>NW_024870970.1:425000-955000 GCF_019054845.1 Dipodomys spectabilis | reverse complement strand
ATAGATAGATAGATAGATAGATAGATAGATAGACAGACAGAAAAATGGTAGATGTATCTGGTCTTGGACATCAGCAGGAAAGAAGGGAACAATTCCCAGTAATGAGGCCTTCTGCAATGTGTCAGTCCACCAGCATCGCCTTCACACAACCACAGAGGAGGAAAACTGTCTTTTTCCCACTTTTCAGGTAGCCAAAGGCCCCAGAGACAAGAGGGCAGAGCCAGGCTCTAATTCAGCTGCTTGGAGACAGAAGAGAAATAACCATGCCTCTCCTTGAACTGGGGATTTGCATTAATGATGTGGAGAATGAAGGAAGGAGAATGGACTGGCAAAGGTAGAAGAAGGGCCTTCATATCTGCCAGATGGAGTCAAAAAACTACTCCCTAATATCAGAGATCAGGGATTTTCTACTCTGATCCTCGCCTCTCCCCCACTAAATTGGCTCTCTATTGGTAACCTAATGATAGCCTGAGGCTCCCTTCACCTGAGGAAGGAAGCTTAATTAGTCATTGTTTGAAGAGGCTGAGAAAAGCATGACCCTGGTGTAACTCTAACAAATATTTCAGGTTTCCCTTCATTGCTGGCTGTGCCTGGAATGAATGAAGTGGTTTTGCAACTCACGTCCCTGTTGAGTGTGTACATTCTGGCTCCTAATCCTGCAGGCCTTGGTCTCCTTACCTAGCCTGGCTTTTGCAACTGTTTTCTGTCCTTCAAATTCAGTGTTACACTGGAGTTCATCCTGCTAACAGGGCTAGGGCTTGGATTCTGAGAACTTCATTTGAAACCAGGATGGGTTAATGATGTTTCTTTCCTTCTTCTATAGCTCAGGAACTCTAAGAACATTTAGAGTGCAAGTAAATATTTATTTATTCAGTGGAATATACATATATAGAGAGATGTATATGCATTTGTAGCAATTTACACACCTATCTATTTATATATTGGCCACTCCTGGGGCTAGAATTAAGGTCCTGGGAACTGCCTGGCGGTGAATTTGTTTGAGGCTGCTATGCTTACACTGACCCCTTGATGAACTGGGCATTCCAGTCCCTGAGTTCAAATCTCAGCAATGCTGAAGGCAATAGGTAGAGTAAGAAGCCAATGTTGACCTGTTTTCCTTTCTGTGGAAATATTGTGTCCTAGGTAAAAAGTGTAATATATATACAAATACATATATATGATATATATTATACATGTATATGAATATTATTTTTTCCATTTCTGGGGCTGGAATTCACGCCCTGGGAATTGATCCTGAATTTTTTTTTTCTTCCAGGAGGTTAGCTTCCACTTCACCCAGAGCACAATGGAGTTATCCAGTCCCTGAGTTCAAATCCCAGGTATGGCTGATAAAATGGCCCAAATTCCTAGCCAGGACTTTCACATTTTTGGGGGGCAGGCACAGGGCTTGAACTCAGGTCGTCACAACTCTGCCTCAGCCTTGATTACCCTAGTCTGGGGTGCAGGTTTTACACCCACAGATGATCCGGGGTTCCTAGGACCTGAGTTCAACTCCCAGCTCTGGCCAAAAAACAAAAAAACAAAAACAAAAAAACCAACCAAGACAGAGGAGGAAAAACTAAACCAGGAAGTTTTACACAACAGTTTTACCTTTGTTACCTTTGTACTGTTACCATCCTGGGCCTCAAGGACTCGGCTTGAAAATTGTATGTGACCTTGCAGAGCAGAAGGATGGTGGGCTGTCAGTGAAGCTTGAGCCCAACCCAGAAACCTAGGCCCTGAGTTCGGACCTGGGACTGCCACCTAGTCATTCCTATCTATAGGAACAATATATAAATTTATTTATATTTATAGATGCATATACATATGTAAACACACATATACACACACTGCAATCTACACATCTATCTGTTTATATATTGGCCAATCCTAGGGCTTGATCTCAGGTCCTCAAATTTTCCCGACAACTCAACTGGCATCAGACTGGTGTACTAACATTAACCCATTCATGAACTGGGCCTTCTAGGCCCAGAGTTCAAATCACAGAACTGCCAAAAACTTAATCCTGGTGGAAGAAGCCAATTGTCCCGCTTGTTTTCCTTTTAAGTGAAAGTCCTGGGTTTCAGGAATGATGTATAATACATAGGCAAATCTATGTCCTATGTGATAGGATATAAAAAAATAATTATACATGTAATCATACTCTCTAAAATATATAATAATTAAATAAAACACAAAATAAAATGTATGCATTAAACATGTGCGTATAAATAGAAATCATGTATTTAAAATGTATACGAATATTATTTTGTGGAGTGCTAGGGCTTGAATTCAGCTCCTGGGAACTGGCCTGTCTTTTTTGTTTTCCAGCACTGTGAGCTTTCCCTTCCCCCACAGTGCTGCAGATTTATCCCAACCCTGAGTTCAAATCCCAGGCCTCACAGAAAAAAGGCATGAATTCCAAACCAAGGAGCCTCATAATTTTTTAAATATTTTTAATGTATGTATGTATGTATGTGTGTATGTATGTACGTATGTATTTATATATATATATATGTATATATATGTATATGTAGGTAGGTAGGGAAGTATTTTTACTTTGTCAAGCACAGGGCTTGAAGTCAGTGCGTGGCAATCTGCCTCAGCTTTGATCACTGTAGGCTGGGTTGCAACTACTGGACCCACAGCCGTACCTGGGTTTCTGGGCCTCAAAGGGTGACAGGAAAAAATAAATAAAATGACACAGAAAAAAAACCCGGCAACTTGCTGATGGCTTCTGGTTTTACATTTGTTTTCTTTTCAAGGTGACCATCCTGGGACTGAATGACACGGCTGAAAAATGTTGGTAACCTGATATTGCTGAAGGCTGGTGGGCTTCCAGGGAAGCCATAGGCCAGCACAACAACATAGGCCCTGTGTTTGAAGCTGGGTCCTGACCCCTACCAATAGAGGGAGATCCTAATATTCTAGTTCATATTCATAGGAATACCGATGGAAGGTTATGAATGTCAAGGTTGACTTAGTTGTTCTTGAATGATACTAATGATAAAAGTAGAGAGTGATTTTAGGAGGCCAACGGATTTAATGAATATTTTTGACACATTGAAAGAATACTATTAATTACCGGGACACAATAGTTTCGAGGCAATGGCTGATTTAATTAATAATTCATTAAGGATGAAAACAACCATATTAATTACATGGACACATAATAAATACAAAATAATTGGTAGGAATGTAGCCAATATAACTGAATAATATATAGAAATCTCTGGCACTCTATAATGATCTATATGTATTTGTGTACTATCATCTACATGTCAATCTGTTATTTTGTCTATCCCTTGGGCTGGATCTCAGGTGCAGGGAACTGCTTGTCAGCTCCATATGCCCCAGGCTGGCATACTGACACTCACCCATTCATGAATTGGGCCTTGTAGGCTGTGAGTTCCGATGCCACCACTTACAAAAATTGAATCGTGCAGTAAGAATTCCATGGTGACACATGGTTTCCTTTTCTGTGAAAGTCCTGGGTGTCAGGTGTGAAGTTTCATACATAGACAAATGTATAATCTATATAATAAATATTGTAAAAATTCCATGTATTATAGCAGTCAATAAAATAAATGATTAATGAATAAAACAAAAAATAAAATGAGTAACTACACTAAGCGCAATTTGCAGTCAACATATGGGGCTCCATCTCAGGGCTTGGGCACTGCCTGGCAGCTGAATTGGCTAGAGGCTGCTGAGATGGCAGTCACTCATTCATAAACTGAGCCTTCTAGGCCCTGAGTTTAGATCCCAGCACTGCCAAAAATGTAATCGTGGAGGGAGAACTCGAGCATGACTCACAAGTTTTCCTTTCTGTGAAAGTGCTCAGTGTCAGGTAGGATGTATAATTTGGGTGCAAATCTATATACTATGTAATAGGATGTAATGAAGGTAAAAAATATCATAGGTGGAAGAATTGTCAATACAATAAATGATAAAGAGATTGAATTAGTAGTGAATTATTCTAGAATAAAAATTAGACACAATAGGTATAGGATGTGCATTAAGTTTAATTAATATTTTATTAAGCATTAACAAAACGAATATTACATGGAGACATAATTAAATAACTAATAATTGGTAACAGCACATGATGCAGAATTTAATAATATATCAGCCTCAGTCTATGAAATATGAAATATGTATGGATATATGTACATATATGATAAAATAATAGGATATTGAGTAATTATTAATTAATGCTTTATTATTTGTTAACTGGGACACATCATTAAATGGAGATATAATTTAATACTTAATAACTGGTAGTAATATCTATAATGTAATAATATGCAGAAATCTCTTTTTGTGTATATACTATTTATATACAACAATCTCTATTTATACCTCGTTCACTCCTGGAGCTCAGTGGTTGAGTGCTCACCTAGTAAGCATGAAGCCCTGGGTTCGATTCCTCAGTGCCACATAAACAGAAAACCCAGAAGTTCTATTGCCTTTGAATCAATTGAGTGCTAGCTTTGACCACAAACGCTTAGGGAGAGTGTCTAAGCTCTTACTCAAGCCCCAGGACTGACGCAAAAAGAACAGTAGGATGTTCTAACTGCAATTATAGAAGGAGAGAACTAAAAATACCTCATAACCGAGCAAGCTAGGAGTCTGGTGCTGACAGCTGCCACCTAACATGACTTATCCACATGTAAACCTCTGTAACCCAGCTCCACGGGTTACCCATGTCTTCGTGGCATATGCCTATCATCCTAGCTGCTTGGAGGCTTTAAAACCCAGTCCTGACAGGAAGTCTGCGAGACACTGCAAAATGTGAGTCCAAGTGGTAGAGCTCTAGCCTTGAGCAAATGTTATTAGAACATTATCCCCATGCTTTGAGCTCAACCCCCAGGGGTAACCTCCCTCCCCAAATAAAAACACCCCACTAAACCATTAGATATGAAATTGTGTGGTTTGTGAAATGTTCCTCAAAAAATGGTGACACTGATGAAAGCACTCTAACTCTAATGACAGCTTGTGGAATAGAGCTCTGTGCTGAGTCCTTCATAAGGTGCTCCGTTCTGAGTCCTGCACAGGGTGCTATGTGATGAGTCCTTCAGAGGATGCAGTGTGCTGAGTGTGACATTGGGTGCTGGGTGCTGAGTCTTTCATAGGATGCTGTGTGCAAAGAGTACCATATGTTGTGTCCTTCCCCGGGTGCATTTTTACATCTTGTCCTTATACGAGCTCCACAACTGCAATGATTATGCAGACAAGAATATTAGGGCTCAGATAGGTCCCCATGGCAGGGACGAAATTATGTATTACTGAAGACTATGAGTTATCTCCTGCAGACAATTGTTTCGTTCTGTTTTTTCTCGAACGTGGGGTTTAGGCGATGACCCTTACCTATTGGGCTCATGGCTAGCATTCCACAACGTGGAGTCATGGACCCCCTTGCAGCAAAGGTCGTGGCCAAGGGGTTGGTAGCTGAAGTCTATCATCCTGCCTTCTCAGGAAGCTGAGATCTGAGGATCTGGGTTCTAAACTATCCCAGACACGAAAGGTCCCATGAGACTATTATCTCCCATTCACCACTAATCACCTGAAGTGGAAGCTGCGTGCTTGTTGCTCATGCCTGTCATCCTAGCTACTCAGGAGGATGAGATCTGACGATCATCGTTCAAAGCTAGCGTGGGCAGGAAAGTCCTTGAGACACTTAGCTCCAATGGACCACCAGAAAACCTGAAGTGGCGCTGTTGCTCAAGTGGTAGAGCACAAGACTTGAGCTGAAAAGCTCAGAGACAACACCCAGGCCCAGACTTCAACTCTTACAACTGACAACAACAACAACAATAAAAAAAGACAGAAATAAACTAACAAAACTGAAGTAGAGGGCTGGGAATGTGCCTTAGGGGTAGAGTGCTTTGCATATATGAAACCCTGGCCTTGATTTCTTAGGACCACATCACTAGAAAATGTCTGACGTGGCTCTGTGGCTCAACTGGGAGAGAGATATCCTTCTACAAGAGAAACTAGGTACAGTGCTCAGGCCCTGAGTCCAACCTCCAGGACTCATGTATGTGTGAGCATGAATACACACACACCAGCACACACGCACACACACACACACACACATTCACAGACCAGAAGTGATGTTGTTACACAAAATGGTAAAGCACTGGGCTTTTGCACTGAGCTCATGGTCAGCACCCAGGCCCTGTGTTCAACCCCAAAACCTAGCTACCCAGGGCTCAACTAGGAGAGGTCAAAGGTTTCAAAACTTGTTGATCTTCACCAGCCCTAGATGACAGGAAGCTTTGTGATATCAGACATGAACTTGGATTTCCAAAGCTTCCAGAAAACTAGGAGAGGCTTCATAAGCCCATCCTTGCCAGCAATGAAACATTTCATTATGTTCAGTGCCCTAGTTCTCTGCCTAAAGGACTCCTGAATTATACTGAGCACTGTATCTGAACACCAGAATATAGTCTCACAAAGGCAGGATAAGTGCACAGAACTTGGCCAGCCATGGAAGGTGGCACAAATGAAGGCTTCCTGTTAAAACAGAGCACTGGGGAGAGAGATAGCTTGGGGTACAAAGAGGGCTTTTTCCCTGACCTTCAGAGTCCACCTACACTCATCCTCATTAACTGGCCCGGTTGGAGTTGTTTGTTACCTAGTTGTACAGGAGTGAGGCCTTTTGTATGCTTGTCCACACAATGAGAGAGACTTTTTGCAGCAGTCCTGAGATGCAGAGAATCCCTCAGGCTACACTGGGAACAGTGAGGTGAGCCCCAGAACATGCACTGTCTTGAAGGAAGTCTCTGTGTTATGAACTCATTATATTGAATACAAATTTCCTAGGTTGGTGCCATTCATCATAGTTACTCGGGAGCTTCACCTACAGGAATATATCCATACATAGACAAAGACATGGAAGTACAGGCTCTTTTTGAGGGGCCAGGTCCTGATGTTGAACTATGAGCTTAGGCGTTGTCCCTGAGCTCCTTTTGCTCAAGGGTAGTGCATTAAGCTTGACAGCCTCACTTCTGATTTTTTCTGTGATCTCTTAGAAAAACCTGTGCCATGGACTTTCCTACATTGCCTGGATTCAAACTAAGGTTCTCTACATCTTAGCCTCTTGAGGAGCTGGGATTACAGTCAGCAGCCACTGGTACCTTCTTTCTTTTCTTCTTCATTTTTTACTCTTGACAATCTGACTTCTTAACAGGGTCATTCCAATGGTTCGAATGTATAAGTAAAGTACCCAATGTTTATTTTCTCTCTTAATCTTAACATCTGGTCTTACCATCTGGTTTGAGTCCAAAATTGAGAAATGAGTGTCACAGGATTTGGGAGCAAATAACCACAGGACATTCCAGTTCTGTCACTTAGCATTGAGCTGCTGTGAATTTACTGTCTCAGGATGAGAGGACTGAAAGCTGGAGCAATCCTCATACTGTAGGCATTACTCCTTTTCCCTATAAAATGATCTAATAATTATGAGTGTTTTGAGTCTCCAACCTTAATATCTAGAACACACTCGTAGAATTTTCATGTTTCCTTTTTTCCCTAGTACCTCTCGAGATTTATACTTAGGGTTTGTGTGGAGTGGCTCTTCAGTGAATCCCTGAGGAAAGCCACTTGAAGCCTCCTCAGGAGATCGTCATTTAAGCTGGCTGAGCAGGAAAGTCTGTGAGACTCTTATCTTCAATAAACCACCAGAGAACCAGAATCTTTTGGTGGTTCATTGGAGTTAAGAGTCTAACAGGCTTTATTTCCCTAGGCTGGCTTCAAACTGTGGTCTTCAGATCTCAGTCCCCTGAGAAGATAGCATTCCAGGTGAGAGCCACCGGAATCTGGCCTATTGCTTTCCCCAGACCTGGGGCTTGAACTTAGGGCTGGGTACTGTCTCTGAGCTCTTTTTTCTCAAGCCTACTACTGTACCACTTGAGCCATTCCACAGCTTCTGGATTTTTCTGAGTATGTGGCAATGAGGATTCAAGCTCTGGTTTCATGCATGCTGAGCAAGCTCTCTACCACTAAGCCACATTCCCAGCCCCAACCTTACAATTTTATTCCTCCACTTGCCTATTCTCAAAAAATGTCTTCTGAGTATAAATCATCTAAAGAAATCCCTATAGGAAGTTGTCCAAAGATAAATATGATAAAGCTCATACTGGGGATAGACTAAATATGGGATGGCTATGACAAATGCCTCCATTTAATTATGTATCATGTTTCAACACTGAATAAGTATTAATATAAAAGAGTCAGTGTCCTAAATTATTTTGTATAATTTTATATTAGATGTACAAAACATAATAAATAGTATGTGTATAATAGTACTAAATACAATAAACAAAATGAATAAAATAAAAATAAAATTAATACAAAATCAATCATAATATGAAATAAACATATATATGTACCTATATATCATATATTACACATGTATACAAATATTTTTTCCATTGCAGGGCCTTAATTCAGGCCCTGGGAACTCTAGCTTGAATTTCTTTTCCTCAAAGACAGTGAGTTTCGCCTTCACAAATTGTGTAAAAGTTACCAGGATGGTGAACACAAATCCCATCAATGGCAGAAATACTGGTCCCAGTACTGAGACAGTGACTTAATATTTGTAATGGAAGCAGTTATGTTTATTCAGTTCCATACTGAACGTTAAAAAATATCAGTGTAGAATTTTGTACAGCTATTCAGACCTCCTTCCCTTACCCCCAAAGTGCTTCTTGAGCAGTCCATTATTTTTGTAAGTTTTTTATTGTAAAAATGTTGTACAGAGGGCTCACAGTTGCATTAGCAAAGTAATGAGTACATTTCCTATGGAGCACTGTTGCCTCCTCCTTTGTTTTCCCCCTACCACCTCCTATTTCCTACCTCCACAACTACATTTCCCTTCCGAGCAGTGACTTAATTATTTATTTTTGATTTGGCATGGGGTTTGAACTCAAGTAGTGGCAACTGTGTACCTTCCCTCACATTGCTACGGATTTATCAAGACCCTGAGTTTAAATCCCAGGCTACGAAAGAAAACTGGCAGAAATTCCAAATCAGGGAATCTTCTTTTTAAAAATGTAGTTAATTAATTAAAGCAACCACGGGGCTTGAACTCAGGTCGTGGCAACTCTGCCTCAGCTTTGATCTCCCAAGGCTGGGGTGCAGTCTCGGGACCCATAGCCAATCCTGGGCCTAGGCCCAGAGGGCTTGCAGGAAGAAAAAAAAGTGGAACAGCACAAAAAGTGGGGAGCTGTAGAGGGCTTGGGGTTTTACAATTTTTTCTTTACACAGTGACCATCGTGGGTCTGAATGACACAGTTGCAAAGTGGACCTGGCCTGCCAGTGCTGATGGCTGGCAGGCTATCAGGGAAGCCATAAGCCAACAAGTCAACATAGGCCCTGGGTTCGAATCCTGGTCCTGACACCAACCAATGGCAAGAGATCACAAGAGACTCGTTCCTATGCATAAGAATACCGATTGAAAGAATAGTTCATGCATTTTCTAGTCTAAAATTGGATGCAATAATCCTAGGATGCTGATTGATCTTCATTAATAGTCTATTAAGCATGAAAAGAATATTATTTCAATAATCAATATAATAAATACCTAAGATTTGGTAGGAACGTAGTAAATGTCATTTAATCATAGATAGATGGCTCTTGAATTCCTTAACAATATATATTTATTTGTATACCACCCTCTGCTTATCCATGTATTGCTGTTTTGGCCAAACCTGGGGCTCAATCTCAGCACCTGGGAACCACCTGACAGCTGAGCTGGGAAGGTGGCTCAGTGGTAGACCGCTTGCCTTGCATGTATGAGGCCCTGGATTCGATTCCTCAGCACCACATAAGCAAAAAGAAAAAAAGCCAGAAGTGGCACTGTGGCTCACGTGGTAGAGTGCTAGCCTTGAGCTGAAGAGCTGAGGGACAGCGCCGAGGCCCAGAGTTCAGGCCCCATGACCAGACCCCCCCTCAAAAAAAAAAGAGTCATTCTGTCGTCAGAAGCCAGTCATTGCACATGTTTTCCTCTCCTCTCCTGTGAAAGTCACGGGTCTCAACTAGGATGGGAATGCATAGAAAAACCTATAACCTTGGGAACAGGTTGTCTTCCATGTAAGCACAGTTATAGCTGTCACCATACTCAGTAAAATACACAATACGCCCATGAATTAGAGACAAAATAAGGAGAAGAAGTGCACTGAATGCAAGATGCTGTCCACACATGTATGTAAACATTTAAATTATGAATTTATGAATATCTGCCCCTCATTGGGTCTCAATGTCAGGTCCTGGGAATGGCCTATCTCCTTCCTTACTCATAGCCTGGTGTCCTTACCTAGACCCTTTCCCCAATTGGGACTGCAAGGCTCTGAGTTCAAATCAAAACACTGCCAAAAGATGAATCCTGATGTGAGAAGCCCATCGATTCACCTGTCCTGTGAAAGTCCTGGGTCTCAGCTATGATGGAGAATGCATAGGAAACCCTATAGCCATGGCAATAGGTTGTCATCCATGTAAGCACTGTTATATCTGTCACCATGCTCAGTAAAATACAGAATACTTCCATGGATAAGACAGAAAATAAGTAGAAGTACACCAAAGGCAAGATGCTGTCCACACATGTATATAAATATAGACCCTATGTTTAAAAAATGAATTTATGACTACCGTGGCCCACCCTGGGGGTCAATGTCATATCCTGGGAATGGCCTAACTCCCTAGTTGCTCACAGGCTGGTGTGTTCACCTTGAACTTTTCACCAATTGGTCCTGCTAAGCCCTGAGTTCAGATCCCAGCACTACCAACAATTGGATAATGTTGTAAGGAGCCAAGTGTGAATTTTTTTTCTCTGAGAGTCCAGGGTGTCAGGCATGCTGGAGAACATGTCTACAAATCTAGATGCCATGTGATAGCATGTCATCAATGTAATAAACGGAATGGGTGTCATCATAGTAAAATCAACAGTAAATAAATGAAGAAAACAAAAAATACAAGGAACAACCACCCCAAATGTGTATGGACTGAACATCCATAGGTACAAATCCTGTCTTTACAATGTATATAAATAGTATCTTTTCCAGGGTTGAGGCTTGAATTTAGGCTTAGAGTACAAGCCTGACTTTCTTTTTTTTTTTTTAATTTAATTTCATTTTATTTGTGAACATACTGTACAGAGGAGTTACAGTTACATGGGCAGGATAATGCGTACATTTCTTACCAAGCATTGCAGCCTCCTCCTTTGTTTACCCTTCACATCCCTTCCCAGCCTCCCCCCTCCCCCCCTAATCCCAATCCTTCTCCTTCCCCTCCCCCCCCCCCGCCCCGCACCAACGTTATAAAGCTCGTTTTGGACATGACAACTTGTACTTCTCATTGTTGCAACAGGTCCACCTGTATCCTTAAACAACTGGTTTTTCCCCATCTCCTCCACAAGTTAAACTGACATCAAATATAGTGAAAGCAGGGGTTATACTGTGGGGGAGGGACATACAAAGCAACAAAGAGATAATCTTATAAATGTGTTAGAAACACATGCATGAAAGAAAAAAAACATTAAAATACACATCTAAGGGTTCATTTTCCTGACATCACATTATCTGACCTTTTCCGCTTGACTCATACATATACTAGATATTACAAATAAGGGAAACCATGGGACCTACGTTTCTTTGGGCCTGGCTTACTTCACTTAATATAATTTTTTCCAAGTTTTTCCATTTCCTAACAAATGGGGCAATGTCATTCTTTCTGATGGAGGCATAGAATTCCATTGTGTATATATACCACATTTTCTTGATCCATTCATCTACTGAGGGGCATCTGGGTTGGTTCCATATCTTAGCTATGGTATATAATGCTGCAATAAACATAGTTGTGCTGGTAGCTTTAGTGTGGTCTTGTTTGTAAACATTTGGGTAAATGCCCAAAAGTGGGATTGCTGGGTCATAGGGGAGCTCTATGTGAAGTCTTTTGAGGAACCTCCATACTACTTTCCAAAGTGGTTGAACAAGTTTACATTCCCACCAACAATGAAGTAAGGTTCCTTTCTGTCCACATCCCCTCCAGCATCTGTTGTTGTTAGAGTTCTTGATTTTTGCTGTTCTAACTGGAGTGAGGTGATATCTCAATGTTGTTTTGATTTGCATTTCTTTTATGGCTAGGGATGTTGAACATTTCTTCATGTGTCTATTGGCCATCCTTCTTTCTTCTTCAGAGAAGTTTCTCTTTGTCTTTCGCCCACTTAATTATTGGGCAGTTGTTTCTTTGAGGATTTGTTGTTGGGGGGTTTAATTTTTTGAGTTCCAAGTATATTTTAGATATGAGACCCTTGTCCGTTGTATGGCTAGTAAAGATCTTCTCCCAATCCGTGGGCTTTCTATTGATCTTGCTAGCTATGTCATTTGCCCTGCAGAAGCTCTGCAACCTTATGCAATCCCATTTGTCCAACCTTTCTTTGATTTGTTGTGTTTCCGGGTCTCTATTCAGAAAATTTCGGTCTGAGCCAAGGAGACCTAGGGTTTCTCCTATTCCATCCTGTAATGTTTTCAGAGTGTCCGCTTTGAGTTCAAGGTCTTTGATCCATTTGGAGTTGATTCTGGTGCAGGGTGATATATACGGATCTAGCTTAAGTTTTCTACATG
The DNA here is from genome assembly GCF_019054845.1 of Dipodomys spectabilis. Taxonomy (NCBI): domain Eukaryota; kingdom Metazoa; phylum Chordata; class Mammalia; order Rodentia; family Heteromyidae; genus Dipodomys; species Dipodomys spectabilis. The sequence continues at coordinate 942,374 of NW_024870970.1, read as the reverse complement.
TAGTTAACCAATTTTGCCAGCACCATTTATTGAAGAGGTTGTCTTTCTTCCATTCTATTGTTTTAGCTCCCTTATCAAAGATTAGATGGCTGTAGGTCTGTAGGTTCATTTCTGGGTTTTCAATACTATTCCATTGGTCCTGAGGTCTGTTCTTATGCCAATACCAAGCTGTTTTGATTACTATGGCTTTATAGTAGAGTTTGAAGTTTGGTATTGATATTCCTCCAGCAGTGTTCTTTCCATTCAGGAGCGTTTTTGCTATTCGGGGTATTTTATTGTTCCATATGAATTTTTGGATTGCCTCTTCTATTTCCTTGAAGAATGAGGTTGGAATTTGGATAGGTATTGCGTTGAATTTGTAGATAGCCTTGGGAAGTATTGCCATTTTCACGATGTTAATCTTTCCAATCCAGGAGCATGGGAGGTTTTGCCATTTTTTAAGTTCTGTGTTGATTTCCTTTTTGAAGATTTTAAAGTTTTCATCATATAGGTCCTTCACTTCTTTAGTTAAGTTAATTCCTAGGTATTTTATTTTTTGTGGGGCTATTACAAATGGAGTTGCTTTCCTAATTTCAGCCACACTTTTCTCATTGTTGACATACAGAAAAGCCATTGATTTTTGGGGGTTAATTTTATAACCTGCTACTTTGCCAAAGTTTTGAATCAGCTTGAGTAATTTGGGAGTGGAGTCTATGGGATTCTTTAAATACAAGATCATGTCATCTGCAAAGAGGGAGAGTTTTATTTCTTCTTTCCCTATTTGGATCCCCTTTATGTCTGCATCTTGTCTTATTGCTGTAGCTAAGCATTCTAATACTAGATTGAAGAGAAGTGGAGAGAGTGGGCATCCTTGTCTTGTTCCTGAGTTAAGAGGAAATGGCTTTAGTTTTTCACCATTGAGTATAATGCTGGCTGTAGGTTTGTCGTATACAGCCTTTATTGTATTGAGGAATGTTCCATTTCTTATCTTCAAGTACGGTGAGCTTCCCCTTCTTCCACAGAGCTGCACATTTACCCAGACCCTGAGTTCAAATCCAAAGCCTGGCAGAAAAAACGGGGTGAATTGCAAGCCAGGGAGCTAATTTCTTTTAATATTATTTTTGGCTCAACAAGGGGTTTGAACTCAGGTCGTGGCAACTCTGCCTCAGCTTCGATCACCCAATGGTAGGGTGCAGCCACTGGACCCACAGTTGATTCTGGGATCCTAGATCCCCCGGCCTTGTGTGGGAAAAAAATGCATAGAAGAAATGCAGCGAGATGGCTTTTTTACCTTTTCTTCTTTTGCACCATGACCCTCCTGAGTCTGAATGACACTGTTGCAAAGGTACTTCACCTTGCATTGCTAAAGGTTGGCAGACTATTTGGGAAGTCATAGACCCACATGGCAATGTAGGCCCTGAATTTGAATCCACCTCCTGACACCAACCAATGGCAGGAGCTTCTAAGAGATTCACTCCCATCCATAGGAATAACAGTGGAATGATATCAATGTTACGGTTGAATGAGTTGATTGTGAATGATGCTCCTACAAAATTAGACAGCATGATTTCAGGAAACTGATTTTATTTAATGTTTATTAAGTATTAAAAGAATACTATTGCTTACAGTAATGCAATAATTTCAGCACCTTGATTGATTTACTTAATAGTTTGTTAAGGATGAAAACAATAACATTAATTACATGGAGGCATAATAAATACCCAAGAATTGGTAGGAATGTAGTCTATATAACTGAATATCGGATAGACATCTCTGGCACTCTCTCTCTCTCTCTCTCTCTATATATATATATATATATTTATAAATATATATATTTATTTATTTATTAGCATACTACCATCTGTGTGTCAATCTATTCTTATTTTGTCAACCACTGGGGCTCGATCTCAGGTCCTAGGAACTGCCTGTCAGCTCAATTTTCCCCAGAATGGCATGCTGACATTCAACCATTCATGAATTGGGCCTCGGAGGCTGTGAGTTCAGATGCCAGGAATTCTAAAAAATGAATCATGGAGTAAGAAGCTGATGGTGACACGTTTTCCTTTTATGTGAAACTCCTGGGTGTCAGTTATGAAGTGGAATACATATGCAGACCTATATCCTATGTAATCAATGTTCTATGTGTCATAATAGTCAATAAAATGAATAGTCAATACATGAATAAAAAAATAAAATGAATAATTACACTGAACGCACTATGAAGTCAACATATGTGTGTAAACATAAATCACATATTTAAAATGTACACAAATGGGATGCTTTCTAGTGGTGGGGATTGATTTCATGCCTAAGGAACAGACTTGAATTTCTTGACTTCAAGGAGGCAAGCTTCCCCTTCCCACACAATCCAACAATGTTACCCAGACCATGAGTTCACATCCCATTCCTGGCAGAAAAAAATGCCACCTTTATACTATGTGACGTCCAATTTTTAGGTATTTCATTATGCCTCCATTTAATGAATGTAATTTTTAAATGCTTCATAAAGTATTCATTAAAATCGATCAGTGTACCATAATGTAATTGTGTAAAATTTTATCCTAGAATCATTCAAAAGCTGCCCATTCAATCATGACATACATCTCATTCCATTGGTAATCATATGGATAGGAATGAGTTTCTTAGGATATTTTGCCATTTGGAGGTGGCAGGACCAAGATTCAAACTGTGGGCTCCAGCTCCTACCAATTAAACCCGAGGATAGGGAACTCACCGATCTGTCCGAGAATATCAGCAAGACCAATGATTAGGCAGGCACCAGTGGCTCTCAGCAGTCCTCCTTCATACTTACAAGGCTGTGACAGGAGGATCATGGTGAAAGTTACCCTAGGCATGAAAGTTGTTGAGACCCCTGTCCAATTGTGCCAACAAAACCAGAAAAAGGGCTGTGTGGCTCCAGTGGTAGAGGGGTAGCCTTGAGCAAAAGCAGCTCATTGACTGTGCCTATATCCTGAGTTGAAGGTCCAAGAGTGGCAACAAATAGACATACAGAACAATCTGTGCAGCCATCCCGCTAAAGCATGTCTCCCTCTTGTCTCCAACTGGAATTGGACAAGGCACTGCTGTCATCTTGACTCCACCCATTCTGCCTGGATCACAGGATCCAGACCCCCATTCTTTCATGGTTCTTTCTGTTTAATGGGATACAAGAATGTTGGCCACACTCACATTACATTCTGCCCTGTAGCACTGGGATTCCCTCTGTTGGTTGACACCACTACCAGGAGTTGAGGAAGGTAGAGGTGACTGAGTGGTGAGCAAGAGACTTGAGGCCTTGGAGAAGAGGCCTTGCTCAGCCCCACCACATGCCCGCCCGTGCCTCAGCCCTCTGCTACCCTTCCCCGCGGTGCAGCATTTCAAACCTTGTGCTGCCTGCTCAGACCTGTGGTGTCTCTTGTAGTCCTCAGGCAATTGTGCAATAGTGCACCACTGGCTGGCTTGTGGCTCTAATTTGGTCCTGGCCACCCTGTACTCTGTTCCGGACCTGAGTGTCCACCATGCCTCTGCCATCGCTGCTAGCCAGAGCAGCTGCCAACAACTTCTTCCTGCAGCACATGTGAGTGGCTGACATGCAGGCCCTCCCTGCCACCCCATATTCCCCTTTTCCCCCCTCCTCACCCAGACCCACACCTCCCTGGTGCCCCGCATTCTGGCCAAATGCATCCCAAGGTGGAGATGGGTGTTGACCCGAGGAAAAGGGGAGATGCAGGATTGGGTGAGGACTGGGCGCCACGGAGCCCCTGACTTGGAGCAGTGGGAGCCACAGAGCTGCACATCTGCACTCTTCCTCTCCCTGCTTGGAATTTGGTGGCTTTAGTCAGAGGGGAACAACACATCCACACCTGCCTTCTGGTGTCTTTTCGTGGGGGTGGGGGTGTTGGATGCAGGTGATAGAACCCCCTTGCTGTGTGAGCCCTTGTCTTCTGTGCTTGGTCACCCTTTTCAACTGAAGAGGGTCCCAGAAAAGTCCAGTAGGGAGGTAAGGGTGCAGGGGGTCAGAACAGAAGGTGAATATCTGGGAGGAACACCCCCCCCCACACACACACATACACCCGGCCTATCTCCCCCCCCCCCCAGCTGTCAACAGTTCTCATAGGCTGATCACATTTTCCAGCTCTGCCAGCTTCTGCTGGTGCTCCCGGTCCATCTAGTCTCCAACAAACTCAGGAGAGGCACTGCTCTGAATCTATGTGTGTGTGTGTGTGTGTGTGTGTGTGTGTGTGTGTGAGAGAGAGAGAGAGAGAGAGAGAGAGAGAGAGCGAGAGAGAGAGACAGACAGACAGACAGACAGACAAACAGACAGACAGAGAGATGGAGAGAAAGAGAGACAAAGAGACAGCGAGAGACCAAGAGAGACAACGAAAGAGACAGAGAGACAGAGACAGACAGACAGACAGACAGACAGAGAGACAGAGACATAGAGAGAGAGAGACAGAGAGATCATCTTTCTCCTTGTACAGCCTGACTGTACTGAAGTGAGTAATAAGTTGGCAAATTACAGGTGCTGCATGGATGAGTGTTGTCACTGGTCTGGACGTGTGTGTGTGTGTGTGTGTGTGTGTGTGTGTGCGTGCGTGCACGTGCGTGTGTAGAAGTGGGTTGTAACAAGAAGGCTGGATGTTTTGGTAACTTCTATCTGCTATCTTTGAGGGGGGTGCATGGGCTTCACCGCTGAAGTCTGGGGGCCTGGAAGGGTGAGATGCTTGAAGGGGACTCAGCACATTTAAAGTACAAGAATAAGGGATCTCTTTTACCTAGAGCTGTGTACTCTTGGGTCTGGTAGTTGGCAGTGGGGTGCTTGGGAAGACCTGGAAGTGGCCCGCAATCGGTGGCTTCCCAGGAGTACAGAGAGCATGGCCAACACTTAATAAGGATATGAGCCCTGCTAGTATGGAGCACAGCAACATATGTCAGACTCCGGGTCTTGTCATCATGATGTCTGATGGTCAAGGCCAACCCTGTTTTGAATCTTGAGCTGTGACATTCAGATCACAGCCTCCTGAGTAGCTAGGATTATAGGCATGAGTTTCGGGTAGTGGGCCTCTGGTTCTTAGGTATGTTAGGGATTGACCTCAATGCCTGAGGCTTGCCAGTCAGGTCTTCTACCATGCAAGACAAGCTTTTCTGTCTTGGGTATTTCTGAGATGGAGACTTAATATAAGCTAAGGCTGTGCTGGATCGCCGTCCTCCTATCTGTGACATGTGTGGGCCACCAGGCCCTGTCCTCTGTAGTTGGGATGGTAGACATGTGGTGCTACACTCAGTCATTGGTTTAGATAGATTGTCCCAAATTCAGTCCATGGTAGCCGATTCTTAACCACAGGTTAAGCTCTAGGTTGGGCCCTCACCATTGGACTTCAATCTCCTCATGGGACAGTTGTGAGGAAACAAGGGATTAATACAGAGAGATCTCTGGAGCACGGCCAGGCACAGAGGGAGCAGCCCTCAGATACGGTTCTCAGCAGTTCTGTGAGCATATGACAAAAAGATACCAGGAAAGAGCTCAAAAGGTGTGTGTTAATGGTATCCCTATGAGGAAATGGATCCTTCACTTTGTTCAGTTTTGCAGATGTGGAAACTGAGGCACAGAGAAGCTGGGTGACCTACATGACTCCCACATGACAGGAAGCTCAGCCTGACTTGCCGAGTCAGGCTCCCTAGGACAATGGGTGCTATTCAGTTATTTCTTGTGGTAGGAAATCCACTTCTTTTCAGTCGTGGGGCTTGAACTCAGGGCCTGGCTGTCCCCGAGCTCCTCAGCTCAAGGCTAGCACTCTACCACTTGAGTCACAAGGCCACTACCGATTTTCTTGTGGTTCTTTGGAGATAAGAGTCTCACAGTCTTTCCTGCCCGGGTTGGCTATGAAACATGATCCTCATATCTCAGCCTCCTGTGTACTTAGGGTTATAGGCCTGAACCACTAGCACCTGCCTTAAGTGTATTTCTGAACTTCTTTCTCTTTCTCTCTCTCAGGAACTGATTGAATGGGTGCTGGAGGAGGTGGCCCAGTGTCCCCATGTGGCTGGAACCAAGGTGGTCCTCTCATTCTGGAGGTGGGCTGTGGGTCAGTAGCTGTCTCGCTCAGTCTGTTGTATGAGCTCCATGAGGTAAGCCCCTCTATGCCTAGCTAGACCATGATGGTTATTCATTTTCCATCTATCCTTACTTGACACAGTATTGTGTTCAATGTCCTTTTCTAGCAAAAATTTCTGGCCAACTTTTGATACATAGTTACAGAATGAAAATGTAATGCCATCTTAAGAAAGTCATTTAAGGCTGTGGGATTGTGGCTTCATGGTATGGTGATTGCTTAGCATGCCTGAAAACCTGGGTTCAATTCCTCAGTACCAAATAAACAGTAAAAGAAACACTGGAAATGGTGCTGTGCATCAAGTGGTAGAGGGTTAGCCTTGAGAAAAAAAAATCTGAGGAATAATTCCCTATCCCTGAGTTTAAGCCCCAGGACTGGCAAAACAACAACAACAACAACAACAACAAATATTTACCTAGTAAATGCAAAATAAAGAACCTATACTTGGAACATATAATTACTCCTTCCATACTGATACCTGACAATAGTCCCTCATTCATGTACTTTACCTATATTAGGATACTTTATTGAAAAAAAGTTTTCTTCATAAGGTCATGGCAATTAATGCCAAGAATGTGCTTACATGTCAGGTGAAGATTAACTCTGGAAATTCAAAGATTCAAGGCTTTTGAGTGGTCACTGCTAATCACAATGAGAAGGGTAGTCTATGTGAGATTTGGAAACCTTTTTGGCCAGTCATGGCACCAAAAAGGCAGAGGCTAATTAATAGTTGTGAAAGAAGAGGAGGAATAACTCCAGATGGAAGGAATAAATGATAGTAACTATGGTATAGCAGAAACCATTCTAGGGAATCATTTTTGGTTATTGAAGAACTAATTATCAACTACGCTTATTCCTCATTGCCTGTAGCATTCTAAATCTCTTAGGCTAGTTCTTAATCTCTGTGTGATAAATGTATCTCCCTCTATGCTGTTCTTTCATACCTTATATCCTTTGCTGTCTAAAAACATCTTTCCGTATTTCTGTATGAACAGTTCCTGATACTGAATACACCTACACAGATGGAAGAGGATGCTAATGTAAGGGTTCCATAGCTCATGAGTCATTAATGTAACAGCATGGAAAAGTAGGACATATTGATTGCTACCTCAATTAATCTGAAAAGCGGCAATGTCACATAATTTGGTTCAGATTTCTATTCTTTGTATTTTGTCTTTTGTTTATTGTCATTAACTGCACTAAACACAAATATGAGCCGGGTGCTGGTGACTCATGCTTGTAATCCTAGCTATTCAGGAGGTTGAGACCAGAGGATTGTGGTTAAAACCAGCTTAGTCAGGAACATCCATGAAATCCTTATCTTCATTAAACCACCAGAAACCCAGAAGTGATGCTGTAGCTAAAGTGGTAGAGCGCTCAACTTGAGTTGAATATGTGAGGGACAGTGCCCAGGATCAGAGTTCAAGCCCCACAACTAACAAAAAAGTGCAAATATGACTTTAAGTTTCCCCAAAAGGAATGATGAAGTAAATAGTAATCTTCCCAAGCAGAGAGAGTAATTCCAAAATGATTCAGTGCACCTACTTTTGCTGAGTTACTTAAGTTATGTCTTCTTTGCTGAACATATTCTCTTCTTTTAAAAATTGTCAAATATTAACTTAATAATAATCTTCATCTAATATTTCTTAGTTCGAAAGAGAAGTCCATACATTTGATGTCACTTAGCTTTCTCACTATCTTAGTTCAAAGTCAACTCAGGAGGCAGAGTCTGTCAAACTCTTAACTGTAATTAAACACTGAAAAAGCTAGAAGTGGAGTTCTGGCTCAAGCAGTAGAGTACTAGCTTTGGAGTCAGGTGAGCAGGAAAAATAACTGTAGAGGGACAGGGTGCACCCTCTGAGTTCAAACCCCAGAACCAGCACAAACTAAACAAACAAGCAAACAAAACAAACCCCAATATTTCTTTGGGACCCTCTTTGAAGGAGTACTGGTCTGCGGAGAGGCTCCTTTTGCTGCTCATACTCACTGGATCCTGCTTTTTTGAAATCCTTGCTATTGAAAACTCAGGACCAGAATAGAGGAATTGATAACTGACTCCTGCAACAAGAGAATCATCTCAGGAGTGAAACATCCATCCATAAGACACTTTAAACCCCCATATCTTTGTTTCTTTGCAGTATAACACTTTTTTTTGGGGGGGGGGTGGTCCTGTCATGGGGCCTGAACTCTGGGCTTGGGCGCTGTCCAGTTATCAACAGTGTTGGATTACATACAATAAGAATGACAAGAGGAGAGTTTCAATATCAATAAATAAAATCACATAAGCAGGTACAGACAGTAAAAATTACTAACGTTATTCCTGCAATTTTTCTAATGTGTACTCACTTTTCTTGGTGGTATTTTTTCTAATAAATAAAATCGTTTATTTCCACATTTTGATGGACTAAGCTATAGTTTTCACCTAAGTGTGATTAGTTCAAATAACATTCTCATATAGATAGTATTCAAACCAATGTTTCCAAAGATATATTAAGAGTATGTTCTTCAGTACAGCTGTAAACACATGACCAATTTACATAATAACACTTACATATCTGTAGTTACCATAAAAGGACACAGGCCGTAGAGCCAGTAGTTAAAATTTATTTTTATTTCTGCGTGAAACTATTTGTGAATGTATACCAACAAATTGAATTTGACTCTTTGTTTATAAGCTAAGTTGGAAAACGTAAGGACTCTTCACTTATCATTTTTCTTGCTCCAGAAGTCAACAAATATATTCTTCAATATTTCTGGTAGATTACCTCCATTTACAGATGAGAAATGTAAGGCCAACAGTCAATATAGTGAGTAAATAATGATACTGGATTTTGTATATGAGCTCTTCACTCTGTGTGCTTACAAGGAGAGTAACTTGGTGATGGAGAGCACCAATATGAAAAGACTATGTGGAAAAATCATACTTTGTAAACGGTTGTTTTAGGACTAGAGGATCAGTGATGAGTATTTGAAACAGGCTGGTGTCAGGCGCATAAAAGGGAGTACATAGAAATTGTGTTAGTGACAGAAACAGAAAATCTTGATCATTCATCTTATCTAATGGCAAGGAGTAGAAGGGTAAGAAGAAATCTAAAGTGCATCCACATCTCTGGCTAGCATTTGTGTTAGTTATATTCTTGGTGATAAGGACTACAAGTGGAAATGATGGATTTAGAGGAAAAAACTCTCAGAAAATTCTAAAGTTTATGTTACACAGATGCAAAGATAGGTCTGTTTAGATATCATCAAAATATCCACGACCATAAATATGAAAAAATAATAAAATCAGGGGTATTATTAAAGGGAAGAGGAAAAGGAAAATTCTGAAAAATGTGTGAGCAATGTGAGCAACAGTGTGGACAAGATTAGAAGAAAGAGATAAATAAGGAAACAAAAAAGTAATAAACACAGATTTCAGAAGTAAAGGAAGGAAAGAATTTGCAGGAAGGTATTGAAGGAAATATGCTATTTGGATTTGAAAAGTAAACGACAAAGACAAGTTCAAAAAGAACAGTGTTTTGGTCAAAGTCATATTGATAAAATTTTGAGATATGAATGTGAAGTCATGAAATTCTGGATCCATGAATTCAACAGATCCTGTTGATTTTAAATGCAGGGAACAAAGGCTTATATCCTGACCTTAGAAGAATTATACAGATGTAACTCTCATTAACTACTTAGAGGTATTCTGTGAATATTTTTTGAAGACTTTTTTAGCCAGGAGTTTATAGATTGAACTACAGCACAAACCAGCCTAATTTGTGCTACAGTTCCAAGGAGTGACCCATGTATCCACACTAGTTTGGGATTTTATTGAAATGTCTTTAGATATGGTTGGATATCTTATCAGCCTAATCATTATAAATGTAGGACAATAGCACCAAGTATTAGGTTGAACATACAGCTTTACTGATGTGACTGAAGACTCCTCGAATTGATTCTTCTTTAGAATAAAAAAATGCCTCAATAGCCATTGAAAAATCATAACTGCCATATACTCTATTTAAATCTAATTTTTGTTAGGAATATCTCCATGCTGTAATAACCCTGTCAATCAACCTGCCACAAATTCTTATATGTAGGAAGTGCTCTTATAACCTTCAAGTTTTATTGAATGGAAGAGTTCAGACATTACCCTCACCACTAGGATTAAATGCCTAAAAAGATTAGACATTTTGTGTTAATGCCATTCTTTTATTTTTTCATACACATTGGCAAGTGGGGAACAATTCTGATGTAACAATAATACAATTTTGACTTGTACTAACACAACATCTAGAATCTAGTGTTAATTCAGATACTTACTAATTAGCTCCATAATTTGTGGATATTTATATTTCTCCTGGTAAAACTAATGAGCTCCAAGAAAATGCCCCTAAGGAGCCTTTCAATTACAATATCACTGTTTGTCTCATAATGCTTTAAATTCTACATCCTCGAATGTGGGCATAGGTTTATACTGTGGAACTTTTCTCCTCAGAGAGTGAGTACTACCCTATTGTTTAACATGGACAAAGTACCTTGATAAATAAACTGGGCGTGTGCAAACAAGAACTGGTAGTTGAACAATGTTTTAGCAGTTTGTAAAGATGAAATGGAAATAGAGCAACCATGATCTCAAAAGGAATGTGCAAAGAAGACAAAGGCACAAAGTAGAATGTGCCAAGGGAATGCTGAAGTATAATTTCAAATTATGTGCTCAGGTGTGAGGATGTGTTCAAAGTACTGCTTCAGAGAATGTAGTTTAATATCTTGGGGAAAACTGCTTTAAACTAGTCTGGCATAATGGTACAAGTAGAAGCCCCTAACTCTGACTGTAATCAGCCACAACATAATCAAATTAGGGACTATTTTCCAAGTGCAACGTGAGAAAAAGAGGGCTCATCAGAGCTAGTGTTCAGGTTGAAGTAATGGAAATGATATAATTTTTCTTATAAATCTTCATTTATTTTTGGAGCATTAAAGTAGGGAAAAGCCAAGTAAATATATTGCATGTTCCTAAATTAAGCGGGATGTATCATATTGTTCTCTCTTTTAGCTTGGAAGTTGTAGATTATATATTTTTATACTCTAACTTGGGACATTGCTCTGCTCTCAGTTATTTCTTCTCTTCCCCTTCTTTGCCCATCCGCTTACATAATTTTTATTCAAAGAGACATACTTGAGCTTGCATTTCTAAATTCTTCAAAATAATCTGAATTTCTTCATACTTCTGGCAGCATCCTAAATCTTTCTTAAGAGAATATTTTGTCACTACCATTTTTATCCTATAGGATATCTTCCTGCCTAATTCAGTGCAAAATATACATTAGACTCATCCAGATATCTCAACACTTTACCAACATAAAATACTATCTTACTTAGAAATTATGACTTTAGTATATCTGGGGAGGTGGCATCTGTCGTTTTTGAATGACCCGAAGTGATACTTACATGAAATCATGTTTTAAACCAATATGCCACTCAGAAGATGAACGAATTGATAAAATCGATGAAATCGATATTACACACACACACACACACACACACACACACACACACACACACACACACACAAGGTGGAATTTTATGCTTCCAATTTATAAGGAAATGGAATAATTTGAAAAAATTCTACTAAGTAAAATAAGCAAGACACAAAGAAACAGATTCCATGGTTTTCCCTCATGTGTAATAAGTAGGGAATGTCTAGGATGGTCCTAGCCGATGAGCAGAATGGCTCACGAGCTATGTATATATGACCATATAAGTGGATGCTGAGCAAAATGAACTCCTAGACATTGAAATAGAAGTTTTCCTTTGTGGTTGTTGTTTTTAATGTACTATGTGATTTCTTTTTTCTTTTGTGTTTTCCCCTGTGGATTATCCCCTGCTGCATATGATTTCAGTATCCTGTGTATTGTATACATACTTAATTTAGCAAGGAAAGAGGAACAACGAAATGGAGACACAAAGGATAAAGGGCAAACCAATGCAATAGCAATACTCACAAGACAACATGTTGGAAATTTACACTACAACTTGTGAGGGGTATTGTGAATGAAATGTGTGAGAAAAATGAGGGAGGGGGTAAAAAGTTCGATATGTTATGTATTCACTACATTACAATTACTGAAACCCCTTCTATATATTAAACTGACAATAAAATTAAATTTAAAAATAAGCTACATAAAATATAATTTCACTGTATTGGTATAGTAAATATTATTCTATGTGTATTACCTTTAAAAATGAACAATATTTGGCTTCTAATTTGAATTAATTGCCCCTTTCTTTATCAGAGGGTCATCAACTGGAATGTTATCAAACTATACAAAATTTTCAGAATATACTTGCCATTATTTTGAAAAAAAATTATTTTAGTATTGTCTCATACTAAATAGAAAATAGTTCAATTCTCTGGAAACTCTTAACTTTTAAAACTGAATTTTTGTTAAGAGGAGAGAATATATGTGTTCTTCAAAATTCGTATGACTGCTAACTATTCATTTTCAATTCTGAACATGCCATAGCAGAGACATTTAAAACAGTGCCTGTATGCATTTTATTCAATTCTGCAATAGATGCAGTTTCTAATGGGGTGTTACATAGTTAAAGGTCAATAGAAAAACTAGCCACATTCTGGTAGAAGATAAAACTATGAAGAATCTATAATAATTACTCTAGAGTAAACATTTGTTCATCAGAGTAAGCTATTATTTCTATGACAATCAATCCCAACATTTTATGCATTGAAGTCATTCTAGCCCAATATTTTCCAACTTGTAAGGTGCACCTTAAAATTCCTTAAATTCACAGCATGACTAGCTTAACACTATTTTGAAAAAATTCTACACTTCTACTAATGTAATGCCCTTTCTATTGTTCTAAGAACACTGCACTAAACTTTGCTGCATCATTTTCCCCCAAGTGGTATTCTTGAGATCAGAAAATTTGCAAATATTCTTTATACTTATCTTTTATCTATAATAGATATTCAGGAGGCTAAGATCTGAATATTATAGTTCAAAGCACACCCAGGCAGGAAGGTTTCTTAGATTCTTTTCTCCAATAAACTGGGCAGGAAAAGACAGACACAAGTGGCACTGAAGTTCAAGTGGTAGATCAGTAATTTTAACCAAAAACAGGCTCAAGGTCAGTGCCCAGCCCCAGAGGTCAAGCCCTAGGACAAACAAAACAACAAAAACAAAATGAAAAAAACCCTGAAACCCAGCATATTTCTCATTGTATACAGAGGTATGTAATCGAGGAAATTACTACGAATTTTACAACTTTGGTGTGGGTGGGGCGAGAAGGAGGACTGCTTGGGGAGGTGTGAGGAGGTTGAGAAGGGATGTGAAGGGTAAACATAGGAGGAGGCTGCAATGCTTGATAAGAAATGTACTCATGATCTTGCCCATGTAATTGTAACCCCTCTGTACAGTATTTTCAAAATAAAAAAAGAAATTTCTTCCTGTGCTATGTATAGGTAGAAGAAAAAAGATGTCTCACAATAACTCTCTTCATACCATGTTACACCAAAATCTCAAAATATTGCTCTTTTTCTAAATTTATAAATTACTATCACCCATTTGTTGGCAACTCTTTCTAGATTATTCACATTATCACGTTATACATGAACTGTTGGAATTATCTACTAACTAAGTCCTAATTATAACTCTCTTGAAAGAATATTCTAGACAAATAGAATGCCAGAATCATTTGTGAATTTGTAAATTAAAACTTCTACTTAAAAAGAATTTTGTAATATTCTGTAGAATATGAAATTACAAACAAAATATTTATTTTGAATCTAAATTCTCATTTAGCCAGGTCTACAATGTGCTACATTAGATATCTTTTCTATTTCTCCAGGCTTAAGCTTTTGTAATCCTTCATCATTTCTTTGGAATCCAACAGAATGATGCTTACTTTTTCAAATTTTTGGTTCGGAGTCATGAGCTATTTGCATCTAGTAATATTCTGTTATGAAGAGAGCATGTAAAACATGACTGAGGATGATATATGAGTTGCATTTAAATAGGAAATGACTTCTCAAAACATAATGACAAAATTATCCCAAACTTCCAACTGTGAATTCCTTTCTTGTCCTTTGGTTTGTTTTATTGAGCAAAATTATAGTACCTAGCCCAAGGAAAGTATCACTATGCAATCCACTCTCTAATCTCCTGTCATAATCTGAGTGCTAGAATTGCAAGTTTGTATCACATTGCCGTGCCATAGGTTGTTGATTCATTTAATCTAGAAACATACTAGTAATTGTGAACTTCTCCAATGTTTTTTTCCTCTAGACTGACTGCTCAAACTTTTGATGTACAATTTTCAAAGATGTCCTAACATTTGACATAGGATATGAACATTTTCAGATGCACCTGCAGGGGTCTCTGATTCATTCCTCGATGGATCCCATCCCTTTAATAATGATTACTTGACTCTCTTACTATCTCTGGTCCCTACCTATATAACATTCTCAAGCTTTTGGGGGGAAAGTTCACTTGAGGACTTTCTAATATTAAAAATTATTACTTGATTTTATTCTCACTCAGGACATATTTTCTATTATTTTCTAACTTTTCTACACATTCTGAGAGTTGTTTCATATTTGTGTTTGCTCATATAAGTGCTTCTTTGTGTATGTGAATGTTTGTATGCATGTATGCAAAAATCTCAAGTTCTTATTCAGCAATCTTGCTCATAACTAGTATTATATCACTTGAGCCATTCTTCCAATGCAGCTTTTGGCTGGTAAATTATAGGTATTGTTCCAAAGACTATTCTGCCCAGGCTGGATGCAAATTGAATTTCCCAGACTCTTTTACATTCTTAGTTTTTATTTTTTCAATGAGTATCAAGTTTTAAACTAGAAATACTTTTGTTAATGTAAAGTCTAAGCTGTAGCCCAGATTTTTAACTCAAGAATTCATACAAAGATAGATGAACATACACATTACATATCCTGAGTTTACATTCCTAGAAATGTGATCTTGAGTCGGGTACTGGTGGCTCATGCCTATAATCCTCTCAAGAGGCTGAGATCTGAGGATTGCAGTTCAAATGCAGCACAAGTAGGAAAGTTTACTGTGGCACTTATCTCCAATTAACCACCAGAAAAAGGAATTGACACTGTGGCTCAAGTGGTAGAGCTCTAGCCGTGAATTGAAGAGTGGAGGGACATCACCCAGGCCCAGAATTTAAGACCCGTACACATCATAGAAATAAAGAAAAAGAAATGTGATCTTATCCACCAGTTCATTGCTAGTATAATTCCTGCTCTCTCAACATAGCCTTTTCTTCCAGTTAAGTCCATGCTCTTATATCTGACTTCTTTGGAACCAGAATAATTCTTCCCTTCTACTTTTTACAAATTTGTATGATTAGCTACCATGATTTAGAATTAATAGAAAACAAGAGTGGCCTCATCATTCATGTTGTTCCACTTAGTAGTAATGCTCTCTATATCCCATAGATCTACATACTGGAATGGCTTTATTGTTTCAAAGTTTTCTTATTTGCAGAGTCTTCTGTAGTGTATTGAACCATTATACTTAAGTACAAAACTTCTTTTTTTTCTATTATTCCTATTGTTTCTCTTAATGTTAACTTATGTACACTTGGGAAATAATGCAGAACACACACACTCACAAATATGTTTCTGAGAACCTTCTTCCCACGTAAAATTGGTCTTAATTACAGTGCACACAGGAAATTTGAACTTAAACTACTCCACGATGTTTTTTTCATGTTTTTTATTATAAAATGGTGTAAGCAGGGGTTAGAGTTACATAAGTAAGTAAATGAGTACATTATCTATTAAGCTTTGTTACCTCCTCTTTTGTTTTTCACCTTCCATCCCTTTCCTCCCCACCGCCCCAACTCCCTTCTCCCCTGCTCAAGTTGTAAAGTTCATTTTCTACATAGTTCCTTGTATAACTCATTGTTACAATGGGTCATACTGTATTCTTTTTTCAGCTTTTTGTTATTTCCCTTCCCATCCCCACATTAGAAAAATGTATATGCAAGATGCATGTCGCCTACATCAAATATAGTGAAAACAGGGGTTATACCATGGAGGAAGAAAAAAATCACATAGTACATGTTAGATACATTAAAAACAATAGCAAGAAAGAAAAAGCAAGTTGTGTCCCTATCTTGGGGTACATTTCACTTAACATCATCTTATATGTCCATGTGTACATGGATAATGTTTTATAAAACATTTAAATTACATATTTTCTCATTACGAAGTTATCTCTGAAACACATTACCTCATGTCCAAAGATGTGCTTGTGCTATTTCAATGAAGCCAGAAAATATTCATTTTACCTGGGGCAGCATCATAGATTGTTACTGGAAGTAAGTGGAAGGAACTGTTACTGCAAGTGGAAACTGATCCTAAGAGAGGAATTGAACATAGAGAAATGACAAAGTTCAAGTTAATTTGTGCTGTCCTTTTTTACTATACAAGAAAATAATCCAAGGCCTGAAGGAAACTCTGTCCCTGATCTTTTGTTGTGTGTCCTTTACTCATATAAACTTGTCTGTAAACTTCCAGTTGAGAATATAACAAAAGGAAACAATATGGCATTTGAAGGCAAGCATAGAATAAAAGAAAATAACTTTTTTTAAAAGAGTCCTACTGCAAAGAAAGAAAGACATGCAGGTTTTAAAGTGTCCTATGCACGGATATTCCTCTGCTGAGATGATTCTCCTATTGCAGGAGTCAGTTATCCATTTCTTTAGTCTGGTCCTGAGTCCTCCATAGCAATAAGGGTTCCAAAAATCAGGATCCAGAGAGCATGATCAGCAAAAGGAGCTTCTTCTCAAACCAGTGCTTTAAGGATGGTCCCAAAGATATATGTGGGTTTTTTCATTTTCTTGTTTGTTTGTTTAGTTTGTGCTGGTTCTAGGCCTTGAATACAGAGGGTGGACACTGTCCCTGTACAGTTGTCTTTCCTGCACACCTGTCCCTTAACCTAGTACTCTACTGTTTGAGTCAAAACTCCACTTCTGGCTTTTTTAATGTTTAATTACAGATAAGAGTTTGACAGACTCTCCTGCCTGGGTTGACTTTGAACTGAGAAAGTAAGAAAGCCAAATGACATCAACTGTATGGCCTTCTCTTTTGAAACAAGAAATATTAGATGAAGTTTATAATAAAGTTAATATTTGATAATTTTTAAAAGAAGATAATATGTCCATCAAAGAAGCCATAACTTAAATAACTCAGCAAAAGTAGGTGTACTGAATCAGTTTGTAATTTTTTCGGTTTGGGAAGATTACTATTGACTTCGTTGTTCCTTTTGGGGATACTCAAAGTCCTATTTGCAGTTTTTTGTTGGTCATGGGGCTTTATCTCTGATCCTGGGCTCTGTCCCTCAGCTCTTCAGCTCAAATTGAGCGCTCTGCCACTTTAGGTACAGCACCACTTCGGGATTTCTGGTGGTTAATTAAAGATAAGGGTCTCACGGACTTTCCTGACCAGGCTGTCTTTGAACCACAATCCTCTAGTCTCATATTCCTGAGTAGCTAGTATTACAGGTGTGAGCCACCAGCATCCGGCTTATATTTTCATTGATGTGCACTTAATGACACTATGTAGACAAAGAATGGATATTTCAATCAATAATGACATTGCAGCTTTTCAGAAAAATTGAGGTAGCAATAAATATATCCTCCTTTATCATGTTGTTACATTAATGATTCATGTGTTTTGGGACTCTTACATTAGCATCCTCTGCTGTCTGTTTATGTGGACTTAGTATCAGAAATTGTTCATAGAGAAATATAAAAGACTAAGATTTTTAGAAAGCAAAGGAAGTAAGGTATGAAAGAATAGATTAGAAGGATATACAATTTATCACACAGAGATTAAGAACTAGCATAAGTGACTAGAATGCTAAAGGAAATGAGGAATAAGCGTAGTTGATAACTAGTTCTTCAATAACCAAAAATGGTTCCCTAGAACAGTTTGTGGTATAACTTAGTTATTCTTATCATTTATTCACTCCATGGGGAGGTATTCCTTCTCTTCTATCAAAGCTATTAATTATCCTATGCCTTTTTCATGCCGTGTCTTACCAAAAAGTTTTCCAAATCTCACATAGACTACCCTTCTCATTGTGATTAGCAGTGACCACTCAAAATCCTAGAATCTTTGAATTTCCAGGATTAATCTTCACCTGATATCTAATCACATTCTTGGCATTAATTGCCATGACCTATTAACAGAACATTTTTTTGTTTTTTTGGTTTTGTTTTTTTTGGTCCAGTCGTGGGGCCTCAAATCTGGGCCTGGGCACTGTCTCTCAGTTCTTCAGCTCACGGCTAGCACTCTACCACTTTTGCCACAGCGACACTACCGACTGTTTTCTTTTTGCTTATGTTGTGCTAAGGAATCGAACCCAGGGCCTCATGTGTGCAAGGCAAGCACTCTACTACTGAGGCACCTTCACTGCCCTTTAAAAAATACTATTCTAATATAGGTAAAATAAATGAATTACAGACTATTGCTAGGTATCAGTTGGAATGAGCAATTGTGTATTCCAAGTATGGGTTATTTATTTTGCATTTACTAGCTAAATGATTTTTTGCCAGTCTTGGGGCTTGAACTCAGTTGCAGGGAACATTTCCTGAGCTTTTTTTTTTTGGCTGAAGGCTAACACTTTACCACTTGAGGCACAGCTCAAATTTCAGTTTTTTTTCTATTTATGTGGGACCGAGGAATTGAACCTAGGGTTTGAGTCATGGAAAGCAGTAACTGTTCCATTTAGCCACATTCCCAAAGCCCTAAATAACTTTCTTACTTTTTTATATTAATACTTTTTCTTATTGTGAAAATACCGTACAGAGGGGTTACAATTACATGAGCAAGGTAAAGAGTACATTTCTTAGCAAGCATTGTTGCCTCCTCCTTTCCCTTACCATCCCTGCCCACTGATTCCCCATCCCTCCACCACCAAAGTTGTAAAGTTCGTTTTTCAACATAACATCTTATACATCTCATTGTGGCAATGGGACTTGGTTAAGATGGCATTACTTTTTCATTCCATTACTATCTATTATAATTTAGGTCAGGTGGTAGAAAAGGAAGTGGAAAACAATACTAAGTCCAGTAAAGCTGACATTCCTATCACATCACTAAGGAAGTACAGTGTTAAGGTCTGCTGGACTCATAAAGCTGTCGCATGTGACATTATTATGTAAAACGTTATTGACCATCATCTCCGACATCCCTAATATTCTGTTTCCACTTTCAAGGTCACGAGCCAAATATCTAAGTCTTTTTATTGATAGGGTGTGTTTTCTAGGAAGGAAGAAGGAGGATGTGGAATGTGAAGAAATGCTCAAAGTCTCTAGCCATAAAAGAAATGCAAATCAAAACAACATTGAGATACCACCTCACTCCAGTTAGAATGGCAAAAATCAAGAACTCTAACAACAACAGATACTGGAGGGGATGTAAACTTGTTCAACCACTTTAGAAAGCAGTATGGAGTTTCCTCAAAAGACTTCTCATAGAGCTCCCCTATGACCCAGCAATCACACTTTTGGGCATTTACCCAAATGTTTACAAACAAGACCACACTGAAGCTACCAGAACCACTTTGTTTATTGCAGCATTATTTACCATAGCTAAGATATGGAACCAGCCCAGATGCCCCTCAGTAGATGAATGGATCAAGAAAATGTGGTAAATATACACAATGGAATTCTATGCCTCCATCAGAAAGAATGACATTGCCCCATTTGTTAGGAAATGGATAAACTTGGAAAAAAATATATTAAGTGAAGAAAGCCAGGCCCAAAGAAACATAGGTCCCATGGTTTCCCTTATTTGCAATATCTAGCATATGTATGAGTCAAGCAGAAAAGGTCAGATAATGTGTTGTTAGGAAAATGAACCCTTAGATATGTATTTTAATGTTTTTTTTTCTTTCAAGCATTTGTTTCTAACGCATTTATAAGATTATCTCTTTGTTGCTTTGTATGTCCCTCCCCCACAGTATAACCCATGCTTTCACTATATTTGATGTCAGTATAACTTGTAGAGGAGATGGGGAAAAACAAGCCGTTTAAGGATACAGGTGGACCTGTTGCAACAATGAGAAGTACAAGTTGTCATGTCGAAAACGAGCTTTACAAAGTTGGTGTGGGAGGGGGGAGGCGGGGAGGATTGGGTGGGAGGTGGGGGGAGGCTGGGAAGGGATGTGAAGGATAAACAAAGGAGGAGGCTGCAATGCTTCATAAGAAATGTACGCATTATGCTGCCCTTGTAATTTTAACCCCTCTGTACAGTGTGTTCAGAAAAAAAATAAAATAAAATAAAAAATAGAGGATTTTTATATTTTTTATTGTTTACACTAAACAAATACACTTTTCTTCTTTCCAAGCCTGACTTTGAAAAAGTTAGACCATCACAATTATTTTATATACAAAAGTTTACTGCTTTGGCTTAGGTGTTTTCCTGCCTTTGGGTGTTGTTCTTTATTAATTTGGTAATTACATAGAAAAAACAAGACAAAGCCATTATGCTTATGTTGAATTATTCAAAGTCAAGCTGTCTTCAAACACAGTTTTCTGTTCCCTTCTTTACTGCTAATTAAAGTTTAATTAATGCTCTTTAGTGATAAAAAAGTGATACTTTAAGGTATATTCTCATTGAAACTGATTAAAACAGGAGTGTCTGCGATTGCATTTTAAATTTTTTTCATGTATTTTCCTTGGCTATTTTCATTATTGCCTTTGTTCTGGTCTTCTAATCAGGAACAGAGGGTTACACAAAAAGATCTTCCTAAGATATAGGATGTTACGCAGAAAAAATTAGATGTATAATTAAATATTTTCATCTCTTAAGAGACTAAGAAACTCAGAAGACATTTTGCTATTACTGGCCTATTTCAGATGACTTAAATGTTTTGGTTCTTAAACTAAGTGAAATACATGTAAAATGTTACAGTTTTTACAAACAATGATTATGGCTTATACTTTTCTGCTGCAATGAGTTGAAATTTCTGACAAGATTGGAGGGCATATCGATTTCAGGGGAGAAGTGTTAATGTTAGAATGCCAAGAGAGATTCCTAAAACAGCACTGCCTATCACATATCTGTTAGTTATACTTATGGCATATAAGTGTATAAACCTACAAATATGATTTGAATAAGAAATGTGTGATTTACACAATTCATTCAATAACAACTTAAACACGAAAACACTTCTACCTATTTATATAAACTAGTATATCTAGTGAGGATTTAAAACTTTTTAGAATATATATTTTAACATTTATTTCAAAGTACTGTTTATTTTTAACAGTTTATTTTTAATTGTTGTCAGTTTGGGGGCTTGAAATCTGGACCTGGACACTATACCTCAGTTCTTCAGCTCAAGATTAGTGCTCTACCACTTGAGCCACTCCAGTTTTCGTTTGTCTCATTGGAGATAATATACTCACAGACTTTCCTGCCTAGGCTGCCCTTGAGCCATGATTCTCAGCTCTCAACCTCCTTAGTAGCTAGTGTTACAAGCATGAGCAAATATATCCATTAATATCTGCATATAACATTTCTTTTTAGTGAGAATGCTCAAAAACTTATCTTCTCGCTGTGATGAAATATATATTCTTAACTATGATCACTTTTATTCTTGTAGTATAAAATTAATATATTAACTTTTAGTTATAATATATATTAATATATATTATTTATTATATATTAATTATATTAATATATTAACTTTTAGTCATGGAAGTCTGCTAATTAAAGTTATATAAAACGTTAATTGTAAAGCTAAAGAAATTCATGGTTCTATTTCTTGTTTTAAGTAAACAATTCTGCGTTTTGTTTTCAATTATATTTCTTTGGGAATGTGTAATATTCATTGATTTAACTGTTAAAATTGATAACAATTACATTATGTCAAGTTGATTCAAACTTGTATTTGAAAATTGCACCCTTACCACAAATATACTTCCACTTTCCTCTATCACATAATTAAAATAACAGTAAACAAAGATTGGTGTTAGCCATTCATGTGTAGAATCCTAGAAACTCAGGAGGCTAAGACCTGAATACTTTAGTTCAATGTCAGTCCAAACAGACAAAAATGTGAGAAAACTTATCTCCAATTATCTAGCAAGAAGCAGAAGGTGAGAATGTGGCTCAAGATGTAGAGCAAAAAATTAGAGCAAAAAAAATTGAGCAAAAAAAAAAAACCTATGAGCAAAAAATTCAAGGAAGACCATAAAACATTGAGTTCCAGGCCTAAAAATGGCATATACACACAAGACAACAACAAAACGTAATATGAACATCAATAATGAAGACAAAATAGTAGAAAAGATCATGAGAAATATGTAAACATCTGGAAGACAGAAATCATTTGACAGAATTTTGATTCATGAAAGGGAAAATTGGCAGTCTCATTTGTACAATCTCCTTGTAGTCATTTTTATTGAAACCTGGCTATTGGGTAACGTGTGAAAGAGTAGATTGGATTACCTGACTTAGCAGACCTTGCCTGTGACTATGCACCATCCCACTATGCAAAATCTAAAATAATGCTTGTTAATTTAAATAAAACCTCATGTTAGAGACTCTTTGGCCCACATAGACTGAGGTCCTTATATTGAGGCTTCAGACCAGTGCTTTTGTTTATAACCACTCCTGTTTTAACAAGTTGGGACAAATAGAAGTAGTGAGTTTAATTATAAAAGGGAAGAATGCTACAGACTTATTTTTGTTGCTAAGGCTCTAACCACCTTAGATTATTTTCAGGCCAAGGCACCCTTGAGTAATGATCGCTTACTTATGGCTTCCACAAACGTGAGATATCAGGAAATTTCATTATATCTAGCTTTCTTTGATTTTGTAGTTCCTCACGAATTTGTGTTTTTCAGAACTGGCCCTCATATCAGTCTTCTAAATCTCAGCTTTCTAATTAGCAAGGTATATTTCATCCCAAGCTTGGACCCACATTATTTTTCAATGTAAACATTCAATATTGACTTCTGTTTTCTAGATATTAAATTCTATCGAGGTTAGTATGGATATTTATGATCTTATAAGTACATAGATAAATCCCTTGAACACTTTTTCCAATTTATTTAAACATTTCTAGTATGACATCACAAATAGGACATTAATATGTCTCAAGTACCTTATGCAGACCAGTTAATTTAATGATTTTGTGCACATATTAAGTCCAACATAATTTTATCAAATCTATATTAATATCCAGTATTTACAGATACGTTTATTTACCAAAAATAATTGTCTCATGTTTCCCTTTTATAATTAAACCCAGCACTTCTCTTTTTTCCATCCGAAACCTGTTTTATCCTGGCAACCAACACATTTTTTTCTCCGACTTTTAGATCATGCAATAAATAAACATGATTGCCATCAAATCTATGGTAGATTATTCCCAGTTATTGTATGCCTTAATTTTTTATTGCATTAACTCGAGTTGCCTTTTGGTTCTGGTATTAGAGAATGTAGCACAATTCGTTTCCCATTCACTTGAAGAAATCCTGAATTGATTTCCTTTTCTTTGACTAGAGGAAATAATGCTGCTATAATCATCTGTGTTTTGGCGTTTGGGCGAATGTTACATTTTATTTCTATGAGACAAAGCCTGGAAAGATCAATTCCTGTGCTATACAGTGGGTATTTGCTTATTTCATATGCTAAGAACCTGTCAAATGTTTTCAGAAGTGGATTTCCCATTTGACATTTCTGCCAGCATCCATTTTCTCTGTTTCTTGATAACACTTAGTATGGTCATTATAGTATTATGTGAAGTAATTCTTATACATGTTTTATGATTTCATTTTGGTTTTAATGTCCATTTATTTGGCTACTGATGATGTTTTTCTTATGCTTATTTTCACAAGATATACTTTGCTGTTTTCTAATTGATGTTCTTTTTTACATTAAGTTTTGAGAGTTCTATGTAGAATCTAGATTTGAGGCATTCTTCACGTATAAGATTTATACATATTTTATCCTTGACTATAGGTACACCTCATCATCATTATAATCATCACCATCATCATCGTCACTATCAGTATTACTACTATTACTTTTCCACATGTATGTATGGTCCTGGGGCTTGAACTCAGGGTCCCTGAAATTTCTTGCAATTTGTTAAAAATTTACCATTTCAGTCATGCCTCACTTTTGGCTTTTTGCTGATTAATCAGAGATAATATTCTCAAGGACTTTATTTTGTGGAGGGCTGGCTTCAAACAGCAAAACTTAAATCACAAGCTCCCAAGTAGCTAGGATGAGATACATGAGCCACCTGCTTCCAACTTCTATTCACTACTTGTATATGAGCTTTCACAGACCAAATTATTTTGCCCTTTCATTGAGTTCTACTATACTGTTTCTCTTGCCTATAATTTTAATGCTAAATTTAAGAAAGCTTCATCTCCAAAATTATCAAGAGCTCTTTCTTTGTTTTACATTTACATCACTCGTTTTGTTTTATTTGCCACGTTTTAATCCTGCTTGATGTTAATATTTGAATAAGTTGTTATGTTTAAGTCAATGTTTACTTTTTAATTCTCCCCAATATTGTCTAACCTATCACCACTTATTAAAAAGAATGTCATTCCACAAATGTTTGGTTTTACCCCTTATTAAATATTCCTTGGTAATATTTATGTGGAGCTAATCTGGTGCTGTACAGACACATTGAGCTGTACAATTTTCCTCTACAAATATAACAATTTTATACTAACAGTTTATTTTCCTTTGTGAATGAGTCAGAGTGCTGTTCAGGTGTTTTTAGAAGTTGTCATAAACATAAATAAAACTGTGAAGCTGGACGGATGTTGGATCATGCTTGTAATCCTAGCTGCATAGGAGGCTGTGATCTGAGGATTGTGGTTCAAAACCAAAGGGAATGTCTGTAAGACTCTTATGTCCAATTAACCACCAGAAAACCAGCAGTGCCAGAGTTTCTCAATGGGTAGAGCACTCATTTGAGCTGACAAGCATTGGGTCAGTGCCCAGGACCAGATTTCAAAACCCATGAATGACCAATAAATAGAGGAGGAGACAATTTATATCTTGGCTCAATTGTATCCTCCAATCCACAAAAATTATATGTCCCCATTTATTTAGATTTTTGCTTTTATATTCCGCATTGTATAATTTTCAATGACGGTAGGTGAACAGTACTTAAATAATTTTGACGATGTGTGCAGTTAGCAGAAAGGAATTCATAGAAAACAGTTGAAAAATAAAGGGCAATGGGAATGGAGAAAAAAACAGGTTAATCAGGCCCTTGATCAATATGAGAGTTTGTAAAGTATTTCAATAAGATTTCTTCGTACAATTAATATACATCAATTAATAAATATCTTCCAAAGGCATTTGTATTCAAGTATGACATAAAGGATATATACAGATTCTGTGGTGAAATGAAAGAAAGATAGATGAGAAAATACATACTTATAGTAACTGTGTAAATAAAATAAGAAATTTGGTTAACATCGTGAGGACACATGGCTCATTAGATGAGAAGGCTACTGGCATCTAAGATAATACCAAAATGTCAGACTTGAGCCTAACTTTAAGACTGCTTAATACTATTGCTTTTTGAGTCAGTATTCTTTTTGTGGTTGTTATTGGTGGTGGTGGTCGTGGGCCTTGAACTCTGTGCCTGGGTGCTGTCCCTCAGCTCTTCAGCTCAAGGCTGGAGCCATAGCACCACTTCCAGTTTTCTGGTGGTTTATTGGTGATACCAGTCTCATGGATTTTTCCTGCCCAGGCTGGCTTTGAACCACAATCATCAGATCACAGCCTACTGAGTACCTTGGATTATAGGTGTGAGCCCCCAGCACCAGACTTCAGTCAGTATTCTTAGTACAAGGAAAAAATACAAATGGTTTGGAACCAAGCTGTAGAAGACTTCCTTTTTTGCTTTAGAAGAGAGCTGTCAGGTACCTTATGAGATGATAGATTTAACAAAAATTGAACATATCAGTCCACACTGACTGCTACCAAACATTTTGCAAAGTTCCAAAAATGATAAGAACATTAACTGTAATAATTACCTCGGCAATAAAGGACATGTTTGAGTGTTCTGTCTTTATTGTTACTGTTGTAAATGTACAATGCCATTTTATTCATTTTTGTTGTTGTTTCCTTTGTATGTTATTTCCCCTATGGCATATCCCCTGTTGTCACTGTACTCAGTTTTGATACCCTGCATCTTGTATATACATGTCTAATCTGGGGAGGGGAAGGAGAATTATAAAACGGTGAAACAAGGACACAGGATGACACATTGCAACAAATATACTCACAAGACCGTATATTGGAAATGAACTTTACCACTTCATGCAGTGAGGGGTGGGTTGATAGGAATGTGAGAGCTCGGGGAGGGAAGGGATAGTGGGACAACACAAGGAAGGGAAAGGGTAACAATGATCAACAACTCATTGCCTTACTCAGTAACTGTAACCCCTCTGTACATCTTAACCATAAAATAAAGTAAAGTAAAATCAATAAAGGACATGTTTGACAAATAAAGTAAAATGATAACTTACAGAAAAATGAAAATAATAATATACATATATGTCTGTATATATGTATATACACATATGTATATTCATATATGTATACATATATAGGCATTTGTATGTATACACATATAAGTATGGATATATGCACATGTATACATAGTGTGTATTCATATTCATTTACTTAAAATACTTGAATCAGAAATATATTAAGAGCATATTAATACCAA
Organism: Dipodomys spectabilis; assembly: GCF_019054845.1. NCBI lineage: Eukaryota > Metazoa > Chordata > Mammalia > Rodentia > Heteromyidae > Dipodomys > Dipodomys spectabilis. The sequence goes on along the minus strand of NW_024870970.1, from coordinate 915,523 downwards.
TGAAAAAAATTAAGCATCGTGAATAAATTATCAAAAAATTGAAATACATATCTCTATATTAATATAACAACAACCAAGGAACATATGGAAGTATCGTAGCATACCTAGACATTGCATACATATAGAGATTAGTGGAAATAGAAACAACAATGAGATTGCACTGCACAACTACTATGTAGAAATTGGAATTCTTATACATTGGTGCTTGTCACTTAAAATGATACAGTCAGTTTGTTAAACATACTGGCAATCTTTAAGATATTACACATAGAGTTGCTTCTATGATCCAGCGTATTTTTTGTTTTCTTTTTGGTCAGTCGTGGGGCTTGAACTCTGGGCTTGGGCACTGCACTCTTCAGCTCAAGGCGAGCGCTCTACCACTTGAGCCACAGCGCCACATCGGTTTTCTAGTGGTTTATTGGAGATAAGAATCTCACGGACTTTGCTGCCTGGGCTGGCTTTGAACCTTAATCCTCAGATCTCAGCCTCCTGAGTAGCTAGGATTACAAGCATGAGCCACTGACGCCCAGTTTGATCCAGCATTTTGAAGCATAATTTTATATACAAAATATATTTCAACATATATCCAATGAGACACATGTACAGGAATATACATAGCAAAACCTTTTACAAATCGTATGATAAAATATTGAAATGTCCATTGAGGATGTTATATAATTATTCACATGCATACAAAACAATATACTCCATCCATGAGAAAAATTTACATGGGCTTCTTTTGGAAACAGTAATATTACATGGAAGAAATGGATAGACTACATATTATAATAATGTGAGCATTTTAAAATTGGCACATCTGTAGAAGTAGAATATGAAATAATAGCTGCTCAAGAGGAGGGAGGTTGAAATGATGACAGGAAGTGACTACTAATAAATATTGGAGTATTTTGAGAGGGTAGTGATGATAAAATGTTCTAGAACTGAAGCTGATGTTCTTACTCCAACTCTTTAACATTTTAAGAATCATTGTACTTTATTAAAGAATTACAGAGTGCATTTGCATAAACCTGAGGAAAAATTTTTATAATAGCAGTGTGTGAATCTGAATAGTAGTGTGTGCAAATTTAGAATTTAATATCCCAGAAATCTGTAATGCATAACTTTAGTATGTTGATGAATAAAACTAGCAATAAAGTATAATCATTGATATATTCTCTGAGTGACGATTTATGATATTGCAAGTAAGTGAATATTCTACAAAATTATGTAAATTGAGGGATGAGATAGGATTGAGAAGGATGAGGGATAATGATCATCAAGGTGCATTGTATTGGCCATGGAATGTGGCTTAGTGGTATACTGGTTGCCTTGCATGTGTGAAGCCTTGGGTTTGATTCCTCAGTACTACATAATTTTTAAAAAGCTGGAATTGGCAATATGACACAAGGTGTAGAGTGCTAGATTGAGGAAAAGAAGCTCTTGGGCATTGCCAAAGCCCTGAGTTCAAGCCCCAGGACTACCAAAAAAAAAAAAAAGCTTCATTGTATAAGCCAGGCAGTAGCTGCTCACCTGTAATCCTCAATAATCAGGAGGCTGAGGATTGAGGTTTGAAGCCATCCCAGGCAAGAAAGTCTGTGAGATTCCTATCTCCAATTAAATCTCAGAAAAATCTGATAGTGCTGCTATGCCTCAAGTGATAGAGTTCTAATGTTCATGCAAAGGAGCTCAGGGACAGCACCCAGACCCAGAGTTCAAACCTCAGAAGACAAAAAAAAAAAAAACACATTAAACACTATTCATAAACTGCTTTGTCAAACAGCAACTCCCATACAATTACTTAAAGTTAATTAAAAATATGATTAGAATAAAATACAAATCACTTTGGGAACCAGACATAGAATACAGGGGACAGAGTAAATTTTATATCACACAGATTGAGCTGAAATGTGTTCTTCAGTCTTCTTACATCATTTATGAAATTGAAAATACAGCCAAATATAGGTCAATTTCCTTGAGGAATAGTTTGAATTCTATTGTCTTTTCATAGTAAACCATAGAGGTGATTTTTTGCCTCTTTTTGAAGTATATCTGACACTTTAAAGTAGATTTTTCTTAATCTAATATTAATTTAATCAATAATTTATTAGGGTGATGTTGGTCAGATTTTTTTCCAGTAAATCTTATCCCTTATAATAAGTGAGAGCATGCTGTGTCAGTCTCCTATCAATATGACAACATATGTTATAAAATTAACTTAAATTGGGGAAAGATTAATCTTGGCTTCTGATTTTATACATTTCAGTTTATGTTTCTTATCCTCCTTGCTTTTGGTTGGTGGTGACACAGTACCCCATGTCAGGAACATGTGATGGAATGTGTGTATTCATAGAAGCCAGGAAGTAAAGAAGAGGAGGAATAGGAGTGGGAGAGGGAAAAAGAGGAGGAGGGGAAGAGAGAGAGCGAGACGGAAAAGGAGAAGGGAAAGGAGAAGGAAACAGAGAAGGAAAAGAAGGAAGAGGAGGAAAGGACTTGATCTTAACATCCTCTTTGATCACAAGTTCTCAGTGACCAAATCTCTACAACTCTGCCCACTTAAAAGAGTTCACTTCTTTAAGGCAACATAATGAAAGCTAATTATTAATCCCAATCCTTTGTGACTTCAGATTTAATTTCTAGAGTGGTGGGTAGATATTTCTACACATTTCAATAACTTCTGTTCCTAAATATTGACTTGAATTAATCAGAGAAGCTATTTGGCATGGAGCTGGTTTGGTTATACCATTGCTGGAGAGATGAATGAAATATTTGAGTGCAAATACTTTTTATTTAACAGATAAGAAAGCTTCAAGAGATTTCATTTTGTGACCTTCAAAAATGACTATTTCATCTAACTCATAATGACTTGAATTTTTCATAAACTTTATGGCATCTACATTCAAGTTTTTGTCATCTATAGTGAGGTTCTTTCTTTCTACTTGAAGGAAAAATTATTATTATCATGATCATTTATTTCTTAAATATTTTATAGAGAGTAGGTATAATATGAATTTCCTAACATTCAAAAATAAGTTATATTCAAGTCCATAGTGTAATGCCAAAGTCGCAGGACCCCCCACAAGAAGACCACCGAGAGTCAGACTCCACAGCTGTTTTATTTAAATGGGATGGAGCTTGGGCCTCTTCCTACACTCCAACACAGTGGAGCCGAGGAGGAGAGCCCCGAGCTAAGGATTTGCAGGTCTTATATAAGCACACAATCAACCAGGTGTTTTGATTACCACCATGTGTTGCTTTGCTAAGCAATACGTGGTGGTCACTGCCTCAAACTTTAACCTTTCATTCCCCCCCTTGACTTATGGTCCTGAGCCACAATCTTGTGGCTGTGGCTCAAAACTAAACTCCAACAGCTCTTGATTTTGAACGAGTATACCATTAAAAATCAGTCCATTTTTCTTTTCTTCAGGAGTGGTTGGGTAGGATGCTTGGAGACTTCCCATGTTTCCCCATGGTCGTCCAAGACAAAGGGGTCAGCTGGTCTGGTGTGGGAACAGTGGATCCAAGCAGCAATGCCATCCACCTTAAGGGCAGTAGGTGTAGCCAGTAGCACCATGTAAGGTCCCTTCCACCATGGTTCCAGAGATCGCAAGTTGTGCCTTCGAACAAACACCCAGTCCCCTGGTTTAAACAAATGTGGGGTATGAATAGAAGCAGAATCATATAATGCTCTAAGCTGGGGCCCCATACTCTTATGCACCAGCTGTAAATAGTCAAGCTTACACAGAAATTCAGTATCATCCAAATCAGCAAGCAATTCAGTCTGAAGGCTAGGGATAATGGGTGGAGGGTGTCCATACATTATTTCAAAAGGAGTAAAGTCAAGCTGATAGGGTGAATTTCTCATTCTAAAAAAGGCAAAAAGAAGGAGCGATACCCAGTCTGCGCCACTCTCCAAGGCCAATTTAGTTAAGGTCTCTTTTGCAGTCAGATTCATTCTTTCTACCTGCCCTGAACTCTAGGGTCTCTAAGCACAGTGCAATTTCCAATCTGTTCCCAGTACCGCGGCTATTCCCTGACTTACTTTTGAGACGAAGGCTGGTCCATTGTCCGACCAGATGGTGGATGGGAAGCCATAACTGGGTAGGATTTCTTCCAGGATCTTCTTAGTCACGACGTTCGCTGTCTCATGTTTTGTTGGGTAGGCTTCAACTCATCCTGAAAAAGTATCTACAAAAACTAGCAAATATTTATATCCAAAATGTCCAGTTTTAATTTCTGTGAAGTCTACTTCCCAATGCACACCTGGCCTACCTCCATGGAGGCTAGCTACTTTTGTAACTGGTTTATTGGGGACATTGGTGAGCTGACAGGTTTTAAAATTTTTAACAATGTCCTCAATGAGTTGATTTCCTTGCCTAATTTTTACATCTGAGTGTCGGAGCAAGTCCTGCATTCTTCGGGTTCCTGAACAAGTTTTCCACCAGTCTTTGTTTCCTTCTCTGTCTGGGGGTTTATAGGCCATGGGAATTTTCTTTATCCACTCCAAGTCTTCTTGGGAGTACTGAGGCTCAGGAGGCAACACGTGGTGGTCACTGCCTCAAACTTTAACCTTTCAATAGGAATAATTGGATAAGTGCTGGAATATCTTGCTTTAGTTCAGATTTAAAATTAAATTTACAAAGTGCCTTATAGTTCAATTTTGGCAATAAAAATGAAAAACAGGCATGTTTTATCCTGAAGAATGTCATTATTTTATGTGTGAAAAAATAAAATAAACGTAATATTAATTCAGTGGAAATAAGAAATCAAATTCTTATGTAATGCATCGATTCCATAGATTATGAAATATATTGGTAAAATTAATAAAACTTGTATTAAGTATGCTACTTAAGACATGAAGCAAGTGATAATTTTGTTTTCTAGGTGATGTTGATATAGAAATCAAAGCCCAAAGATTCCAGAGTTCTGTGTGATTGATACGTGTCAATTTACACATATGCTTGTCTCATCTCAATGTTATTTCAGCATAACTGAGAACAGAACTAAATAAAAATATCACTCAAATGTTTAGCTTTATTTTGTTACTAAATATGTCATTTTGTATCTATTTTATTTGAAAAATCTGGTAAATTTATTTAAGTCATATCAACAATAATGAGAAATAAGCAGGATCTAGCTCCTTAAAAGAGAATGAATAAGAAAAAAAATTTCTCTATTGTTTTCTTCCAAGGCTGAATTAAGCCAGGCCCAAAGAAACATAGGTCCCATGCTTTCACTTATTTGCAATAACTAGTATTTGTCTGAGACAAGCAGAAACGGTCAGATAAGTTATGTTAGGCAAAATGGACCGCAAAATAAGGATTCAAATGTTATTTTTTTCTTTCTTGCTATTGTTTCTAACATATTTATAAGATGATTTCTTTGTTGCTTTGTATGTCTCTTCCCCATGTTTTCACTGTATTTGTTGCTTTGTATGTCTCTTCCCCATGTTTTCACTGTATTTGATGTTGGTATACTTTGTGGAGGGGGAGGAAAAAAAAACTTATTGTTTAAATAGTGATAAAGGTGGACCCATTGGAATAAAGAAATGTACAAGCCATTTTGTTTAAAAACGAACTTTACAACTTTGGCGGAGGGGGGCTGGGGTGGGCATGGGAAAGGATACGAAGGGGAAACAAAGGAGGAGGCAACAATGCATGTTAAGAAATGCACTGATTACATGGGCCATGTAATGGTAACCCTCTGTAATGTATTTTCACAATTAAAAAAGAAAGAAAAAGAAAGAAAGAAAAAAGTGAAACAACAAAAAAAAATTGAACATCATTTTGCATTTTGACTTTGTATATTCTGGTGCTTTGCAATTGTGTATTATGTGACTATCCCATAAATCTGGGCTCAAATCACTAGGGCCACTGGAAGAAAATTTCAAAATCTAAAGCAGCTAACACCGCTGTGCAGTTGTTTGTGGGTTTCACTACAGTAGCAGCAGGGCATTGTTATACCTGGAATGGAGACCCTTCAAAAATCACCAGAGACCAAGATCAATGTAAGTGAAAAAGAAGTCGTTTATTTGCAAGTTCAAGCTTGGTCCTCCACGCACTCGGTAACCCGTGACACTAAGAAGCCCTGAGCATAGACTCAGTACAGTTTTCATGGTATTGAATACACAACCTTAAGGGAGTGTTACATGAGATATTACATGATTGGCTAATATTTTAAGCAAATTAAGCTACACATACATGATTGGTTATTATTAATACTGACTTGTTATTGACGGATACCACTTGGCGACTGGGTCACCTTGTCTCGTATAGCCACCCAGTGTTTGGTTGATGTATCCAGAGAAAATTCCTGTAGCTTGCCCAAGGATTATTTATGTTTCAGTTGCCTGGCAATTGTTTTCTTTTCTATATCATTTCTGGGTCAAATTCATGGTTCTTTTTACAATCCGTACCTCACAAGATGGTTGCTAGTCTGTAATGGAGTTACTTAGTTATTTATTGGTGCCTCTTTAAGTCTTAGACTCTTCATTCCCCGGTTTCTATTATGCACCTGAAAGGCTAATCATTGTCCTTACGGGCCTGCGTTATGTCTTTTATCAGGGATTAATTGATATGGAGTTCTCAAGACCATCAGTTGTATGGTATTGACTCGTTTCTTAACACACATCACTAATGGATTTACAACACAAGGCCCTATAGTGAACACAAGCACTATAATGATAATGGGACCCAACAGAGTGGATATTAATGTAGTAATCCAAGGGGAATAGTTAAACCATGATTCAAACCATCCTACTTGCTGTTCCCTTATTCTTTTACAACTCCAGAGTGATTTGCATAGAAGCAACATTCTTCCCCAGGGCAGCACATAGACCTTCTTGCTGTAAGAAAATTAAGTCCAGCCCTTGCCTGTTTTGTAACACCACCTCAGGTAAGAAATCATGAGATTTTTGAAGGTAGGCTGTAGAACGTTCCAGGTTTTTGATATCCTCATCTATAGAAGCACAAAGGTTAGAGTAGGGTGTTCTCTGAGTAACCAGGGATGCTACTCGAGTCCCTACTCCAGCTAAGCCCACCAGGGCCACGATAGTCACGGCTGTTATTATTTCTATTTTAGCTCTTCGCGGCCAGTAGCTTGCTGTGGACATTTTTATCATCTTGTCTTCCAGAGAATTGTAAAGTAATCGTGGGATAAGTTGCACCGTGACACAAAAGCTGTGGGTCCTATTTAAAACCTCCAATGCACAAAAGGGGTTAGGTCAGTTGAACATGTCTACCAAACATCTTGGAGAGGTAATTGATAAGCTTCCCCGGGAGTCCATTCTTGGGTCTGATTACATAAGTGAGTAAAATTAGTTAGTATTCGTCCTAAACATAACCGTTGTCCTATAACTGCCTTTAGGGTAAGTTTTGCCTCTTTTTATTCCATCTGCATGATTTACTTGTTTTAGTTACATTCTGTAGCCCTGCAATACCCTCATAACATGGGGGTCTCATATCATAACACATCCAACATGTACTGGTAATATCAGGGCAGGTCTGATTTATTAGATTATAAGTTTGAACCAACAGCAGCCATAGAGAATCCTCCAGCAAGGAAGTTTTCCTGTCGGTGTCTTTTCACCAGGACCCAGTCCCGGGGCAGAAGTGATGTGGGATCGTTGGAGGGCCTGACTCGTACAGCACATTCAGTCTACGCCAGACATAAAGGCGAGTCCTCTACAGGACCCTGAGAGAGAACAAAAGTTCAGAGTCATCATCTTCCCTAAGAAACTGCTCTGAAAATTAGAAATTATGGGAAGGGGCATTTCGAATACAATTTCATAGGGGGAAAGACCAATTTTCAAAGGGGAGTTTCGTACTCTGTATAAGGCAAAGGGAAGGAGAGTTACCCACTCACCACCAGTCAACATAGTCAATTTGGTCAGGGTCTACTTTACAGTTCTATTCATCCTTTCTACCTGTCCTGAGCTTTGGGGGTCTATAAGCGCAATGCAGTTTCCAATCTGCCCCAAGAGCATTAGCAATTCCCTGACTTACCTTCAACACAAAGGCTGGTCCATTATCTGATCCTATCATGCTAGGGAAGTCAAACCTGAGTAAGATTTCTTCCAGCAATTTCTTAGCCACCACCTGTGCTGTTTCATGCTTTGTAGGAAAGGTTTTTACCCATCCTGAAAAGGGAAAACTAATAGATATTTATATCCATACTTGCCAGGTTTGATTTCTGTGAAGTCCACCTGCCAGTAGGTTCCTGGTCTATCTCCTCTTATCCTACTGCCTGGTCCTGCCTGAATTTTCCCTGCATTAGTCAGCTGACATGCTTTACAGTCCCTGACAATCTGTTGTATTTTAGCATGTCTATTCTTGACCCTAAGACCAGTATTTCTCACCAGGTCTTGCATCTTCCTCCCACTCATGTGGGTGCTCAATGCATTTTCAGTAGTATTTTACTCCATAACTGTTCAAGCAATACAATGTTGCTCTTAGAGTCTCTCCATCAACCATTCAGGCATTGTGCCATTGTTAGTTGATCAATCCATTTTAAATCTTGTGTGGTATATGTAGGAGTGTCCAGGAGAGTTCTTGCACCGAGGTCTGGCAGGTTTATCATCATTACAGAGTCTTTTTGTGTTGTCATTTCCCTGGCAGTTCTGTCAGCCAGGTTATTGCCTTTATTCACAGCATCTTTAAGTTTTTGATGTCCAGGTAAATGAAAAATGGTCAACTTCTTAGGCAACCAAAGAGCAGCGATTAAGGCCAAAATTTCATCTTTATTTTTGATGGACTTTCCCTATGCTGTCATTAATCCTCTTTCTTTGTAGATAGCTCTGTGTATATGAGCCATTGCAAATGAATACTCACTATCACTATACAGAGTTAGTCTTTTATTCTTTCCTAGCGTTAGTACTTGGGGTCAGGGCTATTAATTCGGCTCTCTAGGCTGACGTGCCTATGGGCAGAGGTTCGGCCCAAGCCACATGATTGGCTAATATTTTAAGCAAATTAAGCTACACATACATGATTCCTTATTATTAATACTGACTTGTTATTGACGGGTACCACCTGGCCACTGGGTCACCATGTCTCGTATGGCCACCCAGTGATTGGTTGATGTATCCAGAGAAAATTCCTGTGCCTTGCCCAAGGATTATATATGTTTTAGTTGCCTGGCAAATGTTTTCTTTTCTGTGTCATTTCTGGGTCAAATTCATGGTTCTTTTTATAATCCATACCTCCAAAGGTGGTTGCTAGTCTGTAATGGAGTTATTTAGTTCTTTATTGTGCCTCTTTAACTCAGACATTTCAGCACAAACTCTACAAAGGAAATAATTCTAGTTCTTTGCAGGCAAGAATGTGATGAAAAGCATACTTTTACCGTCCTACATGAAATAAGAAGACACACTTTAAAAGCTTACTAAGTGATCAGTCCTTAAATAACAGTGCCAGTTTTAAGGCACTCTAGATAATTCAAGTCCTTTACCTCCCCACAACCATAACTGCCATTCACAAATCATTGCCAAGGTGAATTTCTAGGTCTTTTCTAGGTCTTTTTGATATTTCAAATGGCTTAGGAGTAACATAAACAATAATTCAACTGGTTGAGAAAATTTAATTTAGAATAAGCAAAAAATCAGAGTCAACTACATAGCATAACCTTTAGGGAAAATGAATTAAAGAATATGGCATGTCCTTTGTAAGTTAATATTAGACATTAGGGCAAAATGCCAGTAACAGGCTCTGCAAGAAGGACATAGAACTCTTTAAGATATATTAAAGATTACCTAGGGACAAGTAATTTTACCTACATTTTCTATTATATGATAGCACATTTGTATCTGCTGATCAGAGAGACTCAAAAAGTTTTTAAATGAAAAATGCATTGTCATGAATGAATGAAATCAGGGATTAGATGGCTTAAGAGCTGGGTGGTTCTGTTAAGTAATCTCATTATTTTGAATGATCTAGTTTTTTGTATATGTGGAATTATGAAAGTATTTTATGACTGGGCAAGGAAGTTTATTATTAGATAGATCATTTTCTCATACCCAATGTCAGGAACCTAACCTAAGTTAGATTGGTAAATATGTGAGTATGAGAGTGTGTGTGTGTGTGTGTGTGTGTGTGTGTGTGTGTGTGTGTGCCTGCAAGCATGTATTTAGAAGGAAGAATCTTCTTTCTCTCAGGGTATATACTTAATTGCATTAGTTATAATAAATTAATGACAGCAGATAAAGGTAATTAATATTTTGTGCCATATGTTTATGTTCCTAAGAATGCATGAACAAACTAAAAATTATGTATGGGATATGAGTTTTTTGGAAGGTCTGCTGAAATTATAAACATTTGGAATCTTGAGAAGGATATCAATGGCAATGATTTTAATGTAGATCAATTTTAGACAACACTTGCAAGGATATGTAATCCTATATGAAAATGCAATATTTATTGATTTTTCCATAGCTATACTATTCTATAAATTTGTGGGGAAACAAGTTAAATTATAGAAATATAAAGTAATGTCATTATTTATTGCATACAGTTTTACACTTTAGTTTCTTCAAGTAGACATCCCATTTGTTTCTACTATATAAGAAGGAAAACCCTAAATATTACATTTTGTGCCATATTTCACATTGGGAAGCTTTGTCGATATCAATAAGTTTATGTATTTTGTTTCTGCTTTCCTATTCATAACTCTGTTTCTCATAGTATTCTTCTAAGAATTTTTTCTTTCTCCCAGTTTGGGGCTTGAACATACCTCAAGCTCTCAGTTTGTTTGCTAATAGTAGTAAATCTCCAAAAAGAACCATGTAGTTATTTGGAGATAGAACATCATGAACTTTCCTATCAGCCTGAAAACCATTATCCCTCAAGTCTCATCCTTCTTAAAAACTAGAATTATATAGATGAGTCATGGACCCCAAGCGTCAATGACTTTTCATGTCTTATAGATTCCTCATGTTTTCTAGTAATTGTAATAATAAACCACCACAGTAAATACTTTGCCTCTGAGTTGGTGGAACTAGAACTCCAAGATCAGAATTGGCTTCTTCTGAGTCCTCTTTCCTTAGTATATTCAATTCCTTCTGCTTCTCTTGGAGGAGAATTCAACTTAAATGCTACCTTTGAGATACTGTATCCAAATGCAGTGAACGAGTTTTCGATTTTAATATGACTTCAGCGGGACAGTATCCAACAAATAACATATTCCTTAATGGATAAAAGAAAATCTCTAGGAGTTCCGGGAAGATGGCGGAGGAGAAGCTGGAATCTGAACAAGCTCTTGCATAGAAAACAGTTTCAGAGTTCCAGTGAACAGTCCCAAGCCAGAGAATCACACCAAGTGTGCCATCACAGGACAGAGAGTTAGTCAAGAGAGGGGAAGCCAAGCAGACACATCTGAGCAGCTGCCGCTGCGGCGGCAGGGTCGCAGCGGCGACCACCGCCGCGGAGGCATACCTGAGACGCAGTCCGGGACAAAGGAGCCAGACGCAGAAGGCGAGCGGATTCTACTCAACACCAGCAAGAACCGACAAGGAGCGGACAACTTCATCCTGCACTTTGCAGACCATAGACGACCCGGGATCCAAGACTCCGCGTGAGTAGAAACCCCACTTCCTCACTCCTTCTCTGGGAGAAGAGGAGGGAAGGCCACCCCTCCCCCCCCAGCACCGGTGATCTCCATCTTGGATACCGACAAAGCTCGGAGGAGCGGCTAGCTCCAGCTCAGGCCTTGGAATAAAACTAGTCATTTAACAGGTCACAAGAACTTAACGGCGAAGTGACCTCACAGACTCAGTTCCATCCAGGGAAAAGTCACCCAGCTCAGGCGCCAGCCATTGGAGTGGCTCTCCTCACCGGGTAACCAGAGCCAGAGACTGCCCCGCCCTCTAGCAGCCACCACAATCAATTGAAAAACAGAAACCCTGAGAATGGCTCCAGGCTGGGTGCTGTGAGTTTTTTTTTTCACAAAATAGCCCCAGGGAAAAGCTACTGTTCGTTGAAAGGCCTCAACTCTACCCAGAACCTAGCCTCATCACTGCATCCCCCTCTTTTGTGATTCTCAAAGCAGATCACCCTCCCAGTAAACTAACCTGGGAGGGGGATCTCAAAAACTTGGGTAAAGCAGAGCATTTTTCTGCTTGTTCCAACAAACTGACTTAAGAAACCAATCAAGCCACAGGACCTCAAGCTGACCAGAGACTCCAACCAGACTCTGGTTACAGACAAAAGGGAGATACAGGACTCTTCCCACCCCTCCCAAAAAAAAAAAAATCAAAGAACTTTTTTTTTCTTCTTCTTCTTTTCTTTTTTTTTCTTTTCCTTGTTTTGTTTTTTTTTTCATTTTTTGTTACCTTATATATATATAAAATTTTTTTTTGCTTTTCTAAAACTTTTATTAATCTTTAATTTTTGCCTCTTCTGAAAAAATAATTGTTTTACATTAACTTTTTTTTTTTCTCCTCTTATAATTTTTATTTTAGGAATACGTGAATGTGTGTTTTCTTTTCTTTTCTTGTCTTCTTTCTCTTTTTCTTTCATTCTTAATTATCTTTTTGGTTTTTTTTTCTAGCTCTACTGAACTTCTGATCTTTTCTTCTCACTTTCCTATCCTTTCCATCTTTTCCTCTTTGTTCATCTGTATGTGACTTAACTCTTGTCCTGCACATCCTCAGATAAACCCGTAGTTAACCAGTAGACCCTATCCCCCATTGTGTACACACTTAATCCACAAACTTATTACTCAATTCAAAACATCTGAGACTTAAATTCATTAATAGCAATACTACCTCTTTATACCTATATACTATTTTAAGCATTTTTTTAAAGTTTTTCTCATCTCCTCTATGTCCCTCCCTTTCTCTCAACATATTCATATTCCTCTATAAATAGATGGTCTTTTAATCTCTAAAATAACATTAATTTTCACGTTTCTATTTCATTTTCTGGTCTCTTTTCATTCCCCTTTCCCTTTCTTCTTTTTCTCTCTCTCTCTACTTATATCCTACCCAACCTATTTCCTGCATTGTGATTAGGACATAGTTAACTCTCCCTGCGCCTCCCCACACCAATCTATTCCTATTTTTTACCCACATCTCTCCCTAACCCTAATAATTTCTGGTTTTCCAAATTCTTCTCTGCGGTTCGAAGTCCTTTAACATATAGTTGTTTGATGTCGAATAGATGTATCTGTTGAACTAGATTGTATCTGTAGACTATTGACTGTACAAATGCAAACTTTGGTTGATGGTTGCCTTAAGATAGTGTTCTAGCACAAAACTGGTGCTATCTTCATCTCAAATGGGCAGAGTAAGCCGGAAAAACACAAGAAAAATGGCAAATTCAGGTATCTCAATTCCCAATCCTGATAATCAGGGGTTAGAACAGATAATGAATAATCCAGAGGAGAGTTCCCAAACAGCTCTACAAACACTGCTGGCAAACATGATAAATGAAAAGTTTGACAACTTACAAAGGACTCTGTATGAGCGTGATAGGGAGAGAGAGGAGGCATCCCAGAAGTTTATACAGTAATATCATAAGCGTGAGGAAGCTACTCAAAAACTGATACAGGATTTGCGTGAACAACTTGAGAATACTCAAAGAGAAAGAGAGGAATGGCGTGAGCAGGCTGAGAACACTCAAAGAGATCTGCAGGAATCCCACGAACGGGAGGAAGCTAATCAAAGAGTAATACAAGAATTGAGAGACCAGGTAGAGAACACACAAAGATCACTAAAGGCATTCATGGAATCCATTAACAAAGAGCTGAAGGAAGTCAGGGAGACCACAAAGGGAATGCTGAATGGAACCCAACAGAAGGAATGGGAGCCCAAAGAAACCATAACCAATCAACTAAGTGATTTGAGGACAAACACTGAACACCAAATTAAGGAAGTAAAGAAATTCATACAAGACCTAAAACAGAGCTTCAACAAAGAACTTGAAGCCATCAAAGCTGACCAACTAGAAGGAAAAGAGATAAAAAACAAAGTAGAGAGTCTTGACAGCAGGTTAGACCATGCAGAAGATCGAATCTCAGGTATTGAAGACAGCCTAGATATTATAGAGAAAGAACATACAACCATCCAAGACAAGTCCAAGAAATATGATAGATCTATCCAACACCTGGAAGACACCATCAGAAGGCCTAATCTAAGGATAATGGGTGTAGAGGAGCACCTAGAAACAGAAGTTAATGGTCTAGGAAATCTGTTTAACAGGATCCTAGCAGAGAACTTCCCAAACATGCAAAAAGATAGGCCTGTCCAGATACAAGAAGCCTTTAGAACCCCAAATAGACCAGACCAGAATAGAACATCCCACCGTCACATTATAATCCACACAGGATCAACTCAGAACAAGGAAAAGATCCTTAAAGCTGTCAGAGAGAAAAGGGTAATCACTTATAAAGGGAAACCAATTAGAATCACCTCAGATTTCTCAGCAGAGACAATCAAAGCAAGAAGAGCCTGGAATGATGTATGCCATGCCCTAAAAACAAACAACTATCAACCAAGAATAATGTACCCAGCTAAACTCTCCTTCATAACTGAAGGCCAAATAAAAACCTTCCATAGCAAAGAAAAATTGAAACAATACATCTCCACCAAACCAGCCCTACAAAAGATACTTAAAGATGTCCTACATATAGAACACCAACAAGACCGCAATAAAGGCCAAGAAACTGCACCCAAACTGAGAATCCAAGAACCATAGGAAGAACCCAGTTTTCGCAGCCCCCAAGAAGGTAGATAACATGGCAGGAACTCCCAAATACCTCTCAGTCCTATCTCTTAATGTTAACGGACTGAACTCTCAAATTAAGCGACATAGACTGTCTAGTTGGATTAAAAAACAAGACCCTTCTATCTGCTGCCTACAGGAGTCACATCTTGCCCGTAAAAACAAACACATTTTCAATGTTAAAGGCTGGAACAAAATCTACCAAGCAAACGGCCCCCATAAACAGGCGGGAGTTGCAATCCTAATATCAGATAAAATAGACTTCAAATTAAAATTCGTGAAAAGAATAAAGAAGGTCGCTACATACTAATTAAAGGATCTCTCCTTCAGGAGGATATTACAATTCTAAATATCTATTCGCCAAACAATGGAGCACCCAAATTTATCAAAGAAACACTACTTTCCCTCAAATCCCATATAGATCCAAAGACATTAATTGTTGGGGATTTTAACACACCACTCTCGCCACTAGATAGATCAACTCGGCAAAAACTCAACAGAGAAACCGCAGATCTAAACAGCTGCATAGATCAACTAGACTTAACAGACATTTACCGAACATTTCACCCAGCAGCATCAGAATACACGTTTTTCTCAGCAGCACATGGAACGTTCTCTAAAATAGACCACATTTTAGGCCACAAAGCAAACTTGTCTAAATTCAGAAACATTGAAGTTATACCTTGCATTCTCTCTGACCACAAGGGAATAAAGTTAGAACTCAACACCAAAAGCCACCAAAGAAAGTCCGGTATCACATGGAGGCTGAACAACACACTGCTGAATCATGAGTGGGTCATCGAAGAGATTAGAAAGGAAATTCAAATGTTCATGCTATTCAACAAAAATGAACACACAAAATACCAGCTCCTCTGGGACACAGCAAAGGCAGTACTCAGAGGCAAGTTTATAGCTCTGAGCTCCTACATCAACAAATTGGAGAGATCTGAAACTAACAATTTAATGACACATCTAAACCTCCTTGAAAAAGAGCAGCAAGATAAACCCCAATCCAGTAGACGGAAAGAAATAATAAAAATTAAATCAGAATTAAATGAATTAGAATCCATAAAAACTATAGAAAGAATCAACAAAACAAAGAGTTGGTTCTTCGAAAAACTTAACAAAATTGACAGACCCTTAGCAAATCTTATCAGAAAAAGAAGAGAACACACCCAAATTAATAAACTCAGAGATGAGAATGGAAACATCACCACGGAAACAAGCAAGATTCAGAACATTATAAGGGAATACATCTCAAAACTGTATGCTAATAAGTTTGAGAACTTGACAGAAATGGACCTCTTCCTAGCAAATATTGACATGCCAAAACTAAACCAAGATGAGGCAAACTATCTTAACAGGCCCATATCAAGCATTGAAATAGAAACAGCAATAAGAGACCTCCCAGCTAAGAAAAGTTCAGGACCAGATGGTTTCACAGCGGAATTTTACAAGGCCTTCAAACCAGAGCTCACACCAATTCTCCTCCAACTCTTCAATGAAATTGAAAGAGAAAGCTCACTACCGAACACATTCTATGAAGCCATCATAACCCTCATCCCAAAACCAGGCAGGGACTCATCAAAGAAAGAGAACTATAGACCCATTTCTTTGATGAACATTGATGCAAAACTTCTCAACAAAATTTTGGCCAACCGATTTTAACAATTCATCCAAAAATCATACACCACGATCAAACAGGATTCATTTCAGGGATGCAAAGCTGGTTCAATATACGCAAATCAATTAATATTATTCATCACATCAACAGGAGCAAGAATAAGAACCACATGGTTATCTCAATAGACGCAGAAAAAGCATTCGACAAGATCCAACACCCCCTTATGATGAAGGTTTTGGAAAAATTAGGAATCCATGGAACATTCCTCAATACAATAAAGGCTGTATATGACAAACCTACAGCCAGCATTATACTCAATGGTGAAAAACTAAAGCCATTTCCTCTTAACTCAGGGACAAGACAAGGATGCCCACTCTCTCCACTTCTCTTCAATCTAGTATTAGAATGCCTAGCTACAGCAATAAGACAAGATGCAGACATAAAGGGGATCCAAATAGGGAAAAAAGAAATAAAACTCTCACTCTTTGCAGATGACATGATCTTGTATTTAAAGAATCCAATAGACTCCACTCCCAAATTACTCAAGCTGATTCAAAACTTTGGCAAAGTAGCAGGTTCAAAAATTAACCCCCAAAAATCAATGGCTTTTCTGTATGCCAACAATGAGAAAAGTGTGGCTGAAGTTAGGAAAGCAACTCCATTTGTAATAGCCCCACAAAAAATAAAATACCTAGGAATTAACTTAACTAAAGAAGTGAAGGACCTCTATGATGAAAACTTTAAAATCTTGAAAAAGGAAATCAACACAGAACTTAAAAAATGGCAAAACCTCCCATGTTCCTGGATTGGAAAGATTAACATCGTGAAAATGGCAATACTTCCCAAGGCTATCTACAAATTCAACGCAATACCTATCAAAATTCCACCCTCATTCTTCAAGGAAATAGAAGAGGCAATCCAAAAATTCATATGGAACAATAAAAGACCCCGAATAGCAAAAACGCTCCTCAACAGAAAGAACACGGCTGGAGGAATATCAATACCAAATTTCAAACTCTACTATAAAGCCATAGTAATCAAAACAGCTTGGTATTGGCATAAGAACAGACCACAGGACCAATGGAATAGAATTGAAAACCCAGAAATGAACCTACAGACCTATAGCCATCTAATCTTCGATAAGGGAGCTAAAACAATAGAATGGATTACAGACAGCCTCTTCAGTAAATGGTGCTGGCAAAACTGGTTAACTACATGTAGAAAACTAAAGCTAGATCCTTATATATCACCCTGCACCAGAATCAACTCCAAATGGATCAAAGACCTTGAACTCAAAGCAGACACTCTGAAAACATTACAGTATGGAATAGGAGAAACCCTGGGTCTCCTTGGCTCAGGCCGAAATTTTCTGAATAGAGACCCGGAAACACAACAAATCAAAGAAAGGCTGGACAAATGGGATTGTATAAGGTTGCAGAGCTTCTGCAGGGCAAATGACATAGCTAGCAAGATCAATAGAAAGCCCTCGGACTGGGAGAAGATCTTTACTAGCCAAACAACGGACAAGGGTCTCATATCTAAAATATACTTGGAACTCAAAAAATTAAACCACCCAACAACAAATCCTCAAAGAAACAACTGCCCAATAAGTAAGTGGGCGAAAGACTTAAAGAGAAGCTTCTCTGAAGAAGAAAGAAGGATGGCCAATAGACACATGAAGAAATGTTCTACATCCCTAGCCATAAAAGAAATGCAAATCAAAACAACATTGAGATATCACCTCACTCCAGTTAGAACAGCAAAAATCAAGAACTCTAACAACAACAGATGCTGGAGGGGATGTGGACAGAAAGGAACCTTACTTCATTGTTGGTGGGAATGTAAACTTGTTCAACCACTTTGGAAAGCAGTATGGAGGTTCCTCAAAAGACTCCACATAGAGCTCCCCAATGACCCAGCAATCCCACTTTTGGGCATTTACCCAAATGATCACAAACAAGGCCACACTAAAGCTACCAGCACAACTATGTTTATTGCAGCATTATTTACCATAGCTAAGACATGGAACCAACCCAGATGCCCCTCAGTAGATGAATGGATCAAGAAGATGTGGTATATATACACAATGGAATTCTATGCCTCCATCAGAAAGAATGACATTTCCCAATTTGTTAGGAAATGGAAAGGCTTGGAAAAAATTATATTAAGTGAAGTAAGCCAGGCCCAAAGAAACATAGGTCCCATGGTTTCCCTTATTTGCAATATCTAGTATAGGTATGAGTCAAGCGGAAAAAGTCAGATAATGTGATGTTAGGAAAACGAAACCTCAAATATGTATTTTAATGTTTTTGTTTCTTTCATGCATGTGTTTCTAACGCATTTGTAAGATTATTTCTTTGTTGCTTTGTATGTCCCTCCCCCACAGTGTAACCCCCGCTTTCACTATATTTGATGTCAGTATAACATGTGGAGGAGATGGGGACAAACAAGTCGTTTAAGGATTCAGGTGGACCTGTTGCAACAATGAGATGTACAAAATGTCATGTCAAAACCAGCTTTACAATGTCGGTGGGGGGGGGGGTGGGGGGTATGATTGGGTGGGAGGGAGGGGGGAGGCTGGGAAGGGAGGTGAAGGGTAAACAAAGGAGGAGGCTGCAATGCTTGGTAAGAAATGTATGCATTATCCTGCCCATGTAATTGTAACCCCTCTGTACAGTATGTTCTCAAATAAAATAAAATAAAATTTAAAAAAAAAAAAAAGAAAATCTCTAATAGGAAATTATTTGGTTTGGCCATGGAAATTATGATTATACTTTAAAAATTAACAAAAGAGGTAAAGTTTTTATTAGAGCTTGTAAAACCAGTATGAAGTCTTGACCTTAGACATGCCGTTCTTAACCTGGCACACATTTAAATTCCTAGTGGTACGGGATGATTGAACCCAAAACCCTGTACTTGTGAAACAACACCTCTACTACTGTCATACCTGCAGATTGTAATTGGATTACTTATTTTGAGGTAGTATCACTATGCGTGGGCCTTATTGGAATGTGGTCCTCCTAAAACAGGCAAGAAAACATTGCACCGAGCAAATGGTTAGAGTTTCTGAAACTTCTTTTTTTGTCTGGGCTTGCCTGGAACTGGAATTCTCTAATCTTTGTTTCCCAAGTAGATAAGATTATAGGTTTGAGCCACTTTATCTAGTAAAGGTATACAATTTCAAAATGTCAGGATATTGCCTGTATTTGTGCTTAACATATATACCTAACCTTAATTTTCCCCCTCTTATGTTTAGTACTCTGAGTTGAAAACATTGGCTTTCTTGATATACATGGCTTTGTTTGGAATGGAATCCCATAACAATCAAAAAAATCTCCCAAAAGTTTATGTCAAAAACCATGGAAAAGAAGACTTCAGGCTGGAAAAAAACACTAATCCTTAATTTATAAATGCAATATATTTATAGTGTTAGTCAGTGCTTTCTTAAGTATAAGAAGAGAACGAAGGCAGAAATGTGAAAAATGTCAGATATAATTTTGATAACTTTCTAGGTCTCTGTAGAAATTTTGTAGTTGTCACTTCATGTTATCTTACTATCTTAAAGCTTGCTTTATTAAAACCCTCTGGGTAGATATTGCTTGGGCTGACTGGTAATCTTCTCCAAGAAATGAACCTTATTTTAGAAGGCTGATGGTGTAGTAAATAAAGGAATGTTGAGAAAGAGGACAGGTATTGTCACAGAATGAGCCGACCAGGTTCAACAGCTGAACAGCAAAACAAAGCAGTTTCAATTCTGATGATCCACTAGGGAAGATATTTGGATATCTATATACACATATGCATATGCATGCATGCATGAAATCGTAATTCTCCAGTAGGATGTTGAGAAATTTGGCCTGACAATTATAAAACTATATCAAACTTGTTGCAGGAAAGGTACAGTAAAATATTAATATTTTAGCATAGATTTTGCATTGATTTTGTAAAGAATGAAAATTCTTCCATCGTTTTATACTTTACAAATATCCTTAGTAGATTCTGTTTTTTTCATATTGTAGTAGGAGAATCTATACAATGCTGAGAATTGGAATTACACAAAATATGCAATTTGGCTGGGAACTGGAATTTGAAGTATGTAATCTTAGCTAGTTAAGAGATTGAGATCTGAACATAACAGTGTGAAGCTAGCCTAAGTGGGAAACTTCATTAAATTCTTATCTCCAATTAACCACCAGGGGAAATGAAGTTTCAGTTCAACTTATATGTAGAGCACTGGCCTTGAACACAGAAACACCATCCAGGCCCTGAGTTTAAGCCCTAGGATCACCAGAAACAAAAACACAAGATACAACATGGAATTAGATATTTTATAATGAAGTATATTTTAATACAATCTACATTGTTACAAAGACTAGACTTCTGTGTTAGCTTTATAATCTACCATAATAAGTGATATTGTCCATTTACTAAGCAGAAAGGCTTACTCAGATTTACAAGTCTGAAGGTTTCAGTGTATGTTCAGTTGGTTTTATTGTTTGGAGGGCTGTGACAAGACAATGTCAAGGTGGGAAGTATGTCAAAGAGAAATGTTTTTTACCTAGAATGATTTAAAGATAAAAGACGAAAGTATGTGAGAGGCTATGTTCTCACGGGTTTCACTCTGAAGAACGTAATCTCCAGAAGAACTATTGAGGTATTCTCCACAATCTGGGAGGAAGTGGAAAGTATTTTTTCTTTAACACATAGGTCTTTCTGCGGCATTCTAAATTCAAATGGCAACATTTTCACCAATGATAATGATTTGTCCAAGGGTGGCAGTAATTAGATATTTCAAGAAATTCTAAGCAGATCTAACAGACTAAATATTTTATGGAATTCCTATTAAAATATTTTCTTTCAGACTGACTGGGTCTTAATATTACACATGTGTATATCTGTGTGTTTGTATGTGTGTATGTGTTTGAATAAATTAATACAACAATGTAGCTGATAAAAATAGTCCTATGGCCTTTTGTTTTTCTTCTCATAATATGAAAGCCTGTAAAAATTACCAATCAATATTTATTGCAGCATTATATACCATAGCTAAGATATGGAACCAACCCAGATGCCCCTCAGTAGATGAATGGATCAAGAAAAAATGGTATATATACACAATGGAATTCTATGCCTCCATCAGAAAGAATGGCATTGCCCCATTTGTTAGGAAATGGAAAAACTTGGAAAAAATTATATTAAGTGAAGTAAGCCATGCCCAAAGAAACATAGGTCCCATGATTTCCCTTATTTGCAATATCTAGTATATGTATGAGTCAAGCAGAAAAGGTCAGATAATGTGATGTTAGGAAAATGAACCCTTAGATATGTATTTTAATGTTTTTTTTCTTTCATACATGTGTTTCTAACGCATTTATAAGATTATTTCTTTGTTGCTTTGTATGTCCCTCCCCCACAGTATAACCCCTGCTTTCACTATATTTGATGTCAGTTTAACTTGTGGAGGAGATGGGGAAAAACAAGTCGTTTAAGGGTACAGGTGGACCTGCTGCAACAATGAGAAGTACAAGTTGTCATGTCCAAAACGAGCTTTACAACGTCGCTGCAGGGGAGGGGGAGGAGAAGGATTGAAATTGGGGGGGTGGGGGGAGGCTGGGAAGGGATGTGAAGGGTAAAAAAGGAGGAGGCTGCAATGCTTGGTAAGAAATGTATGCATTATCCTGCCCATGTAATTGTAACCCCTCTGTACAGTAAGTTCACAAATAAAAAAATGAAAAATATTACCAATCAAATAACATCCAAGATTAAAACATTAGTGCTGTCCAAAAGATTTGCATGCAAACCCAAGAACGTCCACCTCATTTCAGACCACCATGTCTTAGGAAAATTTTAAGTCTATAAATTATGTTGTCACCAAGGAAACAACATACAATATTTCTTTTAAAAATACCTAGATTGCAGAACACTTTACCCAGAAAATTGAAGGAATATAATTTATGCGATTTAATATAAATATTTAGACACTTAAATGTATATTCTATTATTATTATTATCATTGTGAAATATCTTACAGAGGGTTTACAATTGTTTCCTCCTCCTTTATTTCCCCATTCCATCCCTTCCCCTCTCCCCCTCATCCACACATCCCTCTACCAACACCCTCCCCACCACCCCCTCCGCACACTCTACCAAAGTTGTAACGTTCATTTATCGACATAACGTCTTATACATCTCATTGTTGTAATATGTGTCCACCTGTAAACCTATTTAAACTGTTTTTCCCATTCCCTCCAAAAATTATATCAACATCAAATACAGTGAAAGCAGCACTTATAGCCTGGGGGAAGTACATACACAGCCACAAACAAATCATCTTATAAATATGTTGAAAACAATAACAAGAAAGACAAGAAAACTTTTGAATCCATATCTTGGGATTCATTTCTCCAAACAACAACCTGTCTGACAGTTTCTGTTTGTCTCAGACATATATTAGTTATTGCAAATAAGGGACACCATGGGATGTATGTTTCTTTGGGCCTTACTTTGGGACTTACTTCAGTTAATATAATTTTTTCCAATCTTTCCATTTCCTAACAAATGGGGCAATGTCCATTGTGTATATATACCACGTATTCTTGATCCAATCAAGAATATGTCTAGATTGGTTCCCTATCTTAGTTATGGTAAATAATGCTGCAATGAGCATAGTGATGCTGGTAGCTTTAGTATGGTTTTGTTTGTGATCATTTGAGTAAATGCCCAAAAGTGGGATTGCTGAGTCATAGGGGAGCTCTATGTGGAATCTTCTGAGGAACCTCCATAACAAATTCCAAAATGGTTGAACAAGTTTCTACTCCCACCAAAAATGCAGTAAGGTTCCCTTCTGCTCACATCACATCCAGCATTTGTTGTTATTAGGGTTCTTGATTATAACCATTTTAACTGCGGTGAGGTGGTATCACAATGTGGTTTTCATTTGCATTTCTTTTCTGGCTAGGGAGGTTGAGCATTTCTTCATGTGTCTATTGTCCATCCTTCATTCATATTCAGAGAAGTTTCTCTTTAAGTATTTAGTCCACTTATTTATTGGCCAGTTGTTCCTTTGAGGATTTGTTGTTGGGGGATTTCATTTTTTGAGATCCATGTATATTTTAGATATGAGACCCTTGTCCGATGTATGGCTAGGGAAGTTCTCCCAATCAGTGGGCTTTCTATTGATCTTGCTAGCTATATCCATTGCCAAGCAGAAGCTCTGCAAATTCATTCAATCCCATTTGTTCCACCTTTCTTTGATTTGTTGTATTTCTGGGTCTCTATTAAGAAAATATTGGTCTGGGCAAAGGAGACCTAGGGTTTCTCTTACGACATCCTGGAATGTTTTCACAGTGTCTGTTTTAACTCTGAGTTCTTTGAACCATTTGGAGTTGATTCTAATTCAGGGTGATATATAAGGATGTAGCTTTAGTTTTCTACAAGTGATTAACCAATTTTTCCAGTATCATTTACTGAAGAGGCTGTCTTTCTTTATTCATGTTTTTAGCACCCTTATTGAAGATTAGAGTGCTATAGGTCTGTAGGTTCATTTCTGGGTTTTCAATTCTATTCCATCTATCCTGAGGTCTGTTCTTGTGTCAGGACCAAGCTGTTTTGATTACTATAGCTTTGTAGTAGAGTTCATAGTTTGATATTTATATTCCTCCAGCACTGTTCATTCTGTTAAGGATCATTTTGCTATTTGGGGTCTTCATTATTCCATATGAATTTTTGGATTGCTTCTTCTATTTCCTTGAAGAATGAGGTTGGAATATTGATAGGTATCACATTGAATTTGTAGATAGCCTAGGGAAGTATTTCTGTTTTCATGATGTTGATAATTCCAATCCAGGAGCATGGGAGGTTTTTCCACATTCTAATTTCTGTTTTGATTCCTTTTTAAAGTTTTTAAAGTTTTCATCATTGAGGTCCTTCACTTATTTGGTTAAGTAAATTCCTAGGTATTTTATTTTTTGTGGGGCTATTACAAATGGAGTTGCTTTCCTGATTTCAGCCACGCTTTACCCATTGTTGGCATACAGAAAAGGCATTGATTTTTGAGGGTTAATTTTATACCCTGCTACTTTTCCAAAGGTTAGAATCAGCTTGAGGTATTTAGGACTGGAGTCCGTGGGATTCTTTTAAGAGAAGATCATGTCATCTGCAAAGAGGGAGAGTTTTACGTCATCTTTCCCTATTTGGATCCCTTTTATGTTTGCATCTTGTCTTATTGCTGTAGCTAGGCATTCTAATGCTAAAATGAAGAGAAATGGAGAGAGTGGACATCCTTGTCTTATTCCTGAGTTAGGAGGAAATGGCTTTAGTTTTTCACCATTAAGTTTTATGCTGGCTGTATGTTTGTAAGTTTGTCATACACAGCCTTTATTGTATTGAGGAATGTTCCCTAGATTCCTAATTTTTCCAGAACCCTCATAACAAAGGGTTATTGAACCTTGTGAAATGTTTTTTCTGCAACTATTGAGACCACCATGTGGTTCTTACCCTTGCTGTTTGTGATGTGATGAATTATACCAGATTATTTGGTTATATTGAACCAACTTTGCATCCCTGAAATGAATCCTGTTTGATGCTGGTGTATGATTTTGGGGATGAATTGTTCAAGTCAATTGGCCAAAATTTTGTTGAGATGTTTTGCATCAATACTCATCAAAGAAAGAGAACAAAGAAATGGGTCTATAGTTCTCTTTCTTTGATGAGTCCCTGCCTGGTTTGGGGATGAGGGTTATGATGGCTTCATAGAATGAGTTCGGTAGTGAACTTTCTCCTTCAATTTCATTGAAGATTTGAAGGAGTATTGGTGTGAGCTCTGACATGAAGGCCTTGTAGAATTCCGCTGTAAATCCATCTGGTCCTGGGCTTTTCTGAGATGGGAGGTCTCTTATTAGTGTTTCTATTTCAATATTGATATGGGCCTGTTAAGCTGGTTTAACTCATCTTGGTTTACTTTCAGCATTACAATATTTGCTAGGAAAATGTCCATTTCTGCCAGGTTCTCTAACTTACTAGTATAAAGGTTTGAGAAATATTCCGTTATAATGTTCTGAAGCTTAGTTGTTTCTGTGGTGATGTTTCCATTCTCATCTCTGAGTTTATTTATTTGAGTGTATTCTCTTCTTTTTCTCATAAGATTTGCTAAGGGTCTGTCAAATTTGTTAATTTTTCAAAGTACCAATTCTTTATCTTTTTGGTTCTTTCTGTTTTCATATTTGGATGCTAATTTGTTTAATTCTGACTTAATTTTAATGATTTCTTTCCATCTACTGTATTGGCGTTTATCTTGCTCCTCTTTTTCAAGGTGGTTCAGATGTTGTTGGTTTCAGATCTCTCCAATTTGTTGATGTAGGAACTCAGAGCTATAAACTTGCCTCTGAGTACTGCCTTTGCTGTGTCCCAGAGGAGCTGGTAATTTATGTGTTCATTTTTGTTGAATATCATGAACATTTTAATTTCCTTTCTCATCTCTTCCATGACCCACTGGTGATTCAACAGTGTGTTGTTCAGCCTTCATGTGTTACAGGAAGTTCTTTGGTGGATTTTGGTGTTGAGTTCTAACTTTATTCCTTTGTGGTCTGGGAGAATGAATGGTATAAATTTAATATTTCTGAATTTGGACAAGTTTGTTTTTTGACCTAAAATGTGGTCTGTTTGGAAAATATTTTGTGTGCTGCTGAAAAAAAGGTGTATTCTGATGCTGCTGGGTGATATATTCAGTAGATATCTGTTAAATCTAGCTGATCTATGCAGTTGTTTAGATGTGCAGTTTCTCTACTGAGTTTTTGATGTGTTGATCTACATAGTCAGGATAGTGGTTTGTTAATGTCGCCAGCAATTGATGTCTTTGCATCTATGTGAGATATGAGGGAAAGCAGTGTTTCTTGGATAAATTCTCGTGTTCTCTTCTTTGGCAAATATATATTTAGAATTGTAATAATCTCCTGGAGGGGAGATCCCCTAATTATTATGTAGCGACTTTGGTAATCTCTTCTCATTAATTTTAACTTGAAGTCTATTTCATCTGATATTTGGATTGAAACACCTACGTATTTATCGGAGTCATTTGCTTGGTAGATTTTGTTCGGGCCTTTCACTTTCAAAAGTTGTTTGTTTGTATGGGCAAGGTGTTACTCCTGAAGGCAGCAGATAGAGGAATCTTGCTTTTTAATCCAACTAGACAGTCTATGTTGCTTAATTGGAGAGTTAAGTCCATTAATGTTCAGAGTTAGGACTAAGTGGTATTTGGGAGTATCAGGATACAACTGTAACATCATTATGGATGTTGACACTGGCATGGAATTCATTTCCTTTTTTATCTGACAAATGAATATACAAAATAACATAACTTTAACTAAATATCAAGACCTAACTAAACATATTACCAGAAAAGTCATCATGCAAGCCTTATTGCAACTAGGGTAAAAGAAAAATCTGTCATACTCATTCTGTATTTCTTTTACATGTTGATTTTTTTCTTAAATTATTTACTTTAGCTCGCATCTTAAAAACATTGTGTTAAATGATGTATATTTTGGTAATTAATTTTGGATGCCTCCTTAAATTTTGTTTTGAGTATAATGTCTCACTTCATTTACTAACTCATGAAATGATGCTGATTACAAAACAAATGCTAATAACCACTGTTTATAATACACAAAATCTCATAAGCAAGATTTCATGAAGCATTGGTTAACATTTTGATTTCATGGTCTCATGATGATGAGGCCTATCTGCAGGAGTACAGTTGTACCTAGATTCCTCAGCCTAAATTTAGCCACAGTTAAAAAATGTTTATATCTTTATCTGTCATCCATCAGAGATTAAACTTAAGTATAAAACCTAAGAAAATGGTAAGGTAAGAATTTAGCTTTTCTGGACATAAAGTAAACAATATGCCTCATAGAGTAACTCATTAGTTTAAAGTCAAGCTGTTTCTCCAAAACATTCTAAATACTTCCTTACAATGTATATTATTCTAAAGAATGGAATGGGGAATGTGAGAAGAAGACTAACCAAGTATTGTCTTCAAATATACATAATTTGCATTTACCTCCTTCTTTTCGTTATAAGCATTTTTGATAAAACTCTTTGAATAATTGTTTTCCTGGTCTGCTATAATATGTCTTAGTTGCATATACCAACTATATTCAGAAAATGATATGTAGTAATTAGGTAAGGAAAACATATTCAATAAATTGCAAAAAGTATATACCTATAGGGATAATATTTTGAAGAGTGCATTTGAAACATTCTAATATAATTATTAATTTGATTGTACAATTTCACATTGACAGTAATGAAGTAGATTACTTTAATGCTAATTGGACAAGATTGTCTTTCTAAATGAGCAAAACCAATATCTCCTTCTACTTTATCAAGGAAACAACTGAGCAAAAAATGGAAATTAACATATGAATCTATAACATCTTGAATGAATTTTTGTTTATTAACAAATATTAATTTCACAAAGTATTTTATTGTGTTATATACATCTGTCCATATAATGTAGCTTGGTAAATTATATTCCTTTTATTAATTTCATTATCCTATTTTTATACTCACGTTTTATTCTGTCATCATACTAACATAAAATATTTGAATATATATACTCCACAATATTTCTCTTCATCTCGTCTCTTACTTTTTTCCAAATTTAATCCTTTCCAACTTTTACACCTGAGACATTCATTTTATTTTCTGAGTCTAGAGTCTGCATATGAGAAATCTAGTATTTGTTTTTCACACTATGGCATATTGCTTTAATATGAAGGTTTCCAGTTCTAAATATTTTCTTGAAGATGAAATGATTTCCTTATTATGTATGGCTAAATAATATATCATTGTGCATATATGCATATATATTATGATTTCTTTAGTCAATCAGTGATTAAGGAACATGTAGGTTGATTCTGTAGTTATTTATGTTTTTTATGTGGGAGAAGGAAGGATGGAAATAATGATGTTTGGACTGAGAAACATGCTCTTTAGGCAGGCACTCTAGTATTTGAAACATAATTCCGCTGCTCTTTCATTAGTATTTCAGTAATGCATTATATTCAAAAAGTAAAATTTAATTACATTTGCAAAGGAGTTCTTTTTCAGTATCAATATTATTTTTTATTACAGTTTTACATTTAGTATGTCATATGAGTATGGGGGTGTATGTGAGCATGAAAATGCATGCATGTTTGTACATGTAGCTGACTCTAAGGAAATGGACACTGTGAGAAACAGGATTCAAATAAAAGTTTGAGACCTGTAAGTTGATAAATTAGTGTATAAGTCCAGTTTGTGGAATGTGATTTCAAGATCATATTTTTTAGGCTTCATACCAACAAAGTAGATGTTTCTAATCAAAAATCATAAGGAATAAAAAGCTACTCTGTTTCATAATCATTGTCTTAGTACTCTAGACATTTTTTATTAGTGAAAAATATGATTGGTCAGTAGTAAGCCTTTAGAAACTCTACATTTTCCCCAAAATCTTCAGATGTACTATTTGGAAATAAATTACAAATATATTTATAAACATACAGATACAATATGATTTTATATATCTAAATATATGTATATAATATAAAAGTATCATATATTTAGTTATGATTTAAATGTGTATCTTAAATATTTATTTAATTTTAAATGTAATTCATTTCATCATATATATATATATGATGAAATGAATTACATTTAAAAATAAATAAATAAATAAATAAATATATATATATATATATATATATATATATATATGTCCACATATTTTTTTGGTAAGTCATGTGGCTTGAACTCTGGGCTTAAGTGCTATCCCTGTGCTCTTCAGCTCAAGGCAAGAGTTCTACTGCTTGAGACGTAGGTCTACTTCCAGTTTTCTGGTGGTTTATTGGGGATAAGAATGTCAAGATAAGTATTCAAATGTTTTCCCCCCTTGGTATTATTTCTAACATATTTATATGATGTTTTCTTTGTTGCTTTGTATGTCCTTCCCCCACGGCATAACCCCTGCTTTCATTGTAGTTTATGTTGGTATAATTTGTGGAGGGGAAGGGAAAAAAACAACTTGTTTAAATAGGGATACAGGGGGACTCATTGCAACAATGATATATACAAGGTGTTATATCGAAAAATGAACTTTACAACTTTGGCCAGGAGGTGGGGGTAGATGGGAAGGGATGGGAAGGTGAAACAAAGGAGCAAGCAACAACGCTTGATAAGAAATGCACTCATTACCTTGCCCATGTAACTGTAACCTCTCTGTATGGTACTTTCACAATTTAAAAACAAAACAAAAATAAAACCTGAGAGAGTCCAGGACAAAGATTCCAGAAGCAGCAGGAGAGCAGATTCTGCCCAACACCAGCAAGAACTGACAAGGAACAGATATCTTCATCCTGCAGATCACTGAACAGAGAAAGGCCAGGAACCAAGACTGTGGTGTGAGTAGAACCCTGACATCCTTACTCCTCAGCGAGCAAAGGAGGGAAGGCCACCTCTCCCCCACCACCAGAGATCTCCATTTTTGATCCTGACGAAGCCCCACTGAGCAACTACCACCAACTCAGGCCTTGGTCGAAAACAAAAGAGTCATTTAACTGCTCACAGGAACCTGACCTGACCTGCCAGGCTCAACTCCACCCAGGGCAAAGTCACACATCCCAAGCAGAGATTGCTTGGCCTCCAGAGGAGTGACTTTCTACATTGGGTAAACAGAGTCAGTGGTTGCCTCTCCCTACAGCAGACTAGATAATCAATTGAAATTTATTAAACAAAAAACCTAAGAATGTCTCTAGGCTGAGCTCTGTGAGTGTCTCAGGAGCTAACCCTTCACGAAAAACCCTTCAGGCCTCAACCCTACCCAGAACCTAGCCTCATCACAGCATCTCCAAACCAGAGGAAACAGCCATCTCCCTCTTTTGTGATACTCAAAGCAGATTTCCCTCACACTGAACTAGCATGGGAGGCAGATCACAAAATCCTGGGTAATGCAGAGCATTTTTCTGCCTGCTCAAACAAACTAACTTAAGAAACAAATCAAGCCAGTGGAAAAACAACCACCACAAGCAGACCAGAGACTCTACCAAGAGACTGGCTAGGGACCCAGTGGGGATACAGGATTTTCCGATTCCCACCAAAAAGAAATCAAAGAACTCTTTTTTTAACTTTTTTAATTTTAATTTTTTTGAAAAATATTTTTTCTATTAATCTATTTTTTTCCTCTCATAAATTTTTAGGGGTGTGTGTGTGTGTGTGTGTGTGTGTGTGTGTGTGTGTGTGTGTGTGTGTATGTTTTTTATTTTTTTGACCTTTTAGTCCTTTTTTAATTCTTTACATTTTTTTTCTATTTCTTCCTTTTTTACATGACTTAATTGCTGTTCTGCTCATCCCCAGATATATACCTGCCATTGATTATTAGACCTTATGCCCCATTGTGTACATACTTAATCCAGAAGATTATCACTCAATTGACAACCTCAGGCTTAACTTCTTCATTAGCAGTATTATATCTTTATACCTATATAATTTTCAAGTAATTAATTTTAGGAAATTTTATTTTTTAGTTTTTCATACCTCTTTCTATCTCTCCCCTCTTCTCATCCTATCCTTTTCTTCTCTCAATATCACTTCTTTAAACTTATATAATTTTTACCTGTTTCATTTTTAAATTTAAATTTTTGTTTTTCCATTTTTTCTTGTTTTTTTGTTTGTTTGTTTTACTCAATCTCCTATCATTCTGTCGAATCCATTTCCCTCTCTGCGATTAGGATTTGGTTAAATTCACTCTTTTTTTTAACCTCTCCACATCCCTCTAATCCTATTTTTCAACACATTTCTCCTTAAACCTAAAAATTTCTCGTTTGCCAAATTTATATTTGCTGTTTTTAGCCCATAAATCCATAGTTGTTTGATGTGGAATAGATCGTATCTGATGAACTAGATTGTATCTGCAGCCATTTTGGTACAGTACTTTGCTTGTTGCTTGGCTTAAAACAGTGTTCTAGCACAAAATTGGTGTTACTTTCATACAAAATGGGCAGAACAAGCCAGAAAAACACAAGAAAAATGGCAGGTCCGGGTATCTCAAGTCCCACTCATGACATCTGGTAACAGAACAATTCATGAATAATCCAGAGCAGAGTTCCTAAAGAGATCTAGAAATACTAATGGTGAACATGGTGAATGAAAAGATTGAAAATCTGCAAAGGACTCAGTGTGAACATGATAAGGAGAGAGAGGAGGCAAAGCAAAGCTTAATACAGGAATCTCGTGAACATGAGGAAGCTACTCAAAGATTGATACAGGACTTGAGTGAACAGGTTTAGAACAGTCAAAGAGAAATTAAGGAATTGTGTGAACAGGCTGAGAACAGTCAAAGAGAAAGACAAGAATTGCATGAGGAGACTGAGAACAGTCAAAGAGAACTACAGGAATTGTGTGAAGATGAGGAAGCTAATAAAAGAGTAATACAGGCATTGTGAGAGTGGGATGAGACTAGACAAAGATCAATAGAAGCATTCATGGAATCCACAAACAGACAGCTGAAGGAATTCACGGAGATCACAAATGGAATGCTGAATGGAGCCCGACAGAAGGAATGGGAATCCAAGGAAACATAGCCAATCAACTAAGTGATTTGAGAATAAACTCTGAACACCAAATTAAGGAAGTAAAAAAGTTTATACAAGATCTAAAACAAAGCTCCAACAATAAATTTGAAGACATCAAAGCTGACCAATTAGAAGGAAAAGAAATAAAAACCAAAGTAGAAAGCCTTGACAGTAGATTTGATCATGTAGAAGATACAATCAAGGGGATTGAAGATAGCCTAGATATTATAGTGAAACAACATACAACTATGCAAGACAAATCCAAGTAATATAACAGATCTATTCAACATTTTGAAGACACCATCAAAAGTCCTAATCTGAGGATAATGGGTATAGAAGAGCCCATAGGGACAGAAGTTAATGGTTTAGGAAATTCATTTAACAGGATGCTAGCAGAGAACTTCCCAAACATGCAAAAAGTTAGGCCTTTTCAGATACAAGAAGATTTTAGAACCCCAAATAGACCAGACCATAACAATACATGCCACCATGACATTAAAATCCACAGAGGATCAATTCAGACCAAGGAAAAGATCCTTAAAGCTGTCAAGGAGAAAAGATCAACCACTTATAAATGGAAACCAATCAGAATAATCTCTGCTTTGTCAGCAGAGACAATTAAAGCAAGAAGAGCCTGGAATGATGTATACCATGCCCTAAAGACAAACAACTATCAACCAAGATACTGTACCCAGCTATACTCTCCTTCATAACCTAAGGTCAAATAATAATTTGCCATAGCAAAGAAAAGCTGACATAATATATCTCCACTAAGCCAGCCCTACAAAAGATACTTAAAGATTTCCTCACATAGAAGACCAACAAGACCACAATAAGAGCAAAGATACCGCACAAAAAGTGAGAATCCATGAACCATAAGAAGAACACAGTTGCCTCAGCGCCCAAGAAGTTCGATAACATGGCAGGAACTCCCAAAAACCTCTCAGTCATATCTTTCAACATTAATGGGCTTAACTCTCCAAATAAGCCACATAGATTATCTAACTGGTTTACAAAGCATGATTATTCTATCTGCTACCTTCAGGAGTCACACCTTGCCCATAAAAACAAACATATTTTGAAAGTGAAAGACTAGAACAAAATGTACCAAGCATTCTTTGTGGTGAGGTGGTATCACAATGTTGTTTTGATTTGCATTTCTTTTATGGCTAGGGAGGTTTAGCATTCCTTCATGTGTCTACTGGCCATCCTTCTTTCCTCTTCAGAGAAGTTTCTCTTTAAGTCTTTCGCCCATTTATTTATTGTACAGTTGTTTCTTTGAGGATTTGTTGGGGATTTAATTTTTTGAGTTCCAGGTATATTTTAGATATGAGACCCTTGTTCATTGTATGGATAGTAAATATCTTCTCTCAATCCGTGGGCTTTCTATTGATCTTGCGAGCTATATCCTTTGCCGAGAAGAAGCTCTGCAATTTCATGCAAACCAGTTTGTCCAAACTTTCATTGATTTGTTGTGTTTCTGGGTCTCTATTAAGAAAATTTCAACCTGTGCCAAGGAGACTTAGGGTTTGTCCTATTCCATCCTGTAATATTTTCAGAGTATCTGCTTGACTCCGAGGTCTTTGATCCATTTGGAGTTGATTCTGGTCAGGGTGATATATAAGGATATAGCTTTAGTTTTTTTACAAGTGATTAACCAATTTTGCTACATCATTTACTGAAGAGGCTCTTTCTTCCATTTTATATTTTGACCTCCCTTATCTAAGATTAGATGGCTATAGGTCTGTGGGTTCATTTCTGGGTTTTCAATTCTATTCCATTGGTCCTGAGGTCTGTTCTTGCGACAGTACCAAGCTGTTTTGATTACTATAAATTTGTAGGAGGGTTTATAATTTGGTATTGATATTTCTCCAGCACTGTTCTTTCTGTTAAGGATTGTTTTTGTTATTTGGGGTCTTTAATTGTTCCATATGAATTTTTGGATTTCCTCTACTATTTCCTTGTAGAATGAGATTGGAATATTGATAGGTATCACATTGAATTTGTAGATAGTCTTGGGGAGTATTGCCATTTTCACGATGTTGATCTTTCCATTCAAAGAGCATGGGAGGTTTTCCCACTTTCTAATATCCGTTTTCATTTCCTTTTTCAGATTTTTGAAGTTTTCATCATAGAGGCCCTTCACTTCTTTCGTTACTTTAATTCCTAGGCATTTGAGTTTTTGTGGGGTTATTACAAATGGAGTTGCTTTCCTGATTCAGTCACACTTTTCTCATTGTTGGCATACAGAAAAACCATTGATTTTTGAGGGATAATTTTATATCCTGTTATTTTGCCAAAGTTTTGAAGATGCTGGAGGGGATTTGAACAGAATGGAAAATTACTGCAATGTTTGTGGGAGTGTAAACTTGTTCATCTACTTTGGAAAATGCTATGGATATTCCTCAAAAGACTCCACATAGAGCTCCCGTGTGACCCAGCAATCCTACTTTTGGGCATTTAAGAATATGATCACAAACGAGACCATACTAAAACTACCAGCACAACTATGTTTATTGAACATTATTTACCATAGCTAAGATATGGAACCAACCCCGATGCTCCTCAGTAGATGAATGGATCAAGAAAATGTGGTATACATACACAATGGAATTCTATGCCTCCATCAGAAAGAATGGCATTGACTCATTTGTTAGGAAATGGAATGACTTGGAAAAATTATATTAAGTGAAGTAAGCCATTCCCAAAGAAATATAGGTCCCACGGTTTCCCTTATTTGCAATAACTACTATATGTGTGAGACAAACAGAAACTGTCAGACAACTTTATGTTAGGTTAAATGAACCACATGTTAAGGATTCAATTTTTTTAATTTCCTGTGATTGTTTCTAAGATGTTTATAAGATGATTTCTTTGTTGCTTTGTATGTATCTCCCCCAGAGTATAAGCCCTGCTTTCACTGTATTTGGTGTTGATATATTTTGTGGAGGGAAACGGAAAAAAACAACAACTGTTTAAATAGGCTTACAGGTGGACCCATTACAATTATAAGATGAACAAGAAGTTATATTTATAAATGTACTTTACAACTTCAGTGGGGTGGGAGGTGGATGGGTGGGGATGGGGCGGTAGGGGCCTGTAGGGGTGGGGGTGTGGAAATGGGAAGGGATGTTATGGGGAAACAAAGGATGAGGCAACAATGCTTGATAAGAAATTTACTCACTATCTTGCCCATGTAATTGTCAACCCTCTGTATAATATTTTCATAATAAAACAAAACCAAACAAAACAAACAAAAAATCTACCAAGCAAATGGCCCCCATAAACAGGCGGATGTTACAATCCTAATATCTGAAAAAATTGAATGCAAATTAAAATTAGTCACAAGAGATTAAAAAAAAGTTTATTATATACTAATTAAGGGTTTCTCCTTCAGGAGGATATTACAATTCTGAATATCTATTCACCAAACAACGGAGAACCCAAATTTATGCAAGAAACACTACTTTCTCTCAAAGATCACATAGATACAAAGACATTAAATGTTGGGGGATTTAACACACTACTATCACTACTAGATACATCAACTCTTCAAAAACTCAATAGAGAAACTGCAGATCTAAACAACTGCATAGATCAACTAGTTTTAACTGACATCTACTGAGTATTTCAACCAGCAGCATCAGAATACATGTTTTTCTCAGCAGCACGTGGAACATTTTTCAAAATGGACCACATTCTACGTAACAAATCAAACTTGTCTAAATTCACAAATATTGAAGTAATACCTTGCATTCTTTTAGAATACAAGGGAATAAAATTAGAATTCCACACCAAAAGCCACCAAAGAGAGTCCTGTAAGACATGGAGGCTGAACAACACACTGTTGAATCACCAGTGGGTCATGGAAGAGATGAGAAAGGTAATTAAAATGTTCATGATATTCAACAAAAATGAGCACACAAATTACCAGCTCCTCTGGGACACAGCAAAGGCAGTACTCAGAGGCAAGTTTATAGCTCTGAGTTCCTACATCAACAAATTGGAGAGATCTGAAACCAACAACATCTGAACCACCTTGAAAAAGAGGAGCAAGATAAACGCCAATACAGTAGATGGAAAGAAATCATTAAAATTAAGTCAGAATTAAACAAATTAGCATCCAAATATGAAAACAGAAAGAACCAAAAAGATAAAGAATTGGTACTTTGAAAAATTAACAAATTTGACAGACCCTTAGCAAATCTTATGAGAAAAAGAAGAGAATACACTCAAATAAATAAACTCAGAGATGAGAATGGAAACATCACCACAGAAACAACTAAGCTTCAGAACATTATAACGGAATATTTCTCAAACCTTTATACTAGTAAGTTAGAGAACCTGGCAGAAATGGACATTTTCCTAGCAAATATTGTAATGCTGAAAGTAAACCAAGATGAGTTAAACCAGCTTAACAGGCCCATATCAATATTGAAATAGAAACACTAATAAGAGACCTCCCATCTCAGAAAAGCCCAGGACCAGATGGATTTACAGCGGAATTCTACAAGGCCTTCATGTCAGAGCTCACACCAATACTCCTTCAAATCTTCAATGAAATTGAAGGAGAAAGTTCACTACCGAACTCATTCTATGAAGCCATCATAACCCTCATCCCCAAACCAGGCAGGGACTCATCAAAGAAAGAGAACTATAGACCCATTTCTTTGTTCTCTTTCTTTGATGAGTATTGATGCAAAACATCTCAACAAAATTTTGGCCAATTGACTTGAACAATTCATCCCCAAAATCATACACCAGCATCAAACAGGATTCATTTCAGGGATGCAAAGTTGGTTCAATATAACCAAATAATCTGGTATAATTCATCACATCACAAACAGCAAGGGTAAGAACCACATGGTTATCTCAATAGTTGCAGAAGAAACATTTGACAAGATCCAACATCCCTTTGTGATGAGGGTTCTGGAAAAATTAGGAATCCAGAGAACATTCCTCAATACAATAAAGGCTGTATGTGACAAAAACCTACAGCCAGCATAAAATTTAATGGTGAAAAACTAAAGCCATTTCCTCTTAACTCAGGCACAAGACAAGGATGTCCACTCTCTCCACTTCTCTTCAATTTAGTATTAGAATGACTAGCTACAGCAACAAGAAAATAGGCAAATATAAAAATGATCCAAATAGGGAAAGATGAAATAAAACTCTTCCTCTTTGCAGATGACATTAGCTTGTGTTTAATGAATACCACAGTCTCCACTCCCAAATAACTCAAGCTGATTCTAAACTTTGGCAATGTAACATGGTATAAAATTAACCCTCAAAAATTCAATGGCTTTTCTCTATGCCAACAATGAGAAAAGTGTGGCTGAAATCAGGAAAGCAACTCCATTTGTAATAGCCCCACAACAATAAAATACCTAGGAATTAACTTAACCAAAGAAGCTAAGGATCTCTGTGATGAAAATTTTAAAAACTTGAAAAAGGAAATCAAAACATAAATTCGATAGTGGAAAAATCTCCCATGTTCCTGGATTGGAAGGATAAACATCGTGAAAATGGCAATACTTCCCAAGGCTATCTACTAATTGATTGCAATACATATTGATATTCCTACCAGATGCTTCAAGGAAATAGAAGACGCAATGCAAAAATTCATACGGAAAAATTAAAGGACCCAAATAGCAAAAACAATCCTTAATAGAAAGAACAGTGCTGGAAGAATATCAATACCAAATTTCAAACTCTACTACAAAGCTATAATATTCAAAACAACTTGTTACGGGCACAAGAACTGACCTCAGGACCAATGGAATAGAATTGAAAACCCAGAAATGAATCCACAGACCTATAACACTGTAATCTTCAATGAAGAAGCTAAAAACTATAATGAAAGAAAGACAGCCCCTTCAGTAAATGGTGCTTGCAAAATTGGTAAATTACTTGTAGAAAACGAAATCTATATCCTTATATATCACCCTGCACCAGAATCATCTCCAAATTGATCAAATACCTCGGAGTCAAAGCAGACACTCTGAAAACTTTAAAGAATGGAGTAAGAGAAACCCTAGGTTTCCTTTGCATAGACCAATATTTTCTTTAAAGATACCCAGAAACAGAACAAAACAAAGAAAGGATGGACAAATGGGATTGCAATAAATTGCATAACTTCTGCATGTCAAACACATAGCTAGCAAGATCAATAGAAAGCCCATGGATTGGGAGATTTTCACTAGCCATACAAAGAACAAGGGCCTCATATCTAAAGTATACCTGGATCTCAAAAACATTAGATCCCCCAACAACAAATCCTCAAAGAAACAACTGCCCAATAAATCAGTGGACTAAAGACTTAAAGAGAAACTTCTGTGAATAGGAAAGAAGGATGGCCAGTAGACACATGAAGAAACGCACAACCTTCTTAGCCAGAAAAGAAATGCAAATCAAAACCACATCGTGATACCTCCTCACCCAAGATACAATGGCTATAATCAAGATCTCTAATAACAACAGATGCTGGAAGGGATGAGGACAGAAGGGAACCTTACTGCATTGTTGGTGGGAGTGTAAACTTGTTCAGCCACTTTGGAAATTAGTAGGGAGGCTTCTCAAAGACTTTACATAGAGCTATCCAATGACTCAGCCATCAGATTTTTGGGCATTTACCCAAGAGATCACAAACAAAACCATACTAAAGCTACCATCATAACTATGTTTATTGCAGCATTATTTACCATAGCTAAGATATTGAATCAAACAAGATGCCCCTCAGTAGATGAATGGATCAAGAAAATGTGGACTATATACCCAATGGAATTCTATGCTTCCATCAGAAATAATGACATTGCCACATTTGTTAGGAAACACAAAGAATCGGAAAAAGTATATTAGATGAAGTAATCCGAGCCCAAAGAAACATAGTTCCCTTGGTTTCCCTTACTTGCAATCCCTAGTATATGTCTGAGACAAGCGGAAACATTCAGATAAGTTGATGTTTGGCGAAATGTACCCCAAAGTAAGGATTCAAATGTTTTTCTTTCTTATGATTGTTTCTAACACATTTATAAGATGATTTCTTTCTTGCTTTGTATGTCCCTTCCACAAGGTATAACCCCTGCTTTCACTGTATTTTATGTTGGTATAATTTGTGAAGGGGAAGGGGAAAAACAAATGTGGATTCATTGCAGCAATGAGATGTACAAGATTTATGTCGAAAAACGAACTTTACATCTTTGGCTGGGGGGGGGATTAAAGGGGAGGGGGAGTGGGGAATGGGAAGGAATGGGAAGGGGAAACAAAGGAGGAGGCAAAAAAGCTTGATGAGAAATATACTCATTCCCTTGCACATGTAATTGGACCCACTGTTTACTATATTTTCACAATAAAAATTATCTGAAAAAATTGTATGAATGGATAGTGCATATGATTTTATTTTTCATTACAAACATAGAATGTAGTAAAAATTTTCATAGCAATTACACTGCACTAGGTTGAGGTCAGATTCAAATGTAAATAATATACTGTGTTCATGTACAGAATTTGAGCATCAAAAATTTTAATATGCCTGTGGTCCTAAAACCAATACCTTACTGATATTGTGTGACAAATACAATTTCCTATAAGTACAGAAATTTTCCTTGTATCTTTTTAATACATATTTTTATTGTAAATGTCCTGTGCACAGGGTTTAGAGTTACATAAATAAGGTAATGAGTACATTTCTTACTGAATTTTTATCCTCTCCTTGTTTTTTCCCATACCGTCCCTTCCCTCCACACCCCCCATCCCTTCCCTCCACCCCCCCCGCATCTGATAGAATGTCTTGTACATCTCATTGTTACAATGGGTCACCTTGTATCCATTCTTGTATCTTAAATGAAGAAATGCTGGCTTGATTTATGCTGATTCTACTTGTATAGATACACCTAAAATCACTCGCCATGTCCAAGAGCACATAAATCATATGCACATCACTTTTTTTCATTTTGTTATAATTGTGTTATACACATTTATTGACAGGTTACAAATTATTCTCAAATTTTAATGCATTAAAATACTTTCTTTTTTTCTTTTTTTCTTAGCTAGGAAATCAGCAAGACCTCAGTAAGTATTCCTCACATAGGACTTTTCAAATGGGTTGGTGAAATGTTTAGTTGAGCTCCCATCTTCTGAGGACTCACACTTCTGCTTAGGAATTGATGCTGGCTATTGGAAAAGAGCTCAAGGAAGAATGTCATTTAAAGACTTATAACTTTATTCTGCACCAGGGTATTTTCTTGCTACTTTGTTTGTTGAGAGTGTCTACAAGAACAAGCATTCCCTGGGGAGCAGGGAGATGCCCTATGAGGTTTTCTTACTGAGATTTCTGAGTGACTTGCTATCACTTGTACTGCATTTTGCAAATCAAATCTGTCAAAACCGTTTTAAGAGATAAGAGGAGTGGTAAAAGAACTTATAGAGATAAATACTTCTTCAACATATTTGGTTCCAAGCATTCTGTCTAAGGCATATTCAACAACTAGTGAAACTTGTGTTGTCTGTAGCTATGTGTCATTCTCTATGTGTGCATTTATACATGTGTATAGGTATGTGTGTATTTTTGTGTACAGTAACATGCATGTCTACATATAGATGGGCATATACACACATATATTCATATACAAATAAATATACATATATAAATATATGTGCATATATAAATACATGTGCATATATATATATACATATATATATATATCAGTTGTTCATTGATTCAATCTATAGTTCCCAGCATATTGCCGTTCTCACAAAGTGTACATGGTAAACTGCTCTGAGGATATTTGTTCTATGATAGGCATCTTTTGTACTCACTTCCCCCATTAACCTTGTTTTTCATCCCTGAATATCTTTTGTCTACTTTCCATAGGTTAGCATTGTTTTCATTATATATATTCACTGATAATAGAAGAAAAAATTTGTTCGTAAAGTAAAAGAAAAAGAACTTTTAGGTCAGAGGTTAAAAGTATCCTAACGTCTCAATGATTCCTATGAGATAAAATTTGTAATAGTAGTAAAAGTGAAAAGGAATTCCTAGATCTGTTGTTTTGCCATTTAGAATAGGAAAGAATAACATCATGTCACTGTAATAACTCTTAAAGAATGCAAGGGTAACTGATGGTCGCTATCATGTTTCCACAACACCAGTGGATTCTGAAGGATAACAGTAGACCAGCAGAAATTCTAATTAC
Source organism: Dipodomys spectabilis (assembly GCF_019054845.1). Taxonomy (NCBI): domain Eukaryota; kingdom Metazoa; phylum Chordata; class Mammalia; order Rodentia; family Heteromyidae; genus Dipodomys; species Dipodomys spectabilis. The sequence goes on along the minus strand of NW_024870970.1, from coordinate 874,386 downwards.
CAGATATGGAGCTTGAAAGAAAAAGAGAGGAAATGAGACAGTGAAAGAGAAAGAGAAATATCACAATACTGAAAGTGCATAACAGATAAACAAGAGCTGCATGAGAATATTCATATTGCTATCTTTAGACTCTACATCTACATTTGGAGGTATTTGATGTATGATAACCCATCAACATGAAATATAAAGTTATTTTGATAAAAATAAAAATGATTCAGAAGAAATTATAAATGCAAAAACAATCTTCACAGAAGCAAATTCTCAGAAATATTTCATCACTTTGAAAAGGATAAAGTGGCTGAAGTTAGTAGTATGACAATTCACAAAGACATAAAAAGATATAATATATTTCATTATATATCCCAAAGAAGAAAGCAATTATTGTTTAGATGATTTTTTAAAACACAGTCTCTCAGGTGTTGGGAAGGTGGCTCAGTGGTAGAGTGCCTGCCTTGCGTGCACTGGGTTTGATTCCTCAGCATGACATAAGCAGAAAAAGATGGAAGTGTGTTGTGGCTCAAGTGGTAGCGCTAGCTTGGAGCTGAGAGAGAGCACCTAGGACCCAGAGTTCAAGCCCCATGACCAGAAAAATCAAAATATAAAACAAAACACAGTCTCTCACTTTTGTGGCCTCAACTCTGTAATACCACTGCTTCAGCCTAGGGCTAAGGTTTTAGGTATGGATATTTATCAACACTCCTGATTCAGACTCTACTTAATCATTTTTTAAATAAATATTTTGTTCTTAATTTTCCTCTTTGTAAATTCACATGCTCTATAAAAAATGGTTTGGCCATCCCAGTAACCTTCTCAATGTACCTCCTAATGACGACTTTCAAAAAGTTGTATTATACTACAAGGAAAACAATGCTATAAATAAGGAAAACCAATAACAAAATATTAATGATTAAAATAAAAACTAAAATAATTATCAGTGTTTTCAGTATTTGAAGGGTATTACCTATTAAATTTTACTATTTTCTCATATCCCTGTACATTTAAAACAGGTTAAGGTTATGATATTCAACAAGAGGTTTTTAGGTTATGAGTAATCTTTAAAGTTACCCACTAAGATTACTATTTAAGTCTCATCTAATCATTTGTATATGTCTTATATCATCATTTGTTCCTCGCTAACATATAAAATAAGGAAGCCAGGGGCTGGGAAGGTAGCTCAGTAGTAGAGAGCTTGCCTTGCATGCTTGAGGCCCTGGGTTCGATTCCTCAGCACCACATAAGCAAAAAAAAAAAAAGCCACAAGTGGCGCTGTGGCTCAAGTGGTAGAGTGTTAGCCTTGAGCTGAAGAGCTGAGGGAGAGCGCCCAGGCCCATAGTTCAGGCCCCCGACCGGACCCCCAAAATTTTTTAAAACATAAAATAAAATAAGGAAGCCCTATAGTTTTAACAGAAACTGTATAGTTAACAAAGTCTTAACTCTTTATTCTGCTCCTTTACACAAAGACTTGGCAACTTCTCATTAGTAATGTTCCTATAAACTCTGAAATATACATACATAGTAGCATATGTCTGTTACCACAAATCTTAAATACTTTAACGAAAAGTTTTATTACCTGCCAAACAGTCCTTGTTTTAGCATATATAAGCAAATTCCCAAAATATATTTAAACCATTAAAACTTTTAACTAAACTTAACACTTGCTGCAGTGTTCATTATGACAGGTGCCTTGTATAGAATAATTGAATTCCTCCTCCTACACATCTCTTGAACAACAAATATCTGGAATTATTTTGTTTTTGACCTGTCCATCTTGATTTTATTCTTAAATGTGTGCTTATGTAAGAAGTATATGGTTCTAAAATTTCATGAAAATTCTTTTAAACTTACTTTTTGTTGAATTGTCTAGTTTAAGAAAATCAATTACACTTTATTTATAAAACATGTTCTATGTTCCATTCAGCATCACCTACTCTAACATTGGAACGATACAGAGAAGATTTGAATGGCCCCTGTGCAATGATGGCAGGCAAATTCCTGCACCATTCCATACTTTTACAACAACAGATGCTGGAGGGGATGTGGCCACAAGTTAACTGTACTACACTCTTGGTGGGAGTGTCAACTTGTTGAACCACTTTGGAAAGTAGTATGGAGGTTCCTCAAAAGACTTCACATAGAACTCCCCTAAGACACAGCAATCCCACTTTTGGGCATTTACCCAAAAGATCACAAACAAGACGGTACCAAAACTACCATCACAATTATATTTATTGCAGCATTGTTTAAGATAGCTAAGATATAGGACCAACCCCGATGCCCCTCATCAGATAAATAGATCAAGAAAATGTGCTATTTATACCAATGAAATTCTATGCCTCCATGAGAAAGTATGGCATCACCCAATTTGTTAGAAAATGGAAAGACTTTGAAAAAAATTATTAAGTGATGTAAGCCAAGTCCAAAGAAACATAGGTCACAGGGTTTCCCTAATTTTTAATAACTAATATATCTGGGATAAGCAGAAAAGGTCAAAATCTATGCACATATGACCAGATAAGATGTTGTTAAGGGAAATGAACTCCCAAATAGGAACACAACTGTTTTTTCTTTCTTGCTTGCTATTGTTCTAACGTACTTATAACAGTCTATGTGATTTTTTTTTGTTTCTTTATATGTTTCTCCCTCATACTATAACCCCTGTTTTCACTGTATTTGAATTTGGTGTGCCCACCTCTTGTACATACGCTCCTGTAATTTGGGGAGGGGAAGGAAAAAAACAAAATGCTGAAATAGGGATTCAGGTTGACCCATTGTAACAATGAGATGCACAAGACACTATGTTGAAAACTGAACTTTACAATTTAGGCAGGGGAAGTGGGGAGGGGAGTGTACTTGTAGAGGTGGGCAGGAAAGGACGGTAGAGGGAAAATAAAGGAGGAGGTAACGAAGCTTGTTAGGAAATGTACTCATTACTTGCTCATGTAAATGTGACCTCTCTGTACCGTATTTTTAAAATAAAAAACATATGAAAATGTTCTGAGATGAAAGAGTTTATTTCCTTTATTTTACTCATATAATATGGCTAACAAAGAAATTAATGCAAAACACTGATATGAAGGTATTTTGAATGAATGTGTATGTGTGCACGTGCACGTGTTCTCATGTACTTGCATGTATGTTGGTGTGCTCACAGTTTGAAAAAAGGGCGTCAAAGTCTTGCTAGGCCTGCTCTCTAGATTGGTGAGCTACTATATGAGCTACATCTCCATTCCTGGCCCTTTGCTAACATTAAAATTTTTGAAAAATAATCTCATGAATTTATTTTGTCCTGATTGGCTTCCACTGTTATCCACAGATCTCTGGATCCTGAGTAAATATGCCAAGTAGTTAGGATTACAGGTGTGACCAACCAGCACAAGGCTTTCAGAATAATTTTAAAAGTGGAAGAAAGTTTACTTCACGGGGGCTTGTTTTATCATCTCCTACTTATAAACATTTTGAAGTGATTATTTGTGATTTTTTTTTTCGTTTTTTGGATTCTTAAGAAAGTGATGATATTTAAAAATTTAGTACTTTTTAAAATGGAACCTGGAAAAATGGGACAGAATATATTTGTCTCTCTTATAAGCTCAGCTCTGTGCATGATAACTCAATGTCACCAACACAGTCTGTGTTGAAGACAAAATGTAACAGAAAACAATCACCATGGCCAATAATTGCTATGGTATTATTTCTTCGACAATATGAACATTGAATAGAGAGTGTAAGAGAATGGAGAGATTTTACCTACCTTTTGTGTATTGCTGAAAGACTTTTGGAAACTTTGACTCATTTCCTTCCTCACATTGTGTACTTGGGCCATGCACTTATTGCCTTTAATTACAATTTTCCCAACACTAAAATGGCAATAACATTAGCATTATAGAAAATGTTATCTTAAGAATTAAGGAAATTAAAACTTGTGAAATACTTAACATAAATTTCCATGAATGAGTTTTAAGTTTAGCCAGCAGTTTTTTTTTAAAATACTAAAAAGAATGCGATAAGTATTACAGAAATCATTGCATATAGTGAGCAAACAGAAGTAATGTTATCTATTGACCATGCTCTTCTTCCAAGGAAGCCAGGTGGATTATTTCTCATGCTGTAAATCAAACTTGTTATCTTATGTCTTGATAGTGTAAAAATATCAGGACAAAATAATGAAGGAATGTTGTAGACTGAGGTGAAGTCCATATGAAAATGTGCAAAACTGATAAAACATAAAAGTATCTGAGCATTATATTGTGTTTTACATCATTTAAGTTACATTGCAAAGTTAAGTAAGACCTAGAAGAATGGATTCTCTTTTTGATGTCCTATCATAGGTCCTTGGATGAACTCTTTCCTCATTCTTGTAAAGACATCATCAGATGAGAGGAACTATATTATTTTTTGTTTGCTTCTGTACATTTATTCTTCATTTGAAATCTGAACTACTTGAGACTGAAAGAAAATAAGGAAATTAGAACCGCAGTCTTTGGAAAGAACAATCAATGTGAAATAAATAAAATGCATACAACCTTGTAAGAGGTCTGACTAAAGTGAGTTATATAGTCTCAAGCATAAACGGAAAATGATTAAGCAATATCATGTTATTTAAAATGGAAAATCTTAGGAGTTGCTTAATATTGTTCCTTTCCAATACCTTGAATTAATTATTGATTTTGTATAGAAAGATTAAAGATGAGATTAAAAAGAAACTTGATTAAAAGTGGACAAAAGTTCTGAATAGACATGCTCTCCTTAAAGCCCTGAAAATTTCCAGTGGGTTTACAAAGTTCTTTAATACCACTTCTATGCTGGTTTAATTCTTTTTCAGCAGAAGTCATTAGAGAAATGTAATTCAAAATTACTATGTTACTACTTCATAATTATTGTAACTTTTATAAAAAAATCAAAGGAATCGGATGTGGTGGTAAAAGCTTTTAATTCCAAGCATATAGGAGGTTGGATTTAAGTCTAAGGCCAGTCTGGAGTACTGAAGATAATAAAAACCTGCCCTTTATTACCTTATAATAAAGGTAATAATGCTGAGAGTGTGGAGAAAAGGAAATTTTCTACACATTTCAACAAAATGCAGGTTAGTATTCTCCTTGTAGAAAGTAATATGCAGCTTTCTAAAAACTTCAAAGTTGAAATATCATCTGCCCCACCAATCATGTGATTATTTCTCTATGAGTAACTCAAATATATCTGCAGTTCACTGTACTCATCATTCACAGCAACAGCCAAGATATAAATCGAAGTTCAGTGTTCAACTACAGACTAATAAAGCAACTGTGGTACATGCACAAATATCTTTTTCTGTTTCATCCTTAAAATAGCAAGAGACTTCTCCCATTAGCCACAACTTACAATGACCTGAAAGATGTATTCTAAGTGAAGAAAATATTGTCTTCTGATCTTTGTAAACACACACACACATGCACACAGAAACACACACACACACACACACACACACACACACACACACTCACAAACCAACATCAAACATTAAGAGAGAAATTTTTAAAAAGTAAAGCAACGTGGAATTGCTGGGGCATTTAGGTCACAATGTAGAAGATAGTAGATATACAGGATGAACCGGTATAGAGTTGTAATGTACAACATGAGGATACAGGGGACAACACTGGCCTTACATGGTTTCCCTTATTTGCAATATCTAGTATATGTCTGAGTCAAGCAGGAAAAGTCAGATAAGGTGATGTTAGGGAAATGAACCCTACGATATGTATTCAATTTTTTTTCTTTCATGCGATTGTTTCTAACACATTTATAAGACTAGTTATTTGTTGCTTTGTATGTCCCTCCCCCACAGTATAACCCCTGCTTTCACTGTATTTGATGTCGGTATAATTTGTGGAGGAGAAGGGGAAAAACAAATCGTTTAAATAGGGAAACAGGTGGACCCATTGCAACAATAAAACATACAAGTCGTTATGTCGAAAACAAACTTTACAATTTTGGTGGGGGTGGGAAGTGTAGGTGGGGGGCGGGGGAAGGTTCAGAAGGGATAGGAAGGAGAAACAAAGGAGGAGGCTACAATCCTTGTTAAGAAATGTACTCATTGAGAGTTCCGGGAAGATGGCGGAGGAGAAGCTGGAACCTGAACAAGCTCTCACATAGAAAGCGGTTTTAGAGTTCCAGTGAACAGTCCTAAGCCAGAGAATCACACCAAGTGAGCCATCACAGGACAGAGAGTTAGACAAGAGAGGGGAAGCCAAGACAAGGAGACACATCTGAGCGCCTGCCAACAGCTGCCGCGGCGGCGGCAGGGTCGCCGCTGCGACCTCAGCCGCGGCCATACCTGAGCGCTCACACAGAGAGTCCGGGACGAAGGAGCCAGACACAGCGGGCGAGAGGATTCTACTCAACACCAGCAAGAACCGACAAGGAGCGGACATCTTCATCCTGCAGTTTGCAGACCAGAGACGACCCAGGATCCAAGGCTCCGCATGAGTAGAAGCCCGACGTCCTCACTCCTTCTCAGGGAGCAGAGGAGGGAGGGCCACCCCTCCCCCCCCAGCACCGGTGATCTCCATCTTGGATACCGACAAAGCTCAGAGGAGCGGCTAGCTCCAACTCAGGCCTTGGAATAAAATGAGTCATTTAACAGGTCACAAGAACCTAACGGCGAAGTGACCTGCCAGACTCAGCTCCATCCAGGGAAAAGTCACCCAGCTCAGGCACCAGCCATTGGAGTGGCTTTCCTCACTGGGTAACCAGAGCCAAAGGCTGCCCCTCCCTCTAGCAGCCTCCACAATCAATTGAAAAACAGAACCCCTGAGAATGGCTCCAGGGTGGGCTCTGTGAATTTTTCACAAAATAGCCCCAGGGAAAAGCTACTGTTTGTTGAAAGGCCTCAACTCTACCAGAACCTAGCCTCATCACGACTCTTTTGTGATTCTCAAAGCAGATCACCCTCCCATTAAACTAACCTGGGAGGGGGATCTCAAAATCTTGGGTAAAGCAGAGCATTTCTCTGCCTGTTCGAACAAACTGACTTAAGAAACCAATCAAGCCACAGGACCTCAAGCTGACCAGAGACTCCAACAAGAGGCTGGTTACAGACAAAAGAGAGATACAGGATTCTTCCCACCCCTCCCAAAAAAAAAAAAAAATCAAAGAACTTTTTTTTTTCTTCTTTTCTTTTTTCTTTTCTTTTTTTTTTTTTTTTTTGGTACCTTATATATGTAAAAAATTTTTTTTCATTTTCTAAAACTTTTATTAATCTTTAATTTTTGTCTTTTTTGAAAAATAATTGTTTTCCAGTAACTTTTTTTTCCTTCTTATAATTTTTATTTTAGGAATATGTGAATGTACATTTTCCTTTCTTTTCTTGTCTTCTCTCTCTTTTTCTTTCTTTCTTAATTATCTTTTTGTTTTTAGTCTAGCTCTACTGAACTTCTGATCTTTTTTTTCTCCCTTTCTTATCCTTTCCACCTTTTCCTTTCTTTTGTTCTTCTGTATGTGACTTAACTCTTGTCCTGCACATCCTCAGATAAACCCATAGTTAACTAGTAAACCCTATCCCCCATTGTGTACACACTTAATCCACAAATTTATTACTCAATCCGAAACCTCTGAGACTTAAATTCCTTAATAGCAGTACTACCTCTATAATATTAAAATATATATAATATTTTAAGCATTTTTTAAGTTTTTCACATCTCCTCTATCTCCCTCCTGTTTTCTCATTATATTCACATTCCTCTCTAAATAGATGGTCTTTCAATCTCCATAACTATATTAATTTTTACGTTTCTAATTTTTTTTTCTCTGGTCTCTTTTCATTTCCCTTTCCCTTTCTTCTTTTTCTCTCCCTCTCTACTTGCATCCTACCCAACCTATTTCCTGCATTGAGATTAGGACATAGTTAACTCTCCCTGTGCCTCCCCACACCAATCTATTCCTAATTTTTACCCACATCTCTCCCTAACCCTAAAAATTTCTGGTTTTCCAAATTCTTTTCTGCGGTTCGAAGCCCATTAACATATAGTTGTTGAATAGATGTATCTGTTGAACTAGATTGTATCTGTAGACTATTGACTGTATAAATGCAAACGTTGGTTGATGGTTGCCTTAAGATAGTGTTTTAGCACAAAACTGGTGCTATTTTCATCTCAAATGGGCAGAGTAAGCCGGAAAAACACAAGAAAAATGGCAAATCCGGGTATCTCAATTCCCAATCTTGATAATCAGGGGTCAGATCAGATGATGAACAATCCAGAGGAGAGTTCCCAAATAGCTCTACAAACACTGGTGGCAAACATGATAAATGAGAAGTTTGACAACTTACAAAGGACTCTGTATGAGCGTGATAGGGAGAGAGAGGAGGCATCCCAAAAGTTTATACAGTAATATCATAAGCGTGAGGAAGCTACTCAAAAACTGATACAGGATTTGCGTGAACAACTTGAGAATACTCAAAGAGAAAGGGAGGAATGGCGTGAGCAGGCTGAGAACACTCAAAGAGAACTGCAGGAATCCCACAAACGGGAGGAAGCTAATCAAAGAGTAATTCAGGAATTGAGAGACCAGGTAGAGAACACACAAAGATCACTAAAGGCATTCATGGAATCCATTAACAAAGAGCTGAAGGAAGTCAGGGAGACCACAAAGGGAATGCTGAATGGAACCCAACAGAAGGAATGAGAGTCCAAAGAAACCATAACCAATCAACTAAGTGATTTGAGAACAAACACTGAACACCAAATTAAGGAAGTAAAGAAATTCATACAAGACCTAAAACAGAGCTTCAACAAAGAACTTGAAGCCATCAAAGCTGACCAATTAGAAGGAAAAGAGATAAAAAACAAAGTAGAGAGTCTTGACAGCAGCTTAGACCATGCAGAAGATCGAATCTCAGGGATTGAAGACAGCCTAGATGTTATAGAGAAAGAACATACAACCATCCAAGACAAGTCCAAGAAGTATGATAGATCTATCCAACACCTGGAAGACACCATCAGAAGGCCTAATCTAAGGATAATGGGTGTAGAGGAGCACCTGGAAACAGAAGTTAATGGTCTAGCAAATTTGTTTAACAGGATCCTAGCAGAGAACTTCCCAAACATACAAAAAGATAGGCCTATTCAGATACAAGAAGCTTTTAGAACCACAAATAGACCAGACCAGAATAGGACATCCCACCGTCACATTATAATCCACACAGGATCAACTCAGACCAAGGAAAAGATCCTTAAAGCTGTCAAGGAGAAAAGGTTAATCACCTATAATGGGAAACCAATTAGAATCACCACAGCTTTCTCAGCAGAGACAATCAAAGCAAGAAGAGCCTGGAATGATGTATGCCATGCCCTAAAAACAAACAACTATCAACCAAGAATACTGTAACCAGCTAAACTCTCCTTCATAACTGAAGGCCAAATAAAAACCTTCCATAGCAAAGAAAAATTGAAACAATACATCTCCACCAAACCAGCCCTACAAAAGATTCTTAAAGATGTCCTACACATAGAAAACCAACAAGACCGCAACGAAGGCCAAGAAACTGCACCCAAACTGAGAATCCAAGAACCATAGGAAGAACCCAGTTTTCGCAGCCCCCAAGAAGGTGGATAACATGGCAGGAACTCCCAAATACCTCTCAGTCCTATCTCTTAACGTTAATGGACTGAACTCTCCAATTAAGCGACATAGACTGTCTAGTTGGATTAAAAAACAAGACCCTTCTATCTGCTGCCTGCAGGAGTCACATCTTGCCCGTAAAAACAAACACATTTTCAATGTTAAAGGCTGGAACAAAATCTACGAAGCAAACGGCCCCCATAAACAGGCGGGAGTTGCAATCTTAATATCAGATAAAATAGACTTCAAATTAAAATTCGTGAGAAGAGATAAAGAAGGTCGCTACATACTAATTAAAGGATCTCTCCTTCAGGAGGATATTACAATTCTAAATATCTATTCGCCAAACAATGGAGCACCCAATTTTATCAAAGAAACATTACTTTCCCTCAAATCCTATATAGATCCAAAGACATTAATTGTTGGCGATTTTAACACACCACTCTCCCCACTAGATAGATCAACTCGGCAAAAACTCAACAGAGAAACCACAGATCTAAACAGCTGCATAGATCAACTAGACTTAACAGACATTTACCGAACATTTCACCCAGCAGCATCAGAATACACGTTTTTCTCAGCAGCACATGGAACGTTTTCTAAAATAGACCACATTTTAGGCCACAAAGCAAACTTGTCTAAATTCAGAAACATTGAAGTTATACCTTGCATTCTCTCTGACCACAAGGGAATAAAATTAGAACTCAACACCAAAAACCACCAAAGAAAGTCCGGTATCACATGGAGGCTGAACAACACACTGTTGAATCAAGAGTGGGTCATGGAAGAGATTAGAAAGGAAATTCAAATGTTCATGCTATTCAACAAAAATGAACACACAAATTACCAGCTCCTCTGGGACACAGCAAAGGCAGTACTCAGAGGCAAGTTATTAGCTCTGAGCTCCTACATCAACAAATTGGAGAGATCTGAAACTAGCAATTTAATGACACACCTAAACCTCCTTGAAAAAGAGCAGCAAGATAAACTCCAATCCAGTAGACGGAAAGAAATATTCAAAATTAAATCAGAATTAAATGAATTAGAATCCAAAAAAACTCTAGAAAAATCAACAAAACAAAGAGTTGGTTCTTCGAAAAACTTAACAAAATTGACAGACCCTTAGCAAATCTTATCAGAAAAAGAAGAGAACACACCCAAATAAATAAACTCAGAGATGAGAATGGAAACATCACCACGGAAACAACCAAGATTCAGAACATTATAAGGGATTACTTCTCAAAACTTTATGCTAATAAGTTTGAGAACTTGACAGAAATGGACCTCTTCCTAGCAAATATTGACATGCCAAAACTAAACCAAGATGAGTTAAACCAGATTAACAGGCCCATATCAAGCATTGAAATAGAAACAGCAATAAGAGACCTCCCAGCTAAGAAAAGTCCAGGACCAGATGGTTTTACAGCGGAATTTTACAAGGCCTTCAAAGCAGAGCTCACACCAATACTCCTCCAACTCTTCAATGAAATTGAAAGAGAAAGCTCACTACCGAACACATTCTATGAATTCATCATAACCCTCATCCCAAAACCAGGCAGGGACTCATCAAAGAAAGAGAACTATAGACCCATTTCTTTGATGAACATTGATGCAAAACTTGTCAACAAAATTTTGGCCAATCGACTTCAACAAATCATCCAAAAAATCATACACCACGATCAAACAGGATTCATTTCAGGGATGCAAAGCTGGTTCAATATACGCAAATCAATTAATATTATTCATCACATCAACAGGAGCAAGAATAAGAACCACATGGTTATCTCAATAGATGCAGAAAAAGCATTCGACAAGATCCAACACCCCTTTATGATGAAGGTTTTGGAAAAATTAGGAATCCATGGAACATTCCTCAATACAATAAAGGCTGTATACGACAAACCTACAGCAGCATTATACTCAATGGTGAAAATCTAAAGCCATTTCCTCTTAACTCAGGAACAAGACAAGGATGCCCACTCTCTCCACTTCTCTTCAATCTAGTATTAGAATGCCTAGCTACAGCAATAAGACAAGATGCAGACATAAAGGGGATCCAAATAGGGAAAGAAGAAATAAAACTCTCCCTCTTTGCAGATGACATGATCTTGTATTTAAAGAATCCCATAAACTCCACTCCCAAATTACTCAAGCTGATTCAAAACTTTGGCAAAGTAGCAGGTTATAAAATTAACCCCCAAAAATCAATGGCTTTTCTGTATGTCAACAATGAGAAAAGTGTGACTGAAATTAGGAAAGCAACTCCATTTGTAATAGCCCCACAAAAAATAAAATACCTAGGAATTAACTAAAGAAGTGAAGTACCTATATTATGAAAACTTTAAAATCTTGAAAAAGGAAATCAACAGAGAACTTAAAAAATGGCAAAACCTCCCATGCTCCTGGATTGGAAAGATTAACATCGTGAAAATGGCAATACTTCCCAAGGCTATCTACAAATTCAACGCAATACCTATCCAAATTCCAACCTCATTCTTCAAGGAAATAGAAGAGGCAATCCAAAAATTCATATGGAACAATAAAAGACCCCGAATAGCAAAAACGCTCCTCAATGGAAAGAACACTGCTGGAGGAATATCAATACCAAACTTCAAACTCTACTATAAAGCCATAGTAATCAAAACAGCTTGGTATTGGCATAAGAACAGACCTCAGGACCAATGGAATAGAATTGAAAACCCAGAAATGAAAATACAGACCTACAGCCATCTAATCTTCGATAAGGGAGCTAAAACAATAGAATGGAAGAAAGACAACCTCTTCAGTAAATGGTGCTGGCAAAATTGGTTAACTACATGTAGAAAACTTAAGCTAGATCCGTATATATCACCCTGCACCAGAATCAACTCCAAATGGATCAAAGACCTTGAACTCAAAGCGGACACTCTGAAAAACTTACAGGATGGAATAGGAGAAACCCTAGGTCTCCTTGGCTCAGGCCGAAATTTTCTGAATAGAGACCCGGAAACACAACAAATCAAAGAAAGGTTGGACAAATGGGATTGCATAAGGTTGCAGAGCTTCTGCGTGGCAAAGGACATAGCTAGCAAGATCAATAGAAAGCCCACGGATTGGGAGAAGATCTTTACTAGCCATACAACGGACAAGGGTCTCATATCTAAAATATACTTGGAACTCAAAAAATTAAACCCCCCAACAACAAATCCTCAAAGAAACAACTGCCCAATAAATAAGTGGGCGAAAGTCTTAAAGAGAAACTTCTCTGAAGAAGAAAGAAGGATGGCCAATAGACACATGAAGAAATGTTCAACATCCCTAGCCATAAAAGAAATGAAAATCAAAACAACATTGAGATATCACCTCACTCCAGTTAGAATGGCAAAAATCAAGAACTCTAACAACAACAGATGCTGGAGGGGATGTGGACAGAAAGGAACCTTACTTCATTGTTGGTGGGAATGTAAACTTGTTCAACCACTTTGGAAAGTAGTATGGAGGTTCCTCAAAAGACTTCACATAGAGCTCCCCTATGACCCAGCAATCCCACTTTTGGGCATTTACCCAAATGTTTACAAACAAGACCACACTAAAGCTACCAGCACAACTATGTTTATTGCAGCATTATTTACCATAGCTAAGATATGGAACCAACCCAGATGCCCCTCAGTAGATGAATGGATCAAGAAAATGTGGTATATATACACAATGGAATTCTATGCCTCCATCAGAAAGAATGACATTGCCCCATTTGTTAGGAAATGGAAAAACTTGGAAAAAATTATATTAAGTGAAGTAAGCCAGGCCCAAAGAAACGTAGGTCCCATGGTTTCCCTTATTTGTAATATCTAGTATATGTATGAGTCAAGCGGAAAAGGTCAGATAATGTGATGTCAGGAAAATGAACCCTTAGATGTGTATTTTAATGTTTTTTTTCTTTCATGCATGTGTTTCTAACACATTTGTAAGATTATCTTTTTGTTGCTTTGTATGTCCCTCCCCCACAGTATAACCCCTGCTTTCACTATATTTGATGTCAGTATAACTTGTGGAGGAGATGGGGAAAAACCAGTTGTTTAAGGATACAGGTGGACCAGTTGCAACAATGAGAAGTACAAGTAGTCATGTCCAAAAAGAGCTTTACAACGTTGTTGTGGGGGGGGGGGAAGGAGAAGGATTGGGATTAGGGGTGGAGGGGGGAGGCTGGGAAGGGATGTGAAGGGTAAACAAAGGAGGAGGCTGCAATGCTTGGTAAGAAATGTACGCATTATCCTGCCCATGTAACTGTAACTCCTCTGTACAGTATGTTCACAAATAAAATTAAATTAAATTAAAAAAAAAATCTTGAGATGTACAACAACTTCAGAGACTTATTAACAGGAATGCCTGTCTTTGTGATGACTTCTCTTCCTCCTTAAGGCTGGATTGAGGAACAGGTTAGATGAATCAAAATAATGCTACAATGAAACGCAGATGCCCCTCAGTGAATGAATGGATCAAGAAAATTTGGCATACATACACAATGGATTTCGACTCATCCATCATAAAGAAGGATATTGTACCATTTGTATGGAAATAGAAAGACTTGGGAAAAACTATTAACCAAAACAAGACAGACCCCAAGAAACACAGACCCTAAGAAACCCTCATTTGTAGTAACTAAAATGTGTCTATAAATCTACAAGTATACACACTGAATGATTTTTTAAATACATTTGGACATAATAAATTATGCAGGTCTCTAAACAGTCACACAGTGAGGCCAAAAGAGGACATGCATAGGAGCAGATAACAAAGGCTCAATAGCTATGTGCATATGATCATATAAAATAATATCTTACGAAATAAACTCTAAAAAAAAGGAAAAAAAAAAAAAGAAATGTACTCATTATCTTGTCCATGTAATTGTAACCCCTCTGTACAGTATTTTCACAAAAAAAAAAAATAGAATGAAGCTAAGTAAGTAGGAGTTGTTCTTCTGAGTAGGGGTTGCTCTTTTAGTTGTGCTTCCTTCATTAATGGATAAGATGAACATAATTCTTTAAATATACCTGCCTGTTTGCAGAAATAATAACAAACACTATACCAATAATGTTGCATGCTCAATATAGAACAAAATGTAAAATTAAAATACATGATATTATCCTTGGTGTAAACTAATTATTGCAAATAATGGAAACCATGGGACCTATGTTTCTTTGTCCAGTTTACTTCACTTAATATGATTTTTTCCAAGATCTTCCATTTCCTTAAAAATGAAATGGTACCTTTTTTTCTGATGAAAACATAGTATTGCATGTACGTATATCTCTCTGTTGTGTGTGTGTGTGTGTGTGTGTGTATGTGTGTGTGTGTTTCACTTTCTTGATCCATTCATTTACTGAGGGGCATCGGGGTTTATTCCATATCTTAACTAGGGTAAATACTACTGTGATAAAACATAATTGGGCTGGTAGCTTTAGTGTGGCCTTGTTTGTGGTCACTAGGGTAAATGCCCAGAAGTGGGATTACTGGGTAATAGGGGAACATTATTGTGTACATCAAGGATAATATTAATAGTTGAGCAGAATAGCTCTATAGCTATGTACATATGACTCTATAAGGTGATTCAAAGTTAAATCAACACTTGTTGATTTAACTTTTTGTTGTTCTTAATATACTACGTGATTTGTTTTTATCCTTTTGTGTTTTCCACACCTATAGTTCATCGCCTGAAGACACTGTATTTTAATCTGAAGCCCGGGCATTGTAAATATGTTGTTCTGAACTTGGAAATGGAAAGAGAAAAAACAAAATGGTGAGACAAAGGACAAAGGAGTAACCTATGCAACTGTGATACTCACAAGACAATATGTTGGAAATAATCTTGGGGGGGCGTTGGGAGAGAAGAGGGAAAAATTGGAGAAGGGGTAACAAGTTAGAAAAGAAATGAATTCCTTACCTTACTTGTGTAAGTATAACCCCTCTGTACTTTTCCTTAACAATAGAATTTAAATAAAAAATAAAATCTAAGAGAGCAGCAATACAAGAGATAGCAGAGGGGGGAAATACTGTAGTATAGTGCAGTAAAACAGCTGTTGAGACCAGAAATTTTACTTTTACATAGGAAGTAATAAACTAGCACACAGATTTTCAGCCTCATGTCAGTCATTAAAAAGGGGAAACAAAATGCACAATCAGCAAACCAATAGATATAAAATAGAAAACTAAGCAAGTTGAATGGATGACTTGGACCAAGAATAACAAATGACACAATTAGGTAACAAATAACAAGCTGGTAAGTTTAAAAAATATTACCCATAATTCTATTAAATGTTGTGTACATCACAATTTGTTAGCACTATAATTCAAATCACAGTTAAATAATACATCATTATTATAATGTTATTTATTTTTGATTTCTTAATATTGAATATTTAATATAAAATTTTAATTTTAGCAGCTATAGAAAAGAAGAAAGTGAAATTAATTTTAATGATATATTTCATGAATTGTAAAATTGAGAAACAGTAGAATTTAAAGAAATAATTTATCATTATTGTTTAATTTCTGTGAATTAATGTAATAATTCAAAGTGTATTCTACACTTAACACTCATCTTAACATCAAATAATAAATTATTTCACATGACTTGGTTTTAGGTGGAAGGATTTAGCACTGTGGTAAAATTCATACCACACAATACACGAGGGAATGTCCCCTCTCATCCAGTTTAAGTTGTGGAAATTTGATTTCTACATGAATGTTAAATTCATGTCTAGGTGACATATATACAAGTATATAGAATTATATGCATGAGGAGTACTTCAGATGATACTTAAAAGTCATATTCATTAATTAAATTTTTATTATTTTGTACCAAATAAATATTTATAGAGAGACTGAATTTCTGAGTAGATGATGGTGTATGTGGGCCAGATTATGCACATTGATGCTTATTTTATATTCCTGATATTGTTTCTACAGTTAGATTTAATTTTCCATAACTGGGTTAAGTTATTATATTGGATATATGAAAGTAATTTTTTGTCATTAATCCTTTGCCAGTTGTCTAATACTAATATAATTTATCCATGTGTTAGAAGTAATGGAAATAACAACAGATATAAGCAAGATAAATCAGTCTGAGGTAGAAAAGAATTTTCACCTTTATTTTGATAGCTGGTCCTCTTTTACACTACAGAATATTCTTGGGAAAATGTGCTCCATTCTGGCCACAACTGCAGAATATTATGGTTTGATCTATCAAAAGAGAAGGAAGGATGGGGAACCTCCCTTCCAAAAGTCTGCTCCCAGAGATGTGATCTGCTTTATGGTGGTTACTTGAAAATGAACATTTTTCACAGTCAACCTTGAAAAGCCATCTTGATAGACCATTTCTGTAAGTGGATTACTACAGACTAGTTCATGGCTTTGTAAAGATGCCAGATTTCCTCATTTTGAGACAATTTAACAGGAATTTAGTCACCTGTTTTTGTATCTTTCAGGGAAAAACCAAATGACCCTAAGCCAGGGAATCACTGGGGCCCAGAAAAGCTACTACCTTGAATAGTAATCCTAGACCTCTAAAACAAAACACACGCGCGCGCGCGCGCGCGCGCGCGCGCGCGCACACACACACACGCACACACACACAAATCAAACAATCAAACAAACAAAAAAATCCAGTTAGTACAGCCAGTCAGGGCTGCTATGACAGCCTACTTGAAGTCAGGCAAAAAAAGAGAAGCTGAGAGTTATTTAGCTGATAACCAATATATTTTTTATGAGGTAGACTGAAATGAGACCCCAGAGAGAGGGTCAGGAAGACTGATCAGAGAGACTAAAATTGGCCACACAAATGTTGGAAAATATAATTCTTTGCAGAACAAATAAATCATAGTAAGCCTGCGCATATAAGAACAAGACAGTAAACCAAATTCCAGAAATGCACATTTTCTTAGAGGTCAGCTTAATGAATTAGCAATGGAAATATTTGAATTCTTAAATATTTGACCACATGTGGAAGAAGGCTGAAGAGAAAGAAAATGGCATCATTCTGTTAGGAGGTCCAACATCACATTAGGAAATAATCAAGCACAGATTTGTAATAAAAAGAGTAAATAATTATTCCAAATGAGGGCTTCATTTGTTTTGATCTAACAGTTCTTGATTTAGGTGCTAGCAATTACCATACAATTGATCCAGTCCCACAGCTGAGTTAATACTGACCGCATTATTCCCACATGAAGGAACAGAGAAAATTTACAAATGTCTGATGAAATGAGTAGAGAGTGAAATGTTCTAATAATTATATCTGAGGTTTAGAAACAGGTGATGAGGTGGATTTTCTTTTCTAAAATTCCCTCATTTTTAGCCTGGTGCCAGTGGCTCACAGCTATAATCCTACCTACTCAGGAAGCTAAGGTCTGAGGACGGCTGTTCAAAGCCAACCTGGGCAGGAAAGTTCCTGAGACTCTTATCTCTACTTAATCACCAGAAAACCAGAAGTGGCACTGTTGCTCAAGAGGTGGAGCACTCACCTTGACTTGAAGAGCTTAGGGACAGTGTCCAAGCACATACTTCAAGCCCCTCAACCAACAACAAAAATCTCCCTTTTCTTGGATCTTTTCCTAACATTCAACAAAGAAGCCATTTTATCAAGCACTACATTTAAGTCCTATTCTAGCTACTGCAAATAGAATGATTTGGTATCCTATGACAAATGGTTCATATTTGTGGAAACAATTACCAGCAGTGGTAACTTTTTCTCCAGTCCTTGAACTCTGGGCCTGGGCCCTGAACATGGTTATACTGGCAGCTTTCATTTGAGCTTGTTTGTTATTTATTGGATTACTGCCAATGAGGGTAATTACTAGGTGTAAAGGAAGATATATGTTTACTCTTTTCAGGAAACTCCGTACTGCATTCCACAGTGGTTGAACAAGTTTAGTTTCCCACCAACAGTGTAATAGAGTTCCCAATTGGTTACATCCATGCCAGCATTTTCTATTGCTAGTTTTCTTGATAATGGGCATTCTAATTGGGATGAGGTAGAATCTGTCTTGTTTGCTTGTAGATTTGTGGGCACGTTCTAGATACCATGAATGAATCCATGAAATCTGTATTGCTCGGAGTCTGCATTCCTTTCTCTTTTCTCTTAGTATAATTTTCCCAAGCCTTTCATTTTCCTTAATATTGGTGAAAAGTCATCCTTTCTGATGGGTGAATAGAATTCCAGTGTGTGTGTGTGTGTGTGTGTGTGTGTGTGTGTGTGTGTGTGTGTGTAAGTAAGATGATTATAGGCCCATGAGTTCATTTCTATGTGTTATGTTTCATGTGTACTTTTGTAATTCCATATTAAATTTGGATTACTTTCTTTACTGCATTTAAGAATATTTTTAGGATTTTGATGAGTATCGCATGGTCAATTGTTTGGGGCAATATTGCAGTTTTTGACACTTTAATTCTTCCACCCAAGAACACTGAAAGATTTTCCATATCCTTGAATCTCCTTCAATTTCCCTTTTTAGATTTTAATGTTTTCACAGTAGAGTTCCTTCACATTTTTAGTTAAATTAATTAACTCCTAGTTTTGCTGTTGTTATTTTTTTGTTTAGATTGGATTAGATTTTGAGGGTAATACATATGAGGTTGTATTTTGGATTTCAGGTTGGTTCTTCCCATTGTTGGTAACACAGAAAAACTACCGATTCTTGGTGGGTTTTATACCGTGCTACATTGCTGAAGGTTAGCATCACCTTTCCTAACTTCAGGGAGGAAGCTATAAGGACTTTTAATACAGGATCATTTCATCTGTAAAAAGGGATAGTTTTACTTCTTCCCTATTTGTATCCCCTTTTTTTTTTCTCTTTCCAATTGCTCTTGCTAGAAAGTCCGCTACCATTTTGAAGAGTAGTAGAGAGTGGACATCCTTGTCTCATTCATGATTTTAATGTCTTAATGCTTCCACCGTTAGATAAATGCTAATTATCTCTATCATAACCATACTCTGTATTAGATTGAGGAGTGTTCCATGCATTCCTAGCTTCTCAGACTTTTTTAATCATAGAAGGGTATTGGAGGTTTTTAAAAGCTATTTCTATATCCATATAGGTGATCATGTGTTTCTCACCCCTGCTTCTGCTGACGGTTTGTGCTATGGTTATTGACAAGAATATTGAATCAAATTGTATCCTAGGATGAATCCTATTTGATCATACCATATGGCTTTTTTGTTAGTTACGGAAATTGGCTGGTGAGAATTTTATTAAGAAGTTCTGTAGTAATGCTTATCAAAGAGTTCTCTTTCTTTGGTGAGTCCCTATGTGATTTAGGGAAGTGTCTAATTCTATCTTCATAGAATGTGTTTGATAATTCCATTTCCCTTTCCATTCTATTGAAGAGTTAGACCTGCATATTGTAAGTTCTTTGCAGGCCTTAATTTCATGGTAAATTCATTGAGTCCTAGCCTTTTCTGGAATGGGAAGTGGTTTATTGACATTTAATTTTCATTAATTCTTATGTTTTACTTCTTGCTTCAAATTCAGTATAGGAAAGCATCAATTTCTTCAGGATTCTCCAGATTATTGGCATAAGGTTTTCAAAGTACTCTCTTATAACATTCTCAATTTTGCTTATATCTGTTGTGTTGTCTCATTTTTGTCTCTAATTTTCTCTATTTGAGTTAGTCCTCTTATTTTTTTATTATGAAAGTGATATACAGAGGGGTCGTTACAGTTACATAAGTAATGAGTACATTTTTTTAAGTGTTAACCCTTCCCCATTTTTTCCTGCTTCCCCCAACCCTGACATCCCACTCCCCCAAAGTTGTAAAGTTCATGTCTAACATAGTGTTAGAATCAGGTTAACATGTATAAGACAAAGGGTACAGAAATAAAAAACAGTGAGTACAAGGAATTACCCAAAAGGTAAAAACTAAATAGAAATAACCAAAAACAGCTCACTATACAATCATCTTGTATCATTTCTTGAAGCTCATTTCGATAAGCATCATTTTATATGGTAATATGCATATTGCTTTTGAGCTATTGTGACTATTTTAGACATATTCTAGTGTTTCCAAAGGATTGAAATCGGTGGCCTATGATTCTTTGGGTCTTGCTTGTTTGACTTATTATATTTTCGAAGTGATTCTATTTCCTTACAAAGGGGGCAATGCCATTCATTCTGATGGAAGCATAGAGTTTTGTTGTGAACGTATATGACATTTTCTTGATCCCTCATTGCTGGCTCATAGGGGAGCTCAATTGAGGAACTTCCATACATCTTTACAGAGTATTTGAACAAGTTTACATTTCCACCAATACTGTAGTAATGTTCCTTTTTGGCCACATCCCCACCAGCCCAGCATCTGTTATTTTTAGTTCTCTTCATAATGGTAACTCTAACTGGGGTGAGGTGGAAACCCAATGTTGCTTTGATTCGCACTTCTTTTATGGCCAGAAATGTTGCATATTTCTTCATGCGTCTATTGGTCATGCATATTTCTTCTTCAGAGAAGTCTCTCTTTACATCTTTAGCCCACTTATTAAGAGAGTTGTTATTTCTTTGAGGATTTGTTTTTATTTGGGGGGGAGTTAACTTTTGGGGCTCTAAATATATTTGAGATATGAGGCCATAGTGTGTTGCAGAGCAGGTAAAGATCTCCCAATCTGCTGGATTTTTTATTTACTTATCAATATAAGTTCTCTTCTTAGTCAGATTTGGTATGGTTGTGTCAAGTCTGTTAATTTATTTAAAAAACCAACTCTTTTTTAAAATTCTTTCTGTGTTTTATTTTGTCTTTATTTATTTATTTCTGATTTTTTAAAACTTGTTTCTGTCTACTGCTTTGGGTTAGGGCTTGCTCCTGTTTTCAAGGAGTTTGAGGTACATAATTAAAATATTTGTTTGATGTAGGCACTCAGAGCTATAAATTTTCCTCTAAGTACTGCATTTCCTGTGTCCCAGAGAAGCTAGTATTTTGTGTGATCATTTTTGTTAAATTCCAGAAACTTTCAGTTGTTTTCTAATCCCTTCAGTATCCCACTGGTCATTCAGCAACGTGTTATTCAGTCTTCATGGGTTTGAAAATGTTTTTTTTTTTTTTTTTTTGCTTTAGCTGTTTAATTCTAAGTTTATTGTGTTACATTCTGACAAGATATGGGAATTCAATTAATTTTTCTTTCAATTTGGACAGAATTCTGAGTGACATAGGATATGTTCTATTTTGGAGAATCTTCCATGAGCTGCTGTGAAGAATGTATATTCTGACGATGAATGTATATTCCGTAGATGTCTGTTTGGGCTAGGTGGTCAATGTAGTTATTTAGGTCTGAAGTTTCTTGGTTGAGTTTCTCCTGGACAGGTCATTCATGGATGACAATGATGTGTTTAGATGTGTTTTCAGGTTAAGTAGTATTTGGTTGATGATGTGGAATGCTCCAGGATTCAGGGTATTGATATTTAGACTTGTTATATCCTCCTAATTGAGCATTGTCTTTATCAATATGTAATGTCTCTTTGTACTAATTTTAATTTAATTCTATTTTATCTTATGTTAGTAATTCTACTGCAGCCTGTTTATGGTGTCCATTTGCTTGAAAATATATCTTCCAGCCTTTCAGTTTGAGTATGTGTTTGTTTTTGTCAATAAAATATGTCTCTTGTAGATGCTAGATGGATGCGACTTGTTTTTTGATACTACTATTTAATCTATGTCTTCTATTTGGAAATTTAAGTCCATTGATGTACAGAGTTAAGACTGAGAATTTCCTGATAGTCTTGCTATGTTATACATCTGCTGTTAGGAGCTGTGCCTCATCTACTTTTAATATATTTACTTTGTTCTTTGATAAGGAGCATTTTACATAATCAGTTCCTGTTCTTCTTGATCTTCTCTATGTAGGATATATTTGATTAACTTCTATCCTGCTGATTTGGTGGAGATACATTGTTTTACTTTGCTTTGTAATGAAATATTTTTATATTTCCTTTAAATGTTAAGGAGTTTGGCTTGGGACCGTATTAATGATTGGTAGTTATTTACATTTAATGTTTGTCGTATATCATGCCAGGGTCTCCTTTTTGCCATATCAGCTAAAAATCTGCATTTAATCTGACTGTATATTCTTTATAAATAATCAGTCTTTTCTCTGTAGCAGCTTTAAAAATTCTTTCCTTGATCCTTAATGATCCTCTAATGGATTTTGATGTAGTGGTTGATTGTTCAGTTCTAGAATTCTCTGTTTGGTGTTTTAAAGGTTTCTCTTTTCTGAATGAGCCTATCTCTTTGGATATTTGGCATGTTCTCTGCTATATTTCTGTAATATGTTTCCCATCCATTTAGTTTCCTGCTCTTCTCCTTCTTGATACCTATCTCCCCGAAATTTGATTTCTAAATGTCTTGTACTTCTGTAAATATCATATCTTATTTCTTGTATTTGTTCTAAATGATAATTTCCTCTTTCCTGTTAAACCTATTCTGTCTTTGACCCTTAGATTATCTTATATGTCATTTATTTGCTGTGGAGACTTTCTATTTTGTTTTCAATTTCCCTGTCTTCTAATTGGTCCTTTTTTAGGGCTTCTATCTCTTTATTAAAGATTTGCTTTAGGTATTGTATGGAATTTCTGTACATTTTTTATTTGGTTGAGTGGGTTACAAAGGTTGTTTTCTTAGCTTTGCCTTCTCTCATATCTTTTAACTAGGCATCCATTTTTTCCTTGGACTCCCTTTACTTCTCAGAATTTATTTATCTTTGTTTCTTATCTCCACGAATTATTTTGCTAATCTTTGTTTGGTCTCATCTTGTTCACAAATTTCCTTGTAAAGGTTTTCTCTCTTTTCATTAATCACATTTTCAGCAGCATTTGTAATGTATTTTGATATATCTTCTAGGTCCTTGATTGTCTGTTCTAATGCCTGGTTATTTACTGTGTGAATTGAAGTACCTTGACATAATTTTTCTTGTATTTTTTTCTGATTGATTGTGTCCATTTGGAGGTTTTCTCTTGGGGAAACTATGATGTTAATTATAGACTCTCTATGTTTTTGGTTGATTTGCCAGGTGTTGGTTTGGTTTTCTGTTTTGATTTGTTTTTCTGGAATTAGGTTTTTTCTATACAATTAAGTGCAGAAGTATAAATCAGTTATGGTGAGACGTTGTGATGTTAATACTTATGGTTCCAGTGACAGTTCGGACTGTCCAATGGTATGTTGAATAGCTCTGTGTATGGATGTGGCTTTCTCTGATTCACACTTCTGTTTCTACTTTTTTCCACGTGGCCCTTTTATTTCTACATTGCAGATGAGCTTTTGAATATGTTGGTCAATACAGTCACAGTAGTCACCTGCCTGGCTGGCCAGGTTTTCATAGATTTCTGTTTTCTAGTGAAGATAGTATAAAATCATCTTATGAATTTTATGTCTATAATTATATCTATAATTACAGCTGTATATCTATAATTATAGTTGTCTTGGTGTGACCCTCTAGAAGTGGAGTACCGGCCAGGACTCTGTTTCATTAGAGAGAGCTAGGGAAATTTTCTGTTGTTATTCTGCCATTGTTTTTCCTCTTCCTCAGATTTATTTTATATATTGTTGATTTTTTCACATAATTTAGGATTTGTGATGGTTGTATCAGGTTATTTTTGTTTTTCTGCTTGTGTTATTTTGAAGTAGTTATTTCAGGCTTCTATGAAGAGACAGAAATATTTGTTATTACATTGAGAGAAATCGAGAAGACATTTTAACCTATTTGCTACAAGTAAATTAATATTAAGCAAAGCTAATGAAAATAATCAATTCTTACTCTACAGAGTACGAGTATAGTACTCACGAATATCTTGGAGGAAAAGACTTTAGACTCATTACAATTGATGCCTTACATTGAAATTACTGGCTAAACATTCTTCTTCAGAAAGTCAAAAGCTCCATTTCTTTCATTTTAATATTATAAAATCATAATACCTGCATGTTGAATTGTTTTCCTCTGCTATTTTCAATTCCATTCTTCATCCGTTACACATCTTTGAATGACCAATTCCTTCAAATACCTATATTTCTTATATTGTGTTATAAATCTCAGTAATATTAATACGAATTTATCTCTGAACCTCATCTTGAGCTACATTTATATGTAATTTATGCAGTCTCAAGCAAGAAACCTATTTTACTCTACTTTATGTTTTAATCAATAAATGCATTCTCTTTAGAAATATGTTCTCATCTTTTATATTGCTCCAGTAAACATCATATGTCTAGTACTTTTAATGAAATATAAGGTTTGGAACTGGAAACCACTCCCCCCCCCCATTATCACTTTAACATATACCCCTGGAGACTATTTTACATATAAATACATCAAAGTGCAATGCACATGTTTATATATAAATAATATACTGGTTAAGACAATTAGACACAAGGACTACCACATCAATTCTCAATTGACTTAAAGGCACCAAATCATTGTGTTCATGAATATCACTATTATTAGAAAATGACTAGTCAATACAAAGTTTATATTATATTTGAAGTTTACAAAATGAAAATTACACCCAGATTTGCTGTCAATATCCTGTTTCCAGGAATATATTTTTTCAGCAAACAGGGAAATAAAAATAAGGGTTTGACACAGAATGTAAGATGTAGAAGTAGACTGTCTTTCCTTAAGATGATAAGTACCTGCAAATCATGTGATATATTCAAAAATACTATAAAATTCATAAGAGGATGTATGATCAGAAATGATAGGTAAGAAAAGTAACTAGAAAACTGTGTATGTAAATTGAGCTTTCAATATAAGATGGCAAGTTTTCAATATATGGGCCTATAGAAGGTGATTCTGTATTTCTAACTCACATACAATATTCTGCATTTTTCCACATACTCCCGTTCTCTTACCTCAGTTCCTGATCAGTATTCTTCTATTTCATGATGTCAATTCCCATTAAAATAACAAGGTGGATGTTGTTTTGGTCTCTAGATCCAATATATTTTAGTATTTTGGAATAGTATGAGTTCATGGAGTTTGACTTGAATGTCAAGATTGTAGATATTGTATTCAGGTTACTGTTAATTGGCCTGAAGCATACAAAGACACACAGTATACTAAAAAGAAGGGACTTGATCTCAGGGAAACATACAGGTCCAGGTAAGATCCTGAAGCAAAGAAAAATCAATGGAGCAAACACCAATCAACTATAAGTACAAAGGAATGGAACTGATCTCTAATGTTTCTGGGTGGCAGCTGTGTGTGTTTGCATGTGTGTGTGTGTTTGTGTGTGTGTGTGTGGAGAGAGAGAGAGTTAGAGAGAGAGAAAGAATTTTAGTGTGGCTTCCATATTTATAGTCCATAGAGCAATACTTATTAGGGAGGAGGTGCTCATATCAGAGCTCTGATACCATTGTCTTCATTTTTTTACTACGAAAAACACTTGCTTAATCTCTAATTAAATAGGGAAAATAAACTAACATCTAACGCGATTGTTTTGACAATTTATTAGTATATTGAAGGCAAAAGGGAGCAATTGGAGATCAGTTTAAAGTTTCTCCCCTCAGTTGAATATTACACAGCAATAGATGTGATTTCAGGAGTCTCTTGCAATGTACTGACAGCTGAATTATTAATATGCTTAATAATATGAAACATATGATGGAGAAATAGATCAGCCAGCAAGCACAAATTACTAGTGATAAGACCGAACTTTTGAGCAGGTTGCCACATCTTTTAGGAATGTAATTCGTTCATATGAACTTCAAATTTTGTGGCTTTCCCTGTGTGATTAAATGGTAGGAAAGTACTGTAGGAAAATACTCTACTGTTCAGCCAAGTAGAAAATGCTCATGATCCCATCCTCATGTTACAAATTTCCATTCCATACCGACTCTATTTTAGAGTGCTTTCATTTAATATACTGCAGCACCTCATCCTTCCCTGTGGGAGACAGGAAAAAAGATAATTTTGTTTGAATATTAAATTACATAAATTAGTGGGTACAGGCATGATTTATAAAATTATAGAAGTTTGTAATAAATGTAAGTAGGGAACATGTCACAAACAAAAAATATAATTAAAATCACATGACAAGACTAGAAGTCATAGCATTTTGTGCAAGGAAACATACATTAGATTAGTTGCAGAATTTCTAATTTGAGATAAATTATATATTAAAGCATAATTCCCTTTACCTAAGGATTGAAACATTTTATTGAAAAATATATTTCTTAGAGATATTTTTGCTTCATAATTTTAGGGATACAGGTGAAACCATTGCAACAATGAGATGGACAAGTCAGTATGTCGAAAAACGAACTTTACAACTTTGGCCTGGGGGGGGTGGAGATGGGAAGGTATGGGAAGGGAAAACAAAAGAGGAGGCAACAATGCTTGATAAGAAATGTACTCATTACCTTGCCCTTGTAATGGTAACCCCTCTGTACGGTATTTTCACAATAAAAAAAAAGAAAATAATTTTAAGAAAAACATAATCCCAAAGTAATAATTTTTCGTATTATTTTCCTATTTCCATGTGATTTACCTCCAAATTAGAAATCCAGATATATGATTTAATTTAGTTTAACCGAAACTATTATTGAGTATAAGGTTCTTATACTCTCTACATTCGTCACACTAAGATCATCAAATATGGTGATTTTGAAATTATTAGTCTCTTTGTGAACTATGTTAACATTATTTACAATGTGAGTGAAATGTTTAAAAATAGTATTTATTTTAGTTTAATTACTCTGAAGAGACAAGAACTGATATAATAAAAGGCTAAAAATGATTAGTTTTTAAATTGAGAATTTAAGAAATGTTTTTGACCACACTGGTTCCTGGAGCCTTCACAACACCCTCATGAGATAATTTATACTGATGAAGCAAAAATCCTAGAGCTTAGACATTTACAAATACAAAAATTATGTCATTCTGAAAATTTAGATCACATATTAAACAGAAAACTTAGCATTCAAATATCTGAATATAGTAATACATTGAATTGCAGGGCAAGTACTTGTTCTGAAAGGAGATAAAATTGCATTTATTTTTAAAAGTAAACCTAAGTATACATTTGAATAAAAGACAATGTTTAAAATATCACTCATGCAAGACAAAAGATGTACAATTCGTTGTTTTTCATGCCAATTATGTTCTCTAAACTTACTAGAAATATAGATTAGTAACCCTAAATCATTGTTTTGTAAGGAAATAGAAATTTAGTTTCCTAAAACTCATTACTATAACTTTTTCTCAAGCAATTTCTAAGTAATTGTTTATATTTTTTGTCATAGATTCTTATTTGATTTTTATTCATTAAGTTAATTAATTAGCCAATAACAATATAAATTATGCATGAACAAAGTTTATCTAACAAATGTATTTCTTTCAAAAGACAAATGGCAGTCTTAAAGAACACAGGAAGGGGGCTGGGAAGGTGGCTCAAGTGGTAGAGTGCTAGCCTTGAGCTGAAAAGCTGAGGGACAACGCCCAGGCCCAGAGTTCAGGCCCCACGACCAGACCACCCCCCCCAAAAAAAAGAACACTGGAAGGCAGTGTTATGTATTTATTAATTTTTAGTTATTTTGTTAATGGTTTTTAATTTTCAGAAGTGGCATTTTCATTATGCTCTTTCCATAATATATTTAAAACTTTTGATTATACTCCCTCTATTTCCTTTTTATTATTATTTTCTCCAAAGATCTTCTGCATTTCACATCAAATTACATCTTTATATATGCACATATAATTTAATTTGGAAAATTTTATGTGAACTGCAACTTAATTCAAGATGTACAGTGGATTAACAGGAGGAACAAAACCTTGAGTATTTTCAGTTAATTCTGAATTGAGCTATCATTATTATTTTGGTTAGGATTAGGATCCCAGACAGAATTAGAATTAGGGTTAGAGTAACAAAAAATTTAGGTTCAACACAGGATGACCCATTGAAACAATGATCCTCACAACACACATTATTAAAAATGAACTTTACACCATCCATCATCGGGAGGGAAGACTGAGGGAGGTGGGAGAAGGAAAAGATAGTGGGACAACTACAAAGAAGGGGTTAACAATGCTCTACAAGAAAAGAACGGATTACCTTACACATGTAATTGTGATCCCTTTGTAAGCCTCTTTACAAAAAAATAAGATTTAAAAATTAATGAAAAATAAAACCTGACATAGAAATAGAAATAGAAAATAGAAATAGAAAATGAAATAGAAAAACACTTTAGAACTTTAAAAATTTAGGTTCAAAATGCAAGTAAAATTTAGACCTACATGCTGAGCAAGAGATGATATTTGTGAAATAGAAGCTTGTTATTATCATTATGATTCAGTTATATGTAGGCTTAGGATTCTGAAAGGTGTTCCAGTTAGAGCTGGGGTTAGGATAAGATAAAAGATGTAAGATATTTTGTAAAACTCAACATATTTTACGAAGAATGAATGGCATCAAAGTTAAATGAACGAAAACAAGTGTCAGTGGAATTTTAACCATTCAGATATAATTTGGTTTAAACTGTGAGTTACTGTTTTAGTTCTTGTTAAGATTAGGGAAGGATAAGCTTAAGGGTAAAATTTACTTTTCCACTAAGAAGTAGAAGCAAAAAAATGAGTGATTCAATAGATTCCAAACAATTTTACTTACATTAACCATTTGTTGTTAACTCAGATTGTGATTAGGATTTGGTTTCTCGTTAAAGGGGGTTGAGGATAGAGTAAAGAAATGGATTAAACTTGTGGCTCATGCCTATTATCCTAACTACTCAGGAAGTTCATTTCTGAGGATCATAGTTCAATGCCATCCCAGGCAGGAAAGTCTGTGAGAAATTTTTCTCCTTTTAACCACCAGAAAACAAGAAAAAAAGTGGTGCTGTGTCTCAAGAGGTAAAGTGCACACCTTGAGTTAAAGAACTCAGGGATTGTGCCCATGCCTAGAACTCAGGGATAGGACCTAGGCCCAGAAATGATGCCCCACTACCAACAAAAAGAAAAAAAAGGAATGGGATAAATGTTTAGTAAATCTGAACTTATTTTAGGTTCTAAGAATTCAGGAAATGATATTAGAAATACATTGTACTTCCATTATCACAGCTTTTCCTGAATGTTCTAGTTAAGTTTCAGATTAGAAAAATAACAAAATATTGAGCAAAACTACAAACTATTTTAAGAAAGATGAGTTGAATCAAAGAAGGGATTAATAAATATAATATATTTGTGTGGCTTTTAGAATCCAAATGCAATTGGTTCTAGGGTTAGGGTTACTTTTCTAATTTATGAACTAGTGAATTAAAGGCACAATTCTTTCATTCTTACAAACCAAGACAGTCACGCTTTTGAAAACAATTTCAATTTTCTACCTGAAAATGTGTCTTAAAATATTTTCCAACCAAATTAAAGAATAGTGAACAGGGTGTCATTTATTAAAATTAGGTAAGTTGATGATAAAGCTTTCAAAAATATCCAAACACATGGGATAAATCTCAGACATGGTTCTGGGAAAACAGATATTCTACTTGCTCTAGTTGGGAAATTGTTTGTTTGTTTGCTTGTTTGTTTGTGTGTGTGTGTGTGTGTGTGTGTGTGTGTGTGTGTGTGTGTGTGTGCACCCACCACAGGTCTTCAACTCAAGCCTGGGTCTTGTCATCAGCTTATTCTGTGCAAGTATGGCACTAAACCTCATATCTATAGGTTTTCTTCTGGCTTTTTAGTAGTTACTTTGAGATACATATCTCATGGATTTTCCTGTCAGGACTTAATCTTCTGATCCCCAGCAATCCTTGTGTTAGTTTGTTAGTGTTTCTTTTTTTTTTTTTTTTGGGTCCGGTCGTGGGGCCTGAACTCTGGGCCTGGGCACTGTCCCTCAGCTCTTCAGCTCAAGGCTAGTGCTCTACCACCTGAGCCACAGCGCCACTTCCGGTTTTTTTCTTTTTGCTTATGTGGTGCTGAGGAATCGAACCCAGGGCCTCGAGCATGCAAGGCAAGCGCTCTACCACTGAGCCACGTTCCCAGCCCCACCTTGTGTTAGTGTTTCTGTGGGTGCTACCACAAAGTGACAGTTCATTAAACTGGGAGCAATACGTAGTACTTTTACTAGATACAAACTAACCAGTTCATTAATGTGGGAGTAACAGGATCACATTAGATTGCCTTCAAACACATTGTTTCTAATGAGTTTAACTGAAGCCAAAAATATAATCAAAACCTATTAGCCACAATGTATGAAGTAGCACATATTTATGATGTAGAATATGTACAATGAATTAAATCCTGAATCAAAAGTCTTTGCTGGGTTTGCAGCAAAGAAATAGAGAGTCATTGAAATGAAGTCCAAACTGGAGGTCTGTAGTGAGCAGCAGAGCATCTGCTTAGTGTGTGTCCAACCCACAGGACCATAAAGAAGTAGAAGAAAGTGAAAGTGTAGGAGAAAGAGGAAAGGAAAGGAGGAGGAAGGGAAAGAAAGAGGAAGGGTATAGCAGGAGGGAGAAAAGGAGGGGAGAGGGAAAAAGTAGAGGGGAGGAGAGAACCAAGAGGGGTTCATTACCCTGGGTAAGAGGAGCAGGAGAGGAGGCAGGAGGAAGAATATAAATGCAATATAACAACAAGAATTGTTGGAAAACATTTTGCATAAGTGATCTGCATGTGCATGGCAGGATTGATTTCTAATCAGAGAGAGATAGCACAGTGACAATATGCGTGTTACCTGTTGTTCGGTTATTTTATTCATTCTTCAGTGAGGAATTCAGATGAAATCCTGAGTTTGGTGTTTTACAGAACACTTCAGGATTTCTTTTTCATGAATCAAACATGGGAAAGAACTAATGCAACCTCCCTTAATTCAGAAAGAAAGTTTTAGTGGATGCTTTTCGGGTTTTCTTTTTTTGTCTTTTCTTTTTTCTTTTTTTGCCAGTTGTTCAGTGCTCCAAGGCTGTGCCCTGGAGCCCTTTCCAAGTCCCCATGTGAGCATCCATTCCTGTAGTCTCTATGGTTGTGGGTGCCTCATCAGATCACCCGTTGAGAAGTGTGGCCCTTTCCCTTACAGTGGATGTGCAGTGAGTGTATGTGTGTGCATACTCCCCAGGATTGTCAGATTAACCCCGTCCTCCCTGCCCACCTAACTTCCCAGTCTCAGTTTTTCCATTTCACCCAGGAGCTGGCAGCCATGGGGCTGGAATTGATTCCACTGATGCCCTCTCCTCCAGTTGTGCTGGTACTGCTCTGCAGTGGTCCTGGGTGCAAGTGCCATTCCAGGGAAACTCTGTTATAGGGTTACTGCCTGCACCCATGGTTGTGGGATGGGGAGACACTATGTTTGTACACTGCACAGTCCATGTGAGAAGGAAGGTTGGGTGTGCAGCCAGCCAACTTGGGGCCAGGCAGTGCAACCTTGGTTCACCTCATCAGTCTTTAAGTTCATCTGTGGACTGGAGACGTGTGCTAGCCCCTCTGCCAGTGGGCTTGTGAAAGCTGCAGAAGCTCAGCAACCTGGATCTCCTTCAGCGTCTCTATGGACCTCCATTTTCTGGTCTCTGTGGACTCGGGTACAGGGCCATGCCTGCATATGCCCATCACTGCCAGAGGAACCTGGACTTGCAGAGTATCAGCTGCAGCACCGGGAGCACGAAGCCCCTTTGGCTTTGCTGTGTAGCCTCCTCCATCGTCCTTCTGAACCACATGGGCCTAGCTCTGGGTGCCATTCCAGGGATGCTCTTTTTGGAGGCAATGGGCTCACCCCGTATCATCGTTGGTCTCCAAAGCAGGGGAATCGATTTGGCCTTGGCAATGTAGGCTGCACAGGTGGAAAGCAGGACTTGGGGTCTGCCCTGCCTATCCCCATGGCTTTGGCACCTGAGTCTGGATTTCTTGGATTGGTCAATGATGGAGCCTTGTTGGCTACCATCTACTGCAACAAGTCCTGCACTTGCTGCAGCACCAATGCAGTGTCTTGGACCCCCTTAGGGACACCACATGGACATCTGATAGGTCTACATGGGCTGAGTGTGGGTTTCATCCAAGGACTTCATTAGAAAATGCTACTCTCCTTCATGGTACTGTAAGCAAGAGGTACCACATATAATTTCTACTTTCTAACATTTTCCTTCACTGAGATAAACAGAACTGGGACATATAAATAAGTTTTATAAAAAAAATATATAACCTATATCACTTCAACGTGTTAAAATATTGCAATATTTTTTATCCAGTAAGAATTCTGTCTGTAATTACTTATTTTACTTTTGAATGTAAATAATATAATATATTTTGTGTGTATTTTAGTATTCTAGTATAACTTCATTTGCACTACTTCCATACAATTTTTTTTCAACTTCTGAGATTTAATCATGTGTTTTTTGGATAAGAGTTTTGTTGTAATTTTATTTCCAATTGCCATTATGGCCTTATAAATACAAACAATAAAATCCATTCTTGCTAGTATCAAGTTTAATGATTTTAGACTAGAGACTCAAGGATATATCATTATATATCATACAGTAATGTGTATCACTTTGTTTAAAATTGCTCCATAAAATAATAAGTAATTCAAGCAGCAGCCTCTTAATCTGGCATGCTTGTCCCTCTGGTGAAGTAGGATTCCAGTGGGAGCCTGCCCAACTCGGGCCCTTGTGGGCACCTCGCCTGGGACTGTGGGAGAAGATCAGGATGCACCTGCTTTTGGGCTTGGGAAGCAACACTGAGGCTGCTGAATGAATGACACCACTGACGCAAGACTTGAGTCGCATCTAGCACCCAGCTGCCCCACGGGCTTGGGTCCTGAGGATCAGCCCCTGGGAACACACGCACCGCATGGCCATCCTAGGAAGGAGTGCAGACCGAAGAGAATCCACTCTGTGGATTAGCTTGTACAGTTTTTATCCTTCATGGCGCAGGGGAAGATTCTGCTCCACTGTGGGGAGAAGACAAAAAAGACAGGCTCGGGGGGGGGGGGGGGTGATGTCAACTTTTGTATTCAGGCTGGCAAGGAAACTTTCCTCCACCCACTCTCCAGCATGCTCAGGAAGCCCTTTTATGGTTCTTGTCCATGGAGTAGCAGCCAGGGACACACACATCCTGTATTCCTGGCTGTTCTTTTGGGTTTGTATGTTAATTTATACAGAGAGCCCCTCCCTCAGACAGCAGAGTTATATTCTGGGTTTTGTTAAACATTCTGCATGTGAGCATTCCCAGTGTTTGGTTTTTGTATTGTTGTTTATAAATGCGTTGTGAAATTTGGGTTTTATGTGTTGAGGTGTGGGAGGAGGAGACAGATTATGAACATAGGTTCCTACAAGCCTTTCATCTACAAAAGAAAACAGATTGTCTCTAAAAATGCCTTTCAGGAAATAAATTTGAGGGGGGGATAAAGGCTGTTTTCTCATGAGATCAAAATGTGCTATTTTTATATGCATATTTTATGGTTCAAAATACAATTAAGTAATTTACTATCTAGTAACAATTTTCCAGACCTAAGACTTAAGTGTCATGGGAGCTAGAGACAGGTTGTATTTTTTTTTTTTTTTTTTTTTTTTTTAAATTTTATTTTATTTTATTTGAGAACATACTGTACAGAGGGGTTACAATTACATGGGCAGGATAATGCATACATTTCTTACCAAGCATTGCAGCCTCCTCCTTTGTTTACCCTTCACCTCCCTTCCCAGCCTCCCCCCTCCCTCCCACCCAATCATACCCCCCCTCCCCCCCCACACCGACATTGTAAAGCTGGTTTTGACATGACATTTTGTACTTCTCATTGTTGCAACAGGTCCACCTGAATCGAGACAGGTTGTATTTTTAGCTTTATCCAAAGATTACTTTGTAGAATCAAAGTGGTAATACAGAATGAGAAGCACGATAAACTTCTTTGCTATTCAAGGTTTTTTATTGTTCCATATGAATTTTTGGATTACTTCTATTTCATTGAAGAGTAAGATTGTGATATTGATAGGTATCACATTGAATTTGTATATATTTTTGTGAATATTGCCATTTTCATGAGATTAATCTTCCCAATCCAGGAGCATTGGAGGTTTCCCACCTCCTTAGTACTGCTTTTATTTTCTTTTTCAGGTTTTTAAAGTTTCCATCATAGAAGTCCTTCATCTCTTAAGTTAAATCTTAGGTATTTTATTTTTTGTGCAGCTATTAAAAAAGAATTGCTTTCCTAATTTCAGCTGCACTCTTATCATTTTTGGAATACAGGAAAAGCATTGAATTCTGAGGGTTAAATTTATACTACGCTAGTTTGCGAAAGTTTCTGATCAGCTCAAGTGACTTGGGAGTGGAGTCCACGCAGTTCTTTAAATACAAGATCATGTCATCTGCAAAGAGGGAGAATTTTACTTCATCTTTCCCTATTTGGATTTCCTTTAAGTTTGCATCTTGTCTTATTGCCCCAACTATCATTCTAATACTAAGTTGAAGAGTAGTGGAGAGAGCAGACATTTTTATCTCATTCCTGAATTTATAAGAAATGGCTTTAACTTTTCACCATTAAGTATATGCTAGCTGTATGTTTGTCAATCCTTAGCAGAAAAAACACCACTGGAGCACTATCATTTCCAAATTTCAAACTCTACTAAAAAGCTATAGTAAAAGAACAGCATGGCAAAAAAACAGAGCTGAGGACCAATGCAATAGAAATGAAGACTCAGAAATGAACCTACTGACCTATTGCCACCTAGTCTTTCACAAGGGAGCTAGAAAAATAAAATGGAAGAAAGACAGCCTTTTGAGTAAATTGTGTGGGCAAAAGTGGTTAAACATCACCAGAAAACTAAAGCTATATCTCCCTGCACGAGAGTCAGCTCCAAATGGATCAAGACCTCAAAATAAAAGAAGACACCATGAGAACATTACATGAAGGAGTAGGAGAAACTCTAGGGCTTTTTAGCCTAGGCAGAAATGTTCTTCATAGAGAACCAGAAACAAAACAAATCAAAGAAATATTGGACAAATGACATTGCATGAAACATCAGAGCTTCTACAAGGGAAAGGACATAGCTAGCAAGATGAATAGAAAGCCTATGTTCTGGGAGAAGATCTTCACAAGTCATAAAATGGACCAGGTCTTATATCTAAAATATACTTAGAACTCAAAAAAATTAATTCTCCCCAACAGTAAATCCTCAAACAAATCCTCAAACTGCTCAATAACTAATTGGGCTTAAAGACTTTAAGAGAGATTTCTCTGAAGAGGAAATAAACATGGCCATTAGACACTTGAAGAAATGCTCAACTTTTCTAGCAGTAAAAGAAATGCAAATCAAGACAACATTGAGGCTGCATCTCATTCTAGTTTGAATGACTATAATCAAGAAATATAATAACAATAGTTGTTGGAGGGGATGTGGCTAAAAGGGAACCCTACTGCATTTTTTATGGGAGTGCAAACTTCTTTAACCTCTTTGGAAAGCAGTATGGGAGTTCTTCAAAAGACTCCACATAGAGCTGCCCTATAACCCAGCAATCCCACTTTTGTGTATTTACCCAAATGATCACAAACTAGGTCATACCAAAGCTGCCAGCACAACAATGTTTATTGCAGCATTATTCACAATAGCTATGATATGGAACCAACCTCAATACTCCTCAGTAGATGAATGGATCAAGAAAATGTGATATATATATATGTGTGTGTGTGTGTGTGTGTGTGTGTGTGTATACAATTATATATATATAT
This sequence comes from Dipodomys spectabilis, assembly GCF_019054845.1. NCBI lineage: Eukaryota > Metazoa > Chordata > Mammalia > Rodentia > Heteromyidae > Dipodomys > Dipodomys spectabilis. The sequence continues at coordinate 838,146 of NW_024870970.1, read as the reverse complement.
GTATATTTATATACATATATATGTATAGAGAGAGAGAGAGAGAGAGAGAGAGAGAGAGAGAGAGAATGGAAATCTATGCCTCCATCAGAAAGAATGACATTGCTCCATGTGTTAGGAAATGGAAAGACTTGGTAAAAATGATATTAAGTGAAGTAATCCAGGCCCAAAGAAGCATAGGTCCCATGGTTTCCCTTGTTTGCAAGGACTAGTACATGTCTAGGACAAACAGAGAAGATCAAAGGCTATGCACATATGACCATATAAGATGATGATAAACGAAATGCACCCCAAATCAGAGACACAGTGGGTTTCCCTTTCTTGCTTTTGTTTTTAATATACTTATAATGCGCTATGTGATTCCTTTGTTGGTTCATCCCATCACGGTATAACCCTTGTTTTCACTGTTTTTGATTCCAGTGTTCTGCATCTTGTATATACATTTTTGTAATTTGGGGAGTGTAAGGGATATAGCAGAATTCTTAAATGGGGATGGAAGTTCACCCATTGTGATGATGAGATGTGCAGGACATTGTGTCGAAAATGAATTTACAATGTCAGGCAGGGGTCAAGGAATGAGGAGTTGGAGAGGTGGGGAGGGAAGGGATAGTAGGGGAAAAACAAAGGAGTAGGTAACAATGCTCGATAGGAAATGCACTCATTACCATACATGTAACGGTAAACTCTATATGCAGTACTTTTATAATAAAAATATATAAAAACTCTCTGCCCGGTTTAAATTTCCAGCGCTGCCCTTGGCATTGCATTTTTTTGCCTTTTCTGGCTGTGGTTGTCCACCTTCCCAGTGGATCAGTAGTCTTCAAGGCATCTTGGTCATGAACTGGGACTTGGGTTATCCAGTGGTGGTTGGAACCAGGCCAAGGACAGGACAAAACCACTTCCAGGACATGGCTTCTTAATTTCCAATGCAACTAGGATTGCAAGCAGAATTTCTCTGAATTTGACTCCAGAAAACAATCACGGAACCAAAAGGCAAGGTCACCAAACACCTACCCTCCTCCCCCCATTCTCTCCTTTCTTCCTCCATGGAAAAGTACAAAATAATTTTGCAGGTTTTGGCACACAAAAATTGCCCACCACCTCTCCTGGTAAACTAGGTTTCAAGTCACTAAGTCATGTAAATGGATAATGCGACACTCATTATTCTGGACATCATCTTCAGATTATTTGATGCTTTAATTGGTTGTTGGTGGTGGTGGTGGTAGGGGGCCTGAACTCTGGGTCTGCGTGCTGTCCCTGAGCTCTTCAGCTCAAGGCTCATGCTCTAACACTTGAGCCCAGCACCATTTCCACTTTTCTCTGCTTATGTGGTGCTGAGGAATTGAACCCAGGACTTCATGCGTGCAAGACAAGCACTCTACCACTGAATCTCCTTCCCGGCCCTAATGATTTAATTCTTTAAAATTTATTTTAGTCAGTCATAGGGATTGAAATCAGGACCAGGGTGTAACATATCCCTGAGTTCTTCAGCTCCAGGGAAGCACTCTACCACTTGAGCCACAGTGCCACTTACTGTTTCTAGATAAGCAACTCTCAGACTTTCTTGCTAGGGTTTTTCTTGAACGGTGAATTTTAAAATTATTTTTCTTCTACTTGTTTATTGGATCATTACAGTTTTTCTGAAATTTAAAGTTTTCTGTAAACCTTTGTTTTCAAGTAATCCCACAGCATTAAATATTACATTTAGAAGCTATCCTGTAGAACATCCTTTATGAAATTCTTATGTTAAGATGAAATTCTTATTCTTTGTAGAAAAATTCCATTAAAGTCCAAATGGGAAATATGCTCATTTCAGCAGCCTTGAGTCTCCTTCCTATTTTTTTCTCTCTACTATCATTTCTTGTTCTAGAACAAGTGTCATGGACTGTCCAAACATTCAAAGGAAGCTTATTCCAATAATTTTATAGAAAAGGAATGTGGCCTGCCTGCATCTCAAGGCAACTTTGAGTAGGTTAATCTGAAAATTCACACTAGTGAATTTTCAAAGTTATTTTGATAACTTTTTAAACCATTCATTAAAGAGGTTCCAAATAGCAATAATAAAAAACAATGTTCTGCTTTCTAAGAATGTTTTAAAAGCTAGTAAGTCAACAAAAAACATTCTATTCTTCCAAGATTCCATGGTGAATAATTTCTCTTTTATTATAACCCTGACACTGACCTCTCCCTTCAAACTTGTAGCTTTATTCAGTTTTCCTGTTCCAGCTTTCGTTTAGGTACAAGCATCCATAATCTCCTTATAGTATATGACAATGAAATTCCATTTGTTTTTAGAAAGCTCAATTAATATTGCCAAAGGCAGGCTCATGAGCATATCACAGAGCATGAACTATTGAATATCGTTAATGTGATCCTATGCAACTATTCCACCAATTAATATGAGTACCACATAAATTGCATCTTCATAAAATTTTTAAAATACAAAGTAGTTACATATCTATGTCATAAAATAATTCAGACCACTAAGCTAAACCTTTTATATCATCCCCAATATTTTTTGTAAAATTTTCTTTTCTCATTAACATTCATCTTAGGGCCTTCTTTCCTAGCAACAAGTTATAAGTCATGTCCTTGGATTTTAGTCATCTCTGAGTAACATCTTTTCTTTCCACTGCCGGTTAGTCCCTCATGTTAAATACCTGAGGAATTACTTGTCCCAATGTGCCTGTAAGAGGAGTATCCAAGGCGACTGCCTGTAACCACTCATCACTTACTTTGTTTGGGGATGGGGTATCAGAGACAGGGTTTTCAGGGATCAGGTGGCTGAACCATGGTATTATGAATTATGGGTAGCAGAAAAGAGTAGTAGAGACTAGAATACCAGGGAAATGGTAGTTGTGATTGTAATTGCTGAGTTGCAGTGGCAGGAAATTGGGTAGCAGCAACAGCTAATACAGGCATACAAAACTGTTTAGCAAGGACAAGAAAGCATCAAAAAAGTGAAAGAGTAAAAGTTGTGAGGGATTGTGGGGCACAATCAGGGTAACAAGGTCATGGGTGTGAAAATGGGTAGCCAGTACTATGGTACAAGCAATTGGAATGGTGGGCTTATGTGGTTCAAAGCTCTGGGTTTGCCTCTCCAGTATTGGCTGTTAGATCTTTAGGGAACGACCTCTAGCAGCTCATTATCAGCTTGTTGTTTTCACGCACGTGCCATCTATAAATATCTACTCCAAGTAGATTGCATTCTTTGACACCAGCTATATTATATTTGCCCTAAGCATCCTGAGAGACCACACTCCACAATGCTGCAGAACAGGCTCCACATAGTGAGTTGCAATCACCTCAAACAACACTTGCTGCTCCTCTCCAGTGTCAATTATCATGATAGAAAGGGATCTGAGATGTGCTCAACATCAGTGTTCCGAGAAGCTGCCAATTCTTACCCTGGCATTATGGGAGCTCCCTAGAAATGGGCAAGAGCACTTGCTGATGCTCTTCCAACTTCTCTCTGTGTCTCTGGACAGCCAGACTGTTCTACCTCAGATGGGATACTTTGATGTCCAGCAGGCCTCAAATTAGCTCTATCTTCTCTCTCTAGGTGCTCATCATCTTCAGCTGCCTCTCCTTTTCCCTCTAGGTAGCTCGCTTCATTTCCACTTCCTTTGAATTGCGCTTCATGTCAACCTGTGGCTATCACACAAAGCCCTTCCACTTTCTCATCTATCTCTCTAGCTGTGAATCTGGCACAACAAGCTACATGTAACTTTTTTATCTGTTTATCAAGATTTCAGCTGGAATTCCAGGTGGTACTAGCTAACTGAGAACATGAGGAGCACCTTAAATACTCTCCTGCCATTCACTGCTCATTGAGAAAGATGCAAATGTGTTGTGGTCAGTCTCTCCTTCTCCATTTCTTGTTCAGTAGAATAAAGTGAAGTCACAATGGAGATACTAGACAGCTGCTATGTCAGCAAGTGACCCAACCAAAGATAATTTAGTGAGGGGATACTTATCAAATATAGTAGGATAAATCCACTTATTTGTAGGACACTACTAAGGGCTTTCATCAAACTAGTTATTTTATGTCCCAATTGGCAGACCAATCTAAGGCTCTCCCCTAGATCTTCCTGATCTGAAGGCCTGAGGACTCCTACATACAACACAGACCAAATGACATGGGTGAATAGAAAAGTAGGTGAGTATGGATTAGTATTCTGAAGGTGTGTTAAGCTGTTGTCTTGTCATGATTACCATTAAATCAATGTCCTTTCTCTGACCTTCACCATATCTCTTTATTTGGCATAATTGATAGGTTTCTTAGTGTGTCATTTTCTCCTGTTAGTTCAGTGCACAGGTTAAAACATTAGCATGCCAAACCATGGGTTTCCATTATCATAGTAGACGGTTTGCCTTCTAGGAACTTCCATCCAGATAATTCTCTTCTTGGGCCCTCATATGCATATGCTCTGAGAAGTGAATGTCTCACCAACAATGAAACATAGTTGCTCAATGATGATTAGCTAACACAGAGACTCAAGTAGTTTGGGTCTGGAGCCTTTCTGAGAGGCCGTGTACTATATACTGTGGGAAACATTGACAGAAATTCCTCAGAGCAATACCACTGGCAGCAAGTGAGCACTGACTACTACTCAGCCCTTACTAGTTCTACCTTGGGTATGAACACGTGAACAACCCTGATTAGCTTATTACACATGGCCCCATCAATGAAATCGTTTTGAGCATAGGAAAAAACCTCCATTGGCAGTACACATAAGAAGCAGATTATACCCCACACTCAAATGCTCCAGGAGAACAGAGTGTAAGGCTGTCTACACAATTGAGAAATAGGATTCTGAGGGTGGGAAAGGATGAGTTTAGATAGCAAACATAGAAGTAATTATAAGTTTCTGAATTCCTAACCTAACTTCCTTCTGCCCCTCAGATCAAATTCAGGAAGTGGTGGAATGTTTATGATCACAAAATGAAGTTTTTAATCCCAGGCCCAAACTCTAGGTGTTCTTGTTACATCTTCTCACCTGCCCCTGATGTAAAAGGTCAGAAAGGCAAAGGGGAAGGGAGGCCCATGCTCAGGAATATAATTGGAGCTTACAAGTCACTGAAGTCTCTGACTTTCTATGTTGAAGTTAAGATAAAAGGCAGCTTGAGTTTCTAAGAACTCAGTTTCTAGGCTATATGGCTCCTTCAGAACTTTTTTCCCTCCTCCTGTGTTTTGAGAGCAACAGTTAGTATGGTACTTCTGTCTCTTAGGTACAATCTTTCTCTTCACACAATGGTTAAAGTAGACAATAGGTGGAAGCTCCTATTAAATCCAAAAAGAATAAAATAGCACACAGTAAGTGCTTCCCCTGAATTCCTGCATCCAACATGTTCCAAATTCTAAAGACAAAGTGATTATGGGTGAGTACTAACAACTTCCAGAGAATGGTGAGCTTAGAACAATTTTCCCTAGCAGGTTCTGTCCAGGTTATTACTATGGCTAAGATCTACCGGATCAATGAACTTATAGACAGTGCAAGACAGAAAAGTCTATGATATTAAGTCCCCAAAGAAGAAATTGGACCAAGAAGAGAAAACTTATCATTGCTGGAAAAGGAGGAAGACAACTAGGAGAATGTTTCTCTGAATACAGACATGGATATAATTGTAACAAAAATGTAAGTTGTGGCTCATCAGTACAAACTATCAAATCAAACCTCACTAAAGCTAAAAATAAAACATAAAAATAAAAAAAGCTATTTGGATTTCAGTACTAACATGTATTTTAAGGAGTGTGTGTGGGGGTGGTGGTCTGAGATTAAATATGGGACAGCATTGGTTCTTAAAAATCATCATATTGACACTATCCTTTAGGTTTCCCATTCAAGTCTGGTGGCTTTCTAGCTCTACCACTTGAAAAACACAATTCTCGCTTTTCTCTGGTTAACTGGAGATAAACATGTATTGGATATGTCAACCTGGATTGGTTCAAACTATGACCTTCAGATCTTACTGTATGGAATAGATAATGTATGAGAGTGAGCCACTATGCTTAGCCCAGTATTTCCTGTTAGTTACTTAATCTTTCTGAATCTCAGCTTCTTCTTGTTTGAAAAGTGAAAAGAATTACTTTGTGGACCTTAGAATCTGGTGGGAGTTATGACTGGGTGCAGGAAGTATAAGTGTTCAGGATGTGTGCACAGAGTCTGACACTCTCATAAAACTACTGATGTTTATATGAAATGAATTCCTGGAATTGGAAACAAGAGGGATTTTTTTGTTCTTGTTTATACATTTATGGGCATTGAGGGCGCCAGAGATATTCAAAGAGAACAGGGAAACAAATGCAGCAGTTGTATTCTGTAGATATTATGTTCACAATGAGGTATAACACTGTGAACAGGGACAAGAGGGAAAATCAGAGAGAGAGTGCAAAGGAAGTGATGAGATTGTCAAACAAGAAATGAACTCACCTGACTTACAAAATGGTGATCCACATGTACACTACCTTAACAATAACAATTTTTAAAATCCGGGTTTCTGATTCTTTCCTCCACTTTTTGTAGGTACCCTTGAGACTCAGAACCACCGATGGAGTTTTTGATGGTCAATTTATATGATAATGAATATAGAGCCAGAATATCTTAAGCAATATTATAAAAAGTATTTCATTCTTAATACCAGTTTCTCTTTGAGTGGCAATTCTATATGTTGTTGGTCGAGATTTTTTTTTTACTTTTTTTTTTAGTACTTGCCAGGTGTTGAAATCCTTCTTAAAGCTTTGTGACAGATGTCTGCTATATCTTGGCACCCTACCAATAACTAAAATAGTAATCAACCTTTGAAATTAATGTACTTGAGTATGAGTTTTATTTATTTATTTTATTAGTTGATGTTGGTGAACTCTGGCCCTGGTTGCTGTCCTTCAGCTCTTCAGCTCCAGACTAGTGCTCTACCACTTGAGCCACAGTACCACTTCCACCTTTTTCTGCTTAGATGGTGCTGAGGAATCAAACCCAGGGTCTCATGCATTAAAGGAAAGCTGTTAACCATTGATCCACCTTCTCAGCCCTTATGAGTGGTATTTTTGTGCAGGGGTGTATCAAGAAAATCTATTGAGCAAATGTATTATTTGCCAATAGACATATTCAAAATTATGAATTATCTGATATTTTAATAAATAAAAATGTTATCATTGTTACTAGGAATTTTTTGCTCCCCATGCTAAAAGCATGGAGGTGCTATTTTAAACTAAAACTACAAAAAAAATTTTAAGATCTTGATACTAATAAATCTGTCCAGGTGTTATTACATTAAACAGAGAATTCGAAATGATTTTTCTTTATGAATACAGAGATCAAAGGTCTTATAATACTTATTTCAAAATACAAATTAAAGGGAAAATCAGTCAGGAGGTAAAATTTATATTGAATGTTAATTTTTAAAGAGGAAGAGAAGATCCTACATGGCAGACTAAAGTCAAAGCAATATCAGAACTGTATATGCTCAATAATAAATAAGAAGCCTTAATTGAAAAATTGAGCTGGAATATGCACATAGGGCAAAGACAAGCAATCAGAGCCCACCACCAACAAAGAAACATCATAATGTATCCCTCAGAAAAAAGAAAAATTGCAGACCAGGGCTCAACATCCTTATCCTTGATTTCAAGGATAACCCTTGATACACATACACCCCCCCTACACACACACACACACACACACACACACACGAATATATGCAACAACTCAACCTACTCACATCCATTCAATATGAATCAAAGATCTTCCTGTAATATTTGAAACTTTAAAAGTTTTAAATCTTGTAAATAATTGATAACAGATGCATAAGCAATTATTTTCTGAATAGGACTTTGATATGGAAATGAGAATTCATGGTGGTTATAACTACTTAAATATTTCTGAATCTTGAAAGAATTAAAAAAGAGACAATCCGAATTTTGGGACTATATTTCTACCAGCTATTCTGCAAAGGCTTAATAAGAAGTTATGAAATCCAAAATTAAATACCAAATTAATACAACTAATACTTGTGTAAGTGAAGTGAAAGACACTGATCAGAGTCCTATGCTGCCTTCAGTTCTCAGCCGGCTGCACACTGTGGCACCTTTAATTCTGCTGGGCCAGGCCCACAGTTGTCTTCCCCAGAGCCATGGCCATGTTGGTATTGGGGCTGGAGCTCTGTGGATAGGAGGGGAGGCCACAGGGGAGGCTGAGCTTGGGTTGGGGCTGGGGGTAGTAAGGAGAGGACGGGAGGCTCTGTCAGAGGCTGGTGAAGGGAGGAAGGAGGCAGTAAGCCAGTGGCTCAGAAAGCAGCAGCCCCAAAGGCAGCTGGGTTCTGGAGAGTGTTTGTGAGGCGGGAGTTTGGCCCCTGGGGCTCGGTGGCTGGGTGAGGAGAGGAAGGAGTCTCAAATCATACACAGACAATGAGAAATGAGACAACCATGGCTGAAGAATTTCAAGAACAAAGGCAAGGACTTTTAGATAAACTCTGGGGGCTGGGAGGGCAGCAATGCTGGGCCAGTGGTGGTCATGCTTCTCTGGAGGTCCTTGGAAGTGAGTGAGGGCCAGCTTTGCTGTGGGCTAGGCCTCAGTCTCCCCTTGAAGCAGGCATCAGGAATTGCCAGCAGAGCCTCAGTCTGCCCCACAGACATGGCCTGGCATAGGTGCTGCAGACCAGGCAGCTTCTGGGAGGCTTTGTGCAGCAGGGCAGAGGAAGAATGGCTGGTGGGCACTGCTCCATACCAGCCAGGCCCAGGGCCACTGCAGAAGATCTGGCTTTGGATCAGGACCAGGGACTGACCCCCAGACAAGTGGCCTCTGGTGACCTGCATGGTGGCTGCCACGTGTGGGCTGGGAACTTCCTTAACATGGCTGAGGAGTCTCCACAGAGAGGTGCATTTGTTCTTGTGCCTCTCCCATCTTTTGGATTCCCGCTGTCCTCAAACCTCGTGCCATGTCCAACTATAAGAGTCAACTTCTCCTGGCCTCTGAGAGGCTATCCCGGAGATGCTCACTGGGCTTCCCCCTTCTGTTTCACCATGCATGCAGGGCTCACAGGGTGCCATCCTCCAGGCAAAGTGTACTCCCATTTCAGCTTGGCCACCCCTGCATAAGGGAACACAAACTGCATTCTTACACAGAAAGCCAGGGGAACACAAGGCTATCCTGCAGTCTAAGTCATCCTTTGACTCCTCCTGTTCAGGTGTGGGGCAACTGTGGAGCCAACCACCCCATCACGTTTGATAATTTAAAAGGAAGAGGAAAAAGCTTCATTGTCACAGATAGAGCTGCCCTTGGAGTTCTCTATGTACACTAATCTTGTGCTGAGATAAAGATCCCCAAAGACCACCAAGGAGCCAATTCCCATGCGAGCACATAAGAGTCATTTATTGCAAGCTCGAGCCTGGACTCACAACTGTCACCATCCCAGCGGGTCAGAGTTGAGAGCCCCGACCCTTCAGTTAACAGGGTTTTTATAGGGTATAGGACTGAGGTAAGGGGGTTCCTAGCTTGGCAGTTTCATTATTGGTTGACATTTAGTGAGTGAATATTATAACAATCTTATTGGCTAGCGTGCACAGGCTAAGCAATAAGCAGCAAACTATGTTAACTATGCTATCTTAAGAAACATCTGTACTTTTAGCTACCTTCCTGTCATTCGTCGTCCATATGAACCTGTCATCCATGGCTATTGCTAGGGGAATGATGGGCAGAACGTTATTGGGACATTTCCCATTTTTTTCCGGGAACCTGATTTATAACTTTCAGTAAAAGTCTTTCAGTAAAGGCCTTCACAATGGATACTTTCTGTAAAGACTTTCAAAATGGAGTCTAAGTCCAGAATGGCTGTACTTTGGCTAAAACTTCTCACTGTGTGTGTGTGTGTGTGTGTGTGTGTGTGCGTGCGTGCGTGCGTGTTGGGGTGTGTGTGTGTGTGTGTGTGTGTGTGTGTGTGTGTGTGTGTGTGTGTTTGATGTGAAAGAGTCAGCTGAGGTTTGGGGTCAAACACTTCTTCTTTTTAGCATTGAGTTTTGTATCTAGTGGTTGTTCCCGCTCCTGAATTCTGAGTTCTAAAGTTGTCCTTCCATATACTTTTATCCTTTGATCTTCTTGATATTCAGTTTCCTAAGGTCTGCTTGTGAACTTCAGCATTTGCTTCATGAAAGTGGTGCCTTTCTTTTAACTTTTATGAAGCCCTTTGCTCTCTTTAGATGCAGTTTGTGCTTTGTTAGTTGTTTTACTTAGCCCAGACTTTTATGGCCCAGGCTGTGACTGTTAATTCTGAGATTAGTTTAGGCCAATATGAGATACTATCCTTTCAGAATATATAGTGAAAGAAGTTCAGCATCCTTAATGTATTAATTTCCTTGCTTTAAAAACAAACAAAAAATCCAGTGAAATAAATGTAGAATCAGTTGTTTTTGTTAATTGTGTACCATTGTAATGAAAAAAAAATCTTTTTACTAAAGTGAGTATTTAGAATGGGAAAAAATCGAATAATATAGTATTTAAGAATTGATCAAATACCAAAAGAAAAAGAAAGTCACTGATCAGAAATGAAGTGCAAATTTAAGATTTTAATAAGGAAATGAAATATTTGAGATTCTTATCCACATAGGAAATACATAGGAAAATAAATAGGAAAGTCTCTGAGTTCGCATCTTACACACCAGAATAGATATCACCACTCAAATAAATAAACTGCAGGAGAGGTTGAAATAAATCAGGAACTGTATTTGGTTTTGTGCCATTGTAAACTAGGGCAACCCATATGGCTAACATGATGGAAGTTTACATAATACCAAAAAGACACATATGTTAATGACCTTTACGGCAACTTGGATACATATTGAAGGAATACAAGTCAACATGAACATCCATGATCATGGCAGCAATATTCATAGCAACCAAGTTGTGCAATCAATCTAGATGCACAAGAAAGAAGGAATAAAGAAAATGCGCTATTCATAGCTATAAACATATTCTGTTACATAAGAGAAGTGGTTGTTTCTCCTGCATCATTGTTAAATATTTTGGGATATATACATAATCTCAATTTTGTGGCATTGTGTTTTTGTTTTAATGAGGGAGCTCCATATTGATTTTCAGAACAGTTAAAATATGTTGAAGATATCCTATAATATGTGTATATCAAAGCATTTTCTAAGTGCTGTTTTGATTTCCTTTTTCAAGTTCTTAAAGTTTTCATCATAGAGGACCTTCACTTCTTTGGTTAAGTTAATTCCTAGGTATTTTATTTTTTGTGGGGCTATTACAAATGGAGTTGCTTTCCTAATTTCAGCCACATTTTCCCATTGTTGTCATACAGAAAAGCCATTGATTTTGGGGGCTTAATTTTACACCCTGCTACTTTGCCAAAGTATTGAATCAGCTTGAGTAATTTGGGAATGGAGTCCATGGGATTCTTTAAATACAAGATCATGTCATCTGCAAAGAGGGAGAGTTTTATTTCTTCTTGCCCTATTTGGAACCACTTTATGTCTGCATCTTGTCTTATTGCTGTAGCTAGGCATTCTAATACTAGGTTGAAGAGAAGTGGAGAGAGTGGACATCCTTATCTTGTTCCTGAGTTAAAAGGAAATGGCTTTAGTTTTTCACCATTAAGTATAATGCTGGTTGTAGTTTTGTCATATACAGCCTTTATTGTATTGAGGAATGTTCCATGGATTCCTAATTTTTCCAAAACCTTCATCATAAAGGGGAGTTGGATCTTATCGAATGCTTTTTCTGCATCTATTGAGATAACCATGTGGTTCTTATTCTTGTTCCTGTTGATGTGATGAATAATATTAATTGATTTGAGTATATTGAACCAGCTTTGCATCCCTGATCTGAATCCTGTTTGATCATGGTGGATAATTTTTTGGATGAATTGTTGAAGTCGATTGGCCAAAATTTTGTTGAGAAGTTTTACATCAATGTTCATCAAAGAAATGGGTCTATAGTTCTCTTTCTATGATGAGTCCCTGCCTGGTTTTGGGATCAGGGTGATGATGGCTTCATAGAATGTGCTCGGTAGTGAACTTTCTCTTTCAATTTCATTGAAGAGTTGGAGGAGTATTGGTGTGCGCTCAGCTTTGAAGGACTCGTAGAATTTCGCTGTAAAACCATCTGGTCCTGGACTTTTCTTAGCTGGGAGGTCTCTTATTGCTGTTTCTGTTTCAAGGCTTGATATGGGCCTGTTAAGACGGTTTAACTCATTTTGGTTTAGTTTTGGCATGTCAATATTTGCTAGGAAAAGGTCCATTTCTGTCAAGTTCTCAAACAAAAGCATAAAGTTTTGAGAAGTATTCCCTTATAATGTTCTGAACCTTGTTTTTTTCTGTGGTGATATTTCCATTTTCATCTCTGAGTTTATTTATTTGGGTGTGTTCTCTTCTTTTTCTGATAAGATTTGCTAAGAGTCTGTCAATTATGTTAATTTTTTTGAAGAACCCACTCTTGTTTTTTTGATTCTTTCTATAGTTTTTTTGGATTCTAATTCATTTAATTCTGATTTAATTTTAATTATTTCCTTCCATCTACTGGATTGTGGTTTATCTTGCTTCTCTTTTTCAAGGAGGTTCAAATGTCTCATTATATTGTTGGTTTCAGATCTCTCCAATTTGTTGATGTAGGAACTCAGAGCTATAAAGTTGACTCTGAATACTGCCTTTGCTGTGTCCCAGAGTAGCTAGTAATTTGTGTGCTCATTTTTGTTTAATAGCACGAACATTTGGATTTCCTTTCTAATCTCTTCCAGGACCCACTCATGATTCAGCAATGTGTTGTTCCGCCTCCATGTGTTACTGGAAATTCTTTGGTGGCTTTTAGTGTTGAGTTCTAAATTTATTCCCTTGTGGTCATAGAGAATGCAAGGTATTACCTCAATGTTTCTGAATATGGACAAGTTTGCTTTGTGGCCTAAAATGTGGTCTATTTTAGAAAATGTTCCATGTGCTGCTGAGAAGAATATGTAATCCGATGCTGTTGGGTGAAATATTCGGTAGATGTCTGTTAAATCTAGTTGATCTATGCAGTTGTTTAGATCTGCAGTTTCTCTGTTGAGTTTTTGCCGAGTTGATCTATCTAGTGGGGAGAGTGGTTTGTTAAAATCCCCAACAATTAATGTCTTTGGATCTATGTGGGATTTGAGGGAAAGTAGTGTTTCTTGGATAAATTTGGGTGCTCTGTTGTTTGGCGAATAGATATTTAGAATGGTAACATCCTCCTGAAGGAGAGATCCCTTAATTAGTATGTAGCGAACTTCTTTATCTCTTCTCACATATTTTAATTTGAAGTCTATTTTATCTGATATTAGGATTGCAACTACTGCATGTTTAAGGGGGCCTTTTCATTGTTAGATTTCGTTCCAGCCTTTCACATTGAAAATGTGTTTGTTTTTACGGGCAAGGTGTGACTCCTGAAGGCAGCAGATAGAAGGATCTTGTTTTTTAATCCAACTCGACAGTCTATGTTGCTTAAATGGAGAGTTGAGTCCGTTAATGTTAAGAGATAGGACTGAGAGGTATTTGGAAGTTCCTACCATGTTATCCAACTTCTTGGGGGCTGTGAAAACTGTGTTCTTCCTATGGTTCTTGGATTCTCAGTTTGGGTGCAGTTCATTGGCATTTATTGTGGTATTGTTGGTTTTCTATGTGTAGGACATCTTTAAGAATCTTTTGTAGGGCTGGTTTGGTGGAGATGTATTGTTTCAATTTTTCTTTGTTATGGAAGGTTTTTATTTGGCCCTCAGTTATGAAGGAGAGTTTAGCTGGGTACAGTATTCTTGGTTGATAGTTTTTTTGGTTTTTAGGGCATGGTATACATCATTCCCAGCTCTTCTTGCTTTCTTTGTCTCAGCTGAGAAATCTGAGGTGATTCTAATTGGTTTCCTTTATAAGTGATCAATCTTTTTCTCCTTGACAGCTTTAAGGATCTTTTACTTGTTCTAAGTTGATCCTGTGTGGATTATAATGTGACAGTAGGATATCCTATTCTGGTCTTGTCTATTTCGAGTTCTAAAAGCTTCTTGTATCTGAATAGGCCTATCTTTTTCATATTTGCACATTCTCTGCTAGGATCCTGTTAAACAAATTTCCTAGACCATTAACTTCTGTTTTTAGGTGCTACTCTACTCCCATTATCCTTAGATTAAGCCTTCTGATGGTGTCTTCCAAGTGTTGGATAGATCTATCGTATTTCTTGGACTTGTCTTGGATGGTTGTATGTTCTTTCTCTATAATATCTATGCTGTCTTCAATCCCCGAGATTCAATCTTCTGCATGGTCTAACCTGCTGTCAAGGCTTTCTACTTTGTTTTTTATTTCTTTTCCTTCTAGTTGGTCAGCTTTGATGGCTTCAAATTCTTTGTTGAAGCTTTGTTTTAGATCTTGTACTGACTTCTTTGCTTCCTTAATTTTGTGTTTGGTGTTTATTCTCAAATCACTTAGTTGATTGTTTATGGTTTCCTTGCACTCCCATTCCATCTGTTGGGCTCCAGTCAGCATTCCCTTTGTGTTCTCCCTGACTTCCTTCAGCTCTTTCTTAATGGATTCCATGAATGCCTTTAGTGATCTTTGTGTATTCTCATCCTGCTCTCTCCATTCCTGTATTGCTCTTTGCTTAGCTTCCTCCCATTCATGCCATTCCTCTAGTTCACTTTGAGTGTTCTCAGCCTGCTCATGCCATTCCTGCCTTTCTCTTTGAGTATTCTCAAGCTACTCATGCAAATCCTGTATCAGTTTGTGACTAGCTTCCTCTCGCTCATGATAATCCTATCTAAAACTTTCGATTGCCTCCTTTCTCTCCCTATCACGCTCATACAGAGTCCTTTGTATGTTTTCAATCTTTTCATTTATCCTGTTTGCCAGCAGTGTTTGTAGAGCTATTTGGGAACTCTCCTCTGGATTATTCATTATCTGTTCTGTCCCATGATTATCATGAGTGGGAGTTGAGATAAGTGGGCTTGTCATTTTTCTTGTGTTTTTCCGGCTTACCCTGCCTATTTGGGACGAAATTAACACCAGTTTTGTGCTAGAACACAAACTTAAAGCAAGTATCAACCAAAGTCTGTATTTGCACAGTCAATAGTCTGCAGATACAATCTAGTTCAACAGATACATCTATTCAACATTGAACAACTATATATTAATAGGCTACGAACCGCAAAGAAGAATTTGGTAAACCAGAAATTATTAGGTTTAGGAAGAGTTGTGGGTAAAAAATAGGAATAGAGTGTGATGTGGGAAGGCACAGGGAGTGTTAACTAAGTCCTAATCTCAAAGCAGGAAATAGGTTGGATAGGATGAGAGTAGGGAGAGAGAATCAAAAGAAGAAAGAGAAAGGGAACAAAAAGAGACCAAAAAAATTAGAAAGGTAAAAATTAGAAATATTATACATGTACAAAAACAAACTATTCAGAGGAGAATGTGAATATAATGAGAGAAGGGGAGGGATATAAAGGAGATGTAAAAAAATTAAAAATAAAGATACTTAAAATATTATATAGGTATAAAGAGGTAGTACTGCTTTTTAACGAATTTAAGTCTCAGAGGTTTTGAACTGAGTAATAAATTTGTGGATTAAGTGTGTACACAATGGGGGATAAGGTCTAATAATTGACTATGGGTTTATCTGAGGATGTGTAGAACAACAGTTAAGTCACATAAAGAAGAATGAAAGAGAAGAAAAGGTGAAAAGGATGAGAAAGAAAGAAAAACGATCAGAAGTTCAGTAGAGCTAAACAAAAAGCAAAAATAAAAAACAAAAACAAACAAAAAAAGAAAGAAAAACAAGAAAAACGCACACACACTTATACCCCTAAAATAAAATTCTAAGAGGAAAAAAAATTACTAGAAATCAATTTTTTTCAAAAAGTAAAAATTAAAGATTAAAAAAAAATTAGAAAAAAAATTTTTAATAAAGGGTACAAAAAAATAGTTCTTTGATTTTTTGGGGGAGGGGTGGGAATAATCCTGTACTCCCTTGTGTCCTTAACCAGCCTCTTGTTGGAGTCTCTGGTCTGCTTGTGTTCCTGTGGCTTGGTTGGTTTCTTAAGTCAGTTTGTTTGAACAGGCAGAAAAATGCTCTGCTTTCCTCAAAGGTTTGCGTTCCTCCTCCCAGGTTAGTTCAATGGGAGGCAGTTCTGCTTTGAGTATCACAAAAGAGGGAGATGGCTTTTTCCTCAAGTTTGGAGATGTTGTGATGAGGCTAGGTTCTGGGTAGAGTTGAGGCCTTTTAGCAAACAGCAGCTTTTCCTGGGGGCTGGTTTGTGAGAAACTCACAGACCCCAGCCTGGAGCCATTCTCAGGGTTTCTGTTCAATGAATTTCAATTGATTGTTGAGGCTGCTAAAGGGAGAGGCAGCCTCTGCCTCTGATTACCCGGTGAAGAAAGCCACTCCTGGTGCTGGCGCCAGAGCTGGGTGACTTTTCCCTGGGTAGAGCTGAGTCTGGCAGGTCAGGTTAGGCTCCTGTGACCTGCTAAATGACTCTAGTTTACTTCCAAGGCCTGAGTTGGTGCTAGCAGCTCCGCTGAGCTTTGTCGGTATCCAAGATGGAGATCTGCAGTACTGGGGGGGAGGGGTGGCCTTCCCTCTTCTGCTCCCTGAGAAGGAGTGAGGACGTCAGGCTTCTACTTCCACCGAGTCTTGGTTCCTGGGTCGTCTCTGGTCTGCGAAGTGAAGGATGAAGATTTCAGCTCCTTGTTGGTTCTTGCTGGTGATGAGTAGAATCCGCTTGCCCTCTGTGTCTGGCTCCTTCATCCCAGACTCTCTGTGATTCAGATATGGCAGGTACGGCCGCCGCCGCCGCCACTGCTGCTGCTGCCGCAGCTGCAGCTGCTGGCAAGTGCTCAGAGCTGTCTCCTTGCCTTTATTGTCCCTCTGTGGCCTAACTCTCTGTCCTTTGAAGGCACACTTGGTGTGGTTCTCTGGCTTAGGACTGTTTGCTGGAACTCTAAAACTGCTTTCTATGGGAGAACTTGTTCAGCCTCTACCTTCTCCTCTGCCATCTTCCTGGAACCTCCACTAAATTATTTCTTTTGGATTATATATCCATAACAAACTATTCACTGTGTATTCATGGTACTTCATGATAAAAGCCTGTGTTTATCAGCACAAGTGTCTTTGACATGGAATTGGTCTCCTTAAGCAATTACTCCAGGAGTAATGAAAAGTGGAAGCTGAATGATTTTCATTCATGTATTTCATGAGAAATTAAACTGATTTTTGTTTGGTTTAAAAATCACTTACACTTTCATTAGCCACACCCTTTTCATTTAAAACTATCTATATTCTGAAGCATTGTTATTGCCATTATAGAAAGATAATGAGGGTTCATCTGCTCCATAGCTCTTGAAAGTTAATGAATATGACAAAGAATATCCTCAGATATGCCTGGTGTAAAACTGGATTTGAATTATGTGTCTAGAACTGATCAGTCTTGGGTATTTGGGAAATTTGCTTCACCTTGTTGCTTACTTCTGTTTTTAATAAAATATTTAATTCATTTTCTAACTTGAAAAACACTCATAAGCACTACAATTACCCTAATGCAGGTGCAGTGCTTGGAATAGTGTCTGTGCATTCTGTAGTAGGTCCCAGAGAAGTCAGCTTCAATTAACATGGTCAGAGCATCCTTCCTGAATGCCTTAAGAAATATATACCCAATTGATGTTAATATCTGTGAAAATTTGTCTACTACAGAAAAGGTCTTTTCTTCATATGAACAATGAAAGTAATGATGGGGCTGTCCTGTGGCTTTTACTCTGAAGTAGTTTTGACTAAATTTCACTTTGAATGGTAGCAGTAATATTCTTTAGTGCTACCCTTCATGTTTCTAGTTCTGTGTTCCATTTGGAATACTATTGTAACTTACTTTATAAACTTTGTTATCAGAATAAATAAACTACAACTGCTGAAGTTTTCAATAAAGAGTCATTACATTACATTTTATGAGCTTAATACTTTCCTGAAATTATGTCTTTGGGATTATATATAGCTAACAGACTATTTTTTGTGATTTCTTATATGATTTATATAGATTTCTTATGTTATTCTTTTATGATTTCTTAAAGATCCATAAATAAAACTGCTCAGAACAGAAAAGAGTAGGTAAGAAGTCATAAACAATACTATTATGGTGGTCTTAATGGCTAAGCATAATGAATATGTAACAAAACTGTTGGAAGATTAATTTGCTCTTTTTGCTATTCTCTCCCCCTTCTTTGTAGAAAGGTTCTTACTATGAGGTGCCAAATGGTCTGGACCTTTCAAGCCTTGTCTCAGTGACAGAAATGATGGAATTAAGGACATGTGCTTCCATGGATGGCGTTTAGGAAGTTCACAATATAGCAATACCAATACACACAAAGAAACTTTTGTGAGTGATGTGTATTCACTTCCTCAATTACCAAAATTTAATTCACATGTGAAAACATCAAATTACTTACATTATAATATATGCAGTTCAACTGGCATTACTAACACCCCCATAAATCAGATGCAAACTAAAAGTTCTACTTCAAAAACCAACATTTAAGGCAGTGTTGGAAATATAAGAAGATAAACAATAAATCTAAAGAGTGAGATCTTTAGCACTGGCAATGAGCAGTGATAGCTCAATTGTTAACCAGGCTTGAAAAGTTCGGGTGTCCACTAACTATGTGGTTAGAGTTGCAGTGTTGACCTTAGTACCAAGATTGGAGGTAACATTCAAAGTCAGCTGAGGTTGCTGCAGTATTGTAGCTCAATACAGTGTGACCCTGCTTGATAATGGTAAAGCACAAAGTAGAAGTTAAGTCAGTAAAATGTATAGGAAAGATTCTCCACTGAGAATATTTGCAGGGGTGATCATCACTATTGCATTGAAAATGTATTGCCCATCATTCTACTTTAAGCTCTAGCACGTTTCTGATCTGATGACAATTATAACACGTGAATGTGCCATGAGTGCTGAGAGGTGTATATTACTCTAATCTAGGTATAAATCCTCACAGGTATGGAATGGCCTGACCCTGATACTTCATTCTGTGTTGCTGAGTTTCATGGAGAAATGGTCGTAATTAGGCAATTCACACTCACCTAAGTGTAATTCAGGCAAATGGGTCATCACTCCAATGACGTGGTCTGACCTATGAAATAAATAACATTATGTCACAATGTATATGTGTTTCTGAAAATATATGCAGTACCAAATACCAAATATACAAAAGGGACAATTATCCATCTCTTATATTATCAGAAGTAAAGATAGTCCTGAATTGCACTTTCTTGCTAGAGGATCACAGGTTGACTGCTGATGTTTGGTATCTTTCCAGGTGATCCTATACATTTGTCAATCTTCTTTGAGGAAGTATTTTTATGTGGTTTGTTTTGAGGTATTCAGAATATCAGTACTGTCATTAACCGCAACCTTGGGACAGCAAATATGATGGAATACCTGGCCAAAGAACTGAGAAATCACAGGAAGTGACAGGAATGAAGACACCAGAAGACCCAAAGCCACATTACCAGCTTCTGGATCCCCAAATCCTGCTTAACAGACTTTATATTCATTCTACTATTGGGGGGTGGTCAGTGGCTACAGGTAGGTCCACAAACTAAGGCATCAATCTAGTTTGTGGTTATAATTATTGACATGACGTATTGTTTGTAAACATAGTGATAATTGAATCCCTTATTGTTAGGGAAAAGAAGGGAGCAAGAATCATTACAACTATAGCACAGACATCCATCTTGTCTCCAAAGTCTTAATCTTTTAGTGTCCAACAGCTCTAACTTAAATACCCTTGAGGTAATAACTCATACCCCTTTCTTCCCTTGACTGTTTGATCTTCCCAGAGCAAAGCTGTTTGAGATGGCTTCCCAATCTATCCCTTTTCAGGTCTAGCAGCTTGACTCTAGAATCTCTCACAAGTACTGTGAGAGATGTATGATCTTGAAAAGGATATTATTTTTAGGATAGGTTCAATTTTTAAATTTTATTTTATTTCAAAGATACTTTACAGAGTGGGTAGAGTTACATGAGTAAGGTAAATTCCTTGTTGAATATTGTTACCCACTCCATTGTTATTATCATATTCTTTCCCACCTCCTACCCCTCTCCCCACCCCAAGGTTGTCAAGTTCATTTCTGACATAGTGTCTTGTGAATATCATTGTTGCAGTGGGTCGCTCTTTGTACTTCTTTCATCACTATGTTTTTCCTTTCCTTCTCAAAATCAGATAAATGTATATACAAAATGGAAGGTACCAGAATTAAGACAGAGATTGCCAGGGATAAACCAATTGAAAAAGACAAATGAAATAAAATTAGATCTAGATACACTACTTTAGAGATATCAAGTTTGACATCTGAAAAAAATGACTTGTTTCCATACCTTGGAGTTCATTTCAATTAGCATCATTTTGTAAGGTCACATGTGCATAGCTCTGGAGCCAGCAATCCCACTCCTGGGCATTTGTGGAAATGATCTCAAGCTAAAACACACTAAATCTACAACTATGTTTTTGGAAGGATTATTACCATATCTAAGATATTGAACCAAACTAGAAGCCACTCTATATATGAATAGTTCAAGAAAAGGTGGTAGATATACACAATGAAATTTTGTTTCTATCAGAAAGAATGACACAGCCCCTTTCTTAAGAAAATGGAAAGACTTGGGAAAATAGTCATGGAACCTAGGTTCCATGGTTTCCTTCATTTTTATTAATATATGCTTAGGATAGTCCTGGCAGACAGGTTCACATTTTAAACTCTTAATATTCCCTTTTTTCTCCCTCTTCCTCTCTCATTCCATTTGTGTGTGTGTGTGTGTGTGTGTGTGTGTGTGTGTGTGTCTGCGCGTGCGCACGCGCGCCACACAGTAATGAAACTTGACTTGGAGCCTCAAACTCTTGCTTGGTTTTTTCACTAATGACTGACTGACTCTGTACTATTTGATCCAAAGTTTCAATCTGTCTTTGATTGAACAATTGAACATAAATGTCTCATGGATTGCTACCCCAGCCATCGGTGAACTATGATCTTCCAATCTCAGGCTCATGACTAGAAATAAGGATAAGGCACTCGCAGCCAGCTCTATTGCCAAGTGTCTTTTGCTTTGATTTGTTTTTGTTTTTTGTTGTTTTTGTGCATCCAAAATCTGTAAGGAAAACAAATTATTTATAATCAGGACTATTCACATAAAATGTGTATTGTTTAAAGATTACCTTAATAATGTTATCCTTTTGCATCCACATTATGTGATTTGACATTTTTTTATCTCTACTATTGCAAACAGTCAAGTAACATACACATTTTGAATCTTCTTGTCTTGGTTTTATAGTTTGTTAGGTGTTTCAAAACAGAGTTTATCAAGGTTTAACTCTTCACTACTAAAGCAAGACTTTTATGATTATTCAATGTCCTGTAAATCGTAAGTTCATCACTTCTTGTGACACCTTATGAGCACAGGTAGTTTCCTATAATACCTACACGTACTTTAGACCTCAATGCGATGTGCTCTACTGCCAAATATGCAAGGGCATCCTTTGTAATTCTCCTTGAATTTTCACTGCTCTTTTCTCTACTCTCCAGTGCTAAGTCCTGTGATGATCTTGTTGATTTTCTCCCCCGGTACATTCATCATTGTATCTTGGGAACTACTGGTATGCACTACTGTACTTCTGTCCATTCTCATTATGCTTTGGCATAACCTTTCTCACCCTGGAGGGCCAGAGATGGGGATATTTTCTTCAATCTTTAGCTACGACATCTATCTTTATACTTTCTAGAACTACATGTATTGAATTCTTTCTGTAAAGTCTAAGGCCTTGAAAATAATTACTGCATTTTCATGGCTTTTTGATTTGGCATTAGGGAAGAATATAGGTCAGTAACTGTAACTTAGGTAAAAGAAGATTGCAATCATTCCTCCATACCTGTTGTTCATTGGATAATGTTTACTTCAAGGTTTGCCTGCCTGCTTCCTTTTAATTGTTTATTTTTCAATGTAGCCTTTTCTTCTGGAAAGTATTTATGGGCCGAGTGAAAATCAATTCCTACTGTAATTAGTCATTAATTTTATTCCAACATAATTTCACAGATCCGTCTGAGTTTCTTCAGGGTCTGTATAGTAGTGCTTCACATTCTTAGATATGTTTTAACATTGATGCATCCAATGGTAAAGACACATTGCTTAAATCACCATTTTGATGACTGCAATAAACCATGTTGCAACCTCACAGATACCCCACCCTAACTACTCTAGTCCCTCATAGTCGCATTGCTCCCCTTTCCTAGTACATCCAAGCTCCTCCCTTCCCTTTCATACCAACTAGCCTTCTCCCTCGAGCCTCTCCTGTTTTCATCAGAACCTCTGCCCATAACTATCCTACTTCTAAGTGGACTAAACTTTCAAACCCAGCCTTGAACCTACTTCTTCTCACAAAACCCATCATGCAATACCAAAAACCCTTCACCTCCCTATAACTGCCCTTGAAGCCTCACCTTGCTTGGCTAGAAGCTTCTCACACAGCCCATCTCCTGCCTGGAAAGCCAGCCCTGTTCCACCACAAGCCTCTCCACCTCCCACAAGTGTTCTCTCAATGCCCTGCCTTACTCCTCAGATGAACCCGACCCCTATTGGCTCCTCCCTCAGATTCACACCCTACTCCACCAGATACCCTGCCCATAATTATCTCCACCTTTGTATCCCTTCCACTCCTTCTCAAAGCCCCTCCTCCAACTAGCCCCATGGCTCCAAGCCCTGCCTTGCTCCAGAAAAACCCCACTAGAATACCCCCAACACACTATCCCATCTCTCAACACCCACATTGCTCCACTAGTAAGAACTGCACCAGTTGGCCTCCATCTGGAAGCCGCACCAGGCTCAACTGTAAATCCCTGTCCCTCCGTATTCCCTTTTTGAAGGTTGCTTTGCCCTACTGGAAACCCTGTACAAAGACCATGGCCTGCCTTGCAACACTGAAATCCCCACCCAACATTACTCCTCTTTTCAAAGTGGTGATTGACTATACCAGAAACCCCATCTTAACCATTCTGGTGCACTGGATCCTATCAGTGCTCTCACAAAGCTCTGTTTCTGAAAATCTCCTCCATACATTGTGACTGCACTCTTCTCTGCAGGAAACGCCACTTCCACCCGAACATACTCTCCAAAGGCCTGCCGTTCTTCACCAGAACCCCCGCCCCTTAATAGTCCATGTCTTCCTTTTACCACCCTGACCTCTCAAAGCCAGACCTTGAAAAGCCTTCTCCCTCATAGCTCCGCATTCCTTCACCAGAATCCCCACATTCTGTCAGCCTCTTGCCTAAATTCACTGCCCTGCCTTATGGGAAACCTCATCCTACATATCCCACAAGGGCTCACAATGCTCACCCAGAACGCTTCCTCTAAGTAACCTCCTCCTTTGTAGCTTTGTTCTTCCTTCTCAAAGCTCTGCCCCAATCAGCCTCCAGCCCTGTGACCCAGCCTTCTTACTAAAGTACCGCCTACTCTATCAGAGACCAGGCCCCTAACAAGTCTAGTACTTCCTGTCTCCTCCCTGCGGTCTCAAAGCCCTACACAGACTGGTCTTCACCCCCTAAGACTCACCATGCTAAACTACAGGGACTGTGCCAATACCAACTCCCCCTTTAAACCAGAGAGGGCTCCACCAGAAACCCACACCATCTCATCCATGAAGGTCCAAATCTAGTAACTGTTATTAGATATGTGATATTGTACTGGCCATAGAATTCATACTAATCAATAGGATAAGAAAGCAGTATTGCAAAAAGGCAACAAAAATTAGACAGCTATTAGATGCCTTATTCTAGTTTGAGGTTCTGTTACCAGGCAGATACACATTGTGTGAAAATGTATGAAGGTGATTCCTCTTATTGGAAACCATTCTTTGAAGTATCAGTAAGGTTTCATGAATGATAATTTTATTTCTAGAAAATTCGTGCATATTTGTGCCCATTAACTTTAAAAAATATTAGTTATTTTAAATCCTCTCTTTTCGTTGAGGAAAGGGTATTAGATGACTTTCAACTCATCTCCGTAATAAATAATTTTGGATTTGCTTACTTTACTATGTACCAGAGTTTTTAGCAACAGAAATTCTCTACCAGGGGGCTGGGAAGGTGGCTCAGTGGTAGAGTGCTTGCCTTGCATGCATGAGGCCTTGGGTTCGATTCCTCAGCACCGCATAAGCAAAAAAGAAAAAAGCCAGAAGTGGCGCTGTGGTTCAAGTGGTAGAGCACTAGCCTTGAGCTGAAGACCTGAGGTACAATGCCCAGGCCCAGAGTTCAGGCCCCATGACTGGACCCCCCCCCCCAAAAAAAAGAAAAAAGAAATTCTCTAACAGAATCCATTTTGAATTTCCTCCTTCCACTAAAGTGTCCTTTAGAAAAGATTGAAATGAGATTATACAGATAAAATGCCAGAAATAAAAACATATTTTAGATCATAACAAAATTATGATAAAGACCCCACCCAATGTGCTTTTAATTTTCTAACAAAAGGAACTTAAGCCTATTTAACTGTAGACTTTCTGAAGACTAGAAGACAAAAATCTAAGAAATGCCCTCTTATACCATGGTTCTGAAAACAAAACCAAAATAAGGAAAGACAACATAATGACACAGAAGGGAATGAAGAACTTGTACATGTGATATAGCATGTAAAAAATACACTGAATCAGGTAAAAATTATTTTGGTCAACATGTCTGGTTGTTCAATATATTTCATTTTAAATATTGTTCTTTGTTAACCTGTGACTTAATATTAAAAGTCTCAACAGGGATCTGCCCAGGTAATTGTGTAGTTAGTCAATTTCATCATTGCAAGATCATCAGGATGAAAAACTCCACACACCTTAAGACACACCTGCAACAGCAGTAGACATACACTCCTATTGGTCCAACAGTGTAAGCCAGACTTGTGTTTTACCAAAGCTTTGCATGTGGTATGCTATGGTTTATTCAGGCTGACGAGCCATAGTAACTCTAATTTAAGATTAACCCTACCATCTTGTGCTAGGCTTCCCTCAAAGTAATACCAAGAGAGAGAGAAAAAATAAACACAGGTTGCCACCAACCCTGCCCACCCTTAAGAAATCAAAACAGTTTCTCAAGTGTTCCAGGAACAGTACATACCAATAGTTCAGAGAAAAGGCAGTGTGGTTCGGGTGGACTCAAACCAATCTTGTAACTGCTTGTGTGCAAATTCGCTAAATTTGTTTGTTCAGTACTATAAAACTGTGCTGATTTTGTGCTCAGGGATTCTTATTATCACCAGTTAGTGAGTGCACAGAGGACCAGCTTGAGCTTGTAAATAAAGGACTCTTATGCTGTTCATATTGGTCGTGGTCTCTGGGGGTCTTTCGGGGGTCTCAAGTCTGTACAACATTTCTGGGGGTTCATGTGGAATCCCCCTCATAAAACCATCCAGACGCCCCACCACAGAGACTCAAAAAAAAAAAAAACAGCTGTTATGTCAAGGCACTGCTGTTCTGTATATTTGGTTGCCTGTAATTTCTGTATCTGTAATTCTGGTTTCCCACAGGGTCTGTATTCTGGTTGGCTAGGACTCTTGGTAGACGCGCTATAAGACTGCCAACGGGGTCTGTGAGAAGATGTCCCCAGACACCTCTTGGTAGATTGCTGTTTAGTACAGACATTTTTGGGAAATTTTCTGTCTGTAGTCGGGCACTTTCATGCAGACATTTTTTGGGAAGTTTTCCATCTGTATTGGGAGGTTTTCCATTTTGGGGGAAACGCTCCATCTGTAGTTTGGCACTTTCTTGTTTACAATATACAATGATGAAGTGTGTGTTTGTAAATTCTTTGTGTTGAGTGTTCTGTTTGTCATTTGGAGTTTATCTTATCCTTTGGCCTTGGTCCAGGAGGGTCTGAATATGGGGGAAAATCCGTCAGTCTGAGAGGATGGCCGCTAGGGACTTATTTCCCTTGCTCCAAAATGACTGGGATTTCTCTTCCACTTTGGAAGGCCCCTGGGTCAACAAACGTTGGTGAGACATCACCCCATTCACTGAGACCTGATTGTTCTCTGTTCTGTTTCCTGAGGTAGGGAAGTTCTGAGTGAGAGTAGCAGACTCTGGATTCCGCTTGCTGAGTGAGAACAGCACAGAGTTCTGGTAGGGATAAACTCAGCCTTTGGGTGCTGAGTTGTCTAGTTCTGTTTTAGAATTGGTACGAGCTTTAATGTGTGTTTTTTGGTTTTTGTGTTTTTGTTATTTATTTGAACATCTCTGGGGAAATAAAAGCTCCAGCCTCCAGCTGAGCTCAATCACAGAGAAGGCTGTGAGGCTGGGTTTCACAGTTCAGCTAGTCCTGACAATATAAAGTGCTCTTGTATAAAATTGGATAAAAATCAGGCCAGTTTAGTTTCAGGTGACCATCCTTCCAGCATTCCTCCAACAGAAAGGATTCAAAAGACTAATTGGAGAAATGCCTTCATAAACAAGCAAGCCCTGGAAAAATGAAACTCAACAAAGATACTTAGTTTAAAAGAAATATTGTCTTAAATTTTTGTTTGAAGATTTTAGAAAATGTATGTACAAGTTGTATTTATTTTGGCATGCTTAAATATCTGTGTGAGTGTGTTTTGTATGTGTTTGGTAATATGTTGAAGATAGATATTTTCAGCATTCTGTAACAATTGGGTGAGTTTAAATTTAAAATTCAAAAGGTTATGAGGTTTGGACATTACCAAAAATTTTTTTTAAAGAATTTTCACTTTGTTTTAAATGGCTTTTTAAGGATTCTTTAACTTGAAAATGAGAAAATCTGGTATTTTAGAATGCATAAGTCTCTTTACACTGTAATAAAGATATCTGGCTTAACAACAAGGAGAAACTTAGAAGACAAGAGAAGAACTATCTTTAGGAGTGAAGGGTGAACATGCAGAAGTGCAGTTCAGCTGGTCATGCACAGTGGAACCATGCATGGTGAAAGAGGGCAAACTGGCACAAATGCAGTTCATCTAACCCTAAAGAGTCGGATTGGGTGCATACCCATTACACAGGAAGGGCTAAGTGGCTCATCTTTATTCTGTACCTTACCTTCAGATAGACACTGGAAACATGATGGTAAAACTGAATGATGTAATGATCGGATTAACATTGCTAAAACTGTCCCTTGGATGTGTTAAAATTAAAATTAAGAAGGCCTTTAAAAAGGATTACAAAGTTTATTTATATAATGTGATTTGTTCTCAATGATATTCTGCTATTGGATATTTTTTAAGGCAAAATGGTGTTAAGTCTAGCTTCTTGGTACAGTGATTGTGATTGTAATTTTTGCAATAAGAAAAAATTCTTATTTGAATTTAAAAGTTTTAATGTGTATCTGTTTTAAAACAAGCAGCCAAGAGAAAATGAGTGACACCTAGCCTTGAGAGGTCAAGGGATTTTTCAAAATGCAACTAAAAACTAAAGTATAGAATATTTAAACGGAGATTACAAATTAGGAATTGATTTCTGTATATAAAGTTTAAAAGTAAAAATGTTCTAAACATTTACCTCAAAATGCTAAAGGGAAAAATTAGGATTAACAAAATAATTGCTTAGTACCTATTTCAGTTTGCTCTCATAGGTTTTTTTTTTTTTTTTTTTTTTTGTAACAGTTCCTAGCATGCCCACAAAAAGGAGTGAGGATTCTTGAAAGTTTATCAGATGTAACTTTAGCTCTTAGTACTTTTCAGGTAAGAACATGCTTAAAAGACCCTTCTATGTTGACCACCTTGTTGCTTTTAAGTGGATGAGAGTGGCCTTTTATGAGAATTGTTGATCTGCAAACTCGTTCCAAGCCAGCCCAGGCAGAAAAAGGTCCTTGTGAAACTGTCAATTCTACTCAGCCAAAAGATGGCTGAAAGAGCAAGCAGAGTTTCTTTAGGACTCAAAGTGGCAGAGCGATAGCCTTGAGCTGTAGAACTGAGGGACAGCACTCAGGCCCCGAGTTCAAGTTCAGCAACTAACTAAGGGAAATGCCAATGAGGCATTTTCCCAGTGTGGAGAAGACACTCCTGGGATGAAAACAATGGAGGATCATTCAGACACCATAAGCCACTGCTTGGATGGCAGAAATAATGTCAGATCCTAGAGTCATTTGTGCGTGGCATTTCAAAAATTGGTCAGAGCTAGGAGTTCATTGGAACATAGTTTGTAAGCATGCCTACTGTCTATGCCTATCTACCTTGTAAGGGACAGGAACTCATCAGTCATCTGTGATAGTACTAAAAAGATAAGGTTTAAAAATGTGGAAGATAGTTTTGAATCCAACCCCTGTATGTGCCAAAAACTCTAATTGGCAGTAAATTTTGAGCTGATGCCAGCTACATGAAATTCATCTGCTCAGGAAAAAACTTTGTAAACCTGAGAGTGTGTTTCTATTGATATCTGTCTGAAGGCCTACATAGGTAACTGAGGCATTGTTAGGATTACTAGAGATCACATTCCTATGCCATCCAGAAGGATCCTTTGGCAAACCAGAAGTCTAAATAAGCTCCACAGCTGTAGCCAGAAAAAAGGTCTGTGCATTTGTTAAAAGTTAAAATATTGTTCTTAATGACATTTAACCCTGATTACCTCTTTGTAAAATAGGCTATGGTTATAGGTTCCTGGCTAACTAGGATAAACATCCCTGAGTCAGCTTTAAGAAGTGACAGAAGATGAATCTTTGCCCATCATCCCCTTTTAAGAAGAAGGGAGCAGATTCACTTTTTTAAAAATGTGGCAAAACAGACAGAAGGAAAAGACATGGGAAATAATACTACAGGCCTGAGCCCTGTATATCTGCCTAGAAAATCCTAGTCTTATTAAAAGAACTATCTAATTTAAAAAGTTGTCGTCTTGGTAAATTGTCCCGGGCTATTGTCTAAATAGTTTTAAAATCTAGTGGGGTCACAGCCTGCCAAGCCTATGCCATGTGTCCTTAACCAGGTTGTGTAGGAATTTGCAGCTCAGCACGAGGTGTGACTGTCGCTTGGAGCCACTGAGAGACCCTGCTGCTGCTGCTGCTGCTGCTGCACACCCTAATGGATAAAGTTCAACGACAGCCTGACAGTCACCTGGAGGAAATCTACATCATCACTCAGACCACCTCCACCGCAGTAAAATATACTGAACTCCTGCTTGATTCCATCACCTGAGAATGCTTCCCCGTTGAAATCTGCTACAAAATAAGATCTTGTGGGACATTCTTTTGGTGATATCCAGTAACCCTCTCTAATCCCACAGTGGATATTAGTGGCAAGGTTATTGCTGAATTTCCTTAGGCACTTCAGGGTCACAGCCTCTTTTCGCTCTGGTATGGTAATAACTTGCTTCTTCCTCGGTATGTTTTAAAGATAAAGGAGGATTTTTTTTAAAATCAACGGAGATAGTAAGAGGAATGAGACCAGCCCTAATCTTAGCCTTAAAATCTATCAAGCTTTTCATCCCACTGGTGCCTTGAGGCTTTCTGAGATAACATGGTTCCACAAGTCGAAGGAAAAATGGGCAGTTTTAATCTCTAGCCACAAAGAAGCTCAAGGAATTGTAAAGACAAGGAGGTAGTACAGAAAGCATTAGGAAAGGAGTTGGGGAAAAATTGGTATCCTCTGGGTAAGAAAGGATTTAAAAAGAAAGGATTGTCTTAAAATGTTTGTAAAGAAGACAAACCTCAGAAAGTTTAATTATGTAGCAAATGGTATGAGTATGTCTTAAAACTGGAGCATATGAGTACATCTGGTATAAAATTAAGATAGCTGTGAGGTACGGAGTCAGGATTGCTGGAAGAAAATGTAAGGCCCTTTGGTAGTGTTAATTTTGTTACTCACATTTGTACATTGTAGACTGGTGGCCTTTGTAAAAGAGAGGATCAGCACAGTCCATCTATTAGTTCTGAGATCTCAATACCAAACTGTAAATATAGAAGACTGTGCCAATTAGGGACCAAGATTGGTCCCTGATGCTCTAGAAGAGAAGAGAATGAAGAGCCAAAGTAACTCCAATTTGAGATTGACCCCAACATCTTGTGCTAGGCTTCCCTCAGAGTAACCCCAAGAGAGAGAAAAAAACACAAGTGCCCAAAATCCTGCCCACCCTCAAGAAATCAAAAGAGTTGCCCAAGTGTTCCAGGAACAGAACATACCAATAGTTCAGAAAAAGTGCAGTGAGGTTAGGGTGGACTCAAACCAATTATGTAACTACTTATGTGGAAGTTCCCTAAACTTGCTTGTTCAATACTATAAAAGCTGTTCTGATTTTGTGTTCGGGGAGTCTTAGCATCACCATTTACCAAGTGCACGGAGGACCAAGCTTGAGATTGCAAATAAACGACTCCTGCTGTTAGCATTTTTTCATGGACTCTGGTGGTTTTCCAGAGTCCCAAGTCCATACAACAGGGCTTGATACAAAATGTCTCTTCCCAGAGAATTAAATGATGGCATTTATGGCTAACATGATTTAGGGTCATTATTAACATCTAACACATGATGACGTTTTTATTTATACCTCTCTTCCTCCCTTTTTTTCTTCCTCCCTTTCTTTCTTTTCATTTCCTTCCTTCCTTCCTTCCTCTCTTTCTTCTTCTTTCTTCTTTCCTTCCTTCCTTCCTTCCTTCCTTCTCTATCCCTCCTTCTCTACTTTCTTTTTCTCTTCCCTTTCTTTCTTTCTTTCTTTCTTTCTTTCTTTCTTTCTTTCTTTCTTTCTTTCTTTCTTTCTTTCTTTCTTTCTTTCTTTCTTTCTTTCTTTCTTCCCTTTTCTTTCCTCTTTTAGGAGATGAGTATGAATTGAGATATTTTGTTTGCTGAACAAGTATTCTACCATTAGAACAATCCTTTTTCAATTTAGTTACTTTGCTCATAAGTTATCAGTGTTGCTGAGGGCCGAACAGAGGCTAAGTTCCTCACCTATGTCTGAAAAGTAGCTAGGTTCATAAATGCATTCCAACAAGCCAGGCTTAATGTGAGAATCTTATCACTTTCCTTGCACACTCATTCTGAACTGTGATCCTCCCAAATTCTACCTCTAGTTAGTGATGTGAGCTCCAATAGCCTGCCACCAGTGTAGATTTTCTAAATGAAAGGTTGAAGACAATTTCAGTTTAATCTCTTTTTTTGACAGTCCAGGGGATGTTATAACTTTATTTCTGTACAATTTCAGTGTATATATGCACATTAGCTTTAAAATGTGGCTTTTCTCCCCTTTTTTCTTTTTCTTGATCCTGGGGCTTGAATTCCATGCCTGGGCACTGTCCCTAAGCTGTTCAGATCAAGGCTAGCACTTTGCCACTTGAGCCACAGTGCCACTTCAGGTTTTCTGGTGATTAATTGGAGGTAAGTGTGTCATGGATTTCCTGCCAGGGCTAGGTTTGACTTACCATCCTCAAATCTCAGCTTCTGATTAGCTAGAATTACAGGCATGTACCACTGGCTCCCAGCTAAAATGTTACTCATTTTAAGTTCTGTGATTTATTTGAGGGAGTAGCATGAGTGTGTAGAAAGGTAACATTCAAGTCATCTCTCTAAATAATTTCACAGTGCATTTTCATAATATTTATTGCAGTGATTAATAACAGAAGCTCCCAAAGTAACAGAATGATCCTTGATTTTCTCCCTTCCACAGGTACTATTGGAAGAGAATATTATGTATGAGTCCAGCAATTTCTTCTAATTAAAGACCAATCTTTCCTAGTTTATGAAAAAATGTCCTTCATTCAATTGCTGATGCTTTTTCTGACTACAAATATAATGAATTATGTAGTAGTCTGTAGAATTGTATACCACCACACGCATTTTAATTCAAAAGAAATTCAGATATCGAAATGTTTGTTTTTTTTGTCAGTGGTGGGGCTTGAACTCAGGGTCTGGACACTGTCCCTGAGACTGTACTCAAGTTAGTTAGCACTCTACTAATTGAGCCACAGACACACTTTTGTTTTTTGAGTTGTTAATTGGAGATAAGAGTCTTATGGGGACTTTTCTTCCTGGGCTGGCTTTGAACTGCGATCTTCAGATCTCAGCCTCATGAGTAGCTGGGATTTCAGGCATGAGACACTGGCACCTGGCTTCAAATACTCATTTTTAAAATGATGAACTCCTTCGTGCCTCTGGCTCACATATATAATCCTAGCTAATAGGATTACAGGTATGAGAAACAAACACTAGGTGTGTGTTGTTCATGTTGGTTTATATTGGCATGTTTTAATATTGTTTGTTATACTACAATGCTCTTATTTTTATTTTCACCTAGGTGAGGGTGATAGGTGCTAAACAGTGTTGAACCTTATTTGGCTGAGATAGAGCCATGTGCCAGTTCTTGCCTAGAATGGCATGGAATTGAAATCCTCTTGCTCTCAGCTCCCATGGACCTGGGATGATAGATGTATTCCATCACACATAGCCAGAAGCTGGGGAGCATTACAGGAAAAACTACACTGGTCTTGAATTGATATACCAAAAAGCTAGCTTTACAGGCAAAACCATGTTGTATTCCATTTCACTTTGAAGTAGTGTATGCACATACTTAGAGAGTACAATGATAACACACTACATGTTTAATATATAGATTAGTCAATATATTTAGAACGTTTATCTCCTAAAACATTGAAGCTAATGTATTTTGGTAACCTCCGGACTCTGCTAGTTATTTTGCAATATACAAAAACATGAATACATTGATAATGTGCATTAGAAAATAGAGTTAGAGACAAGTTAGATTATGTGTAGTAAATATATATTTATCTATTGCGGTTCCGAAGAACTTCATCGCATATTCACCATGACAATACCACCATATATCCACCATGACAAGAATTTTCCATTTCATAACTTGCCATCTTTTATCTTTTATCTTTTTTACATTCTCCTTATAATTATGAATATTTTCCTGTTTTTATAATGTTTTGAAATTATTTTATGATGGAATTAAAAATTTGTGGAGTCTACTAAAATTATCTCATTTTGTTTGGTTTTGTGATGCTAAATTATTAAGACCAACGTTTCCTGAAAGTTATGCTAGCAGACTATATCACTAACTTATATTCTAATTACATCTTATTATAGTATTTTGATATATGGCTTTGCTGTTGCCATTTTTTTTTGTTTTGTTTTGGTCATGGGGCTTGTACTCAGGGCCTGAACGCTGTCTCTGCACTGTTCAACTCAAGGCGAGTGCTCTACTACTTGAGCCAGAGCACCACTTCTGGTTTTCTAGTGGTTTATTGGAGATAGCAGTCTCACGGTCTTTCCTGCCCAGGCTGGCTTTGAATAACTAAGATTACAGGCTTGAGCCACCAGCTCCTGGCTACTGTTGCTGTATTATGGTATAGAGTGTTGTGAGGCTCAACTGAAGCTTTCAACCCCACTGCCTCCAGTAACAATGCTTTATCACCAGATTCTGGAGGCTCATAATTATAACTATAGCTAATCAGGAGGTTGAGACCTGAGATTTAGTTCAGATAGCCTGAGCAGGAAATTGTATGTCTTTCCTCTCCAGTTCACTACAAAAAGCTTGCAGGAGAACTGTGGTGCAGTTGGTAGCACTACAGTTAAGGGAAAGATACTTGTGATTGTCATATAACCCTGGAGTTCAAGTCCTAAAATACACATATGCATTGACACACATTTGCACACACACACAAACACACACACACACACATACACACACTCCCACAGAGATGTACACACAGAGAGTCACAGGCAATATTGTATCTTAAATTCTTATCCAGAGATTGGACAACAGCCCAATTATTTGTGAAGGTTTTTCTTGATTATTTTGAAGGAGGAGGATAGTTCATGAGACACAGGTGACAAGACTTTAGTGAGGAAATACTTTATAAACGACTAGCTTATAAAAAGAAGAGTAGCACGGTTTTTATCTTTAAATCTTACATTCCTTCAACTATAGTTTT
This sequence comes from Dipodomys spectabilis, assembly GCF_019054845.1. NCBI lineage: Eukaryota > Metazoa > Chordata > Mammalia > Rodentia > Heteromyidae > Dipodomys > Dipodomys spectabilis. Next base: position 804,256 of record NW_024870970.1, on the reverse strand, counting down.
AAATAATAATCATTGAAGGGCTGGGAAGTTGGCTCAGTGGTAGAGTGCTTGTCTTGCATGCATGACGCCCTGGGTTCAATTCCTCAGCACCACATAAGCAAAAAAAGAAAAAAGCCAGAAGTGGCGCTGTGGCTCAAGTGGTAGATTGCTAGCCTTGAGCTGAAGAGCTGAGAGACAGCGCCCAGGCCCAGAGCTCAGGCCCCACGACTGGACACCCATTCAAAAAATAATAATCATTTGAATTATGAGAAGACAATGCAGCACCTCTTCCCTTCTCCCCTTCCCCTCTGTCATAAAATATGACAAAATATCAAAAATAGTCTATCTTAAAAAAATGTACACGTGTAAAAAAGTCTGACTATATGTATAAGGTTTTTTCAATATTTTTATGATTTTTCCCACCTCTAAGTACTTGCCTTTTGGGCAGATTACAGCACACAGGGGCTTCAAGAGCAAACTAAAGGTTAGGAAACATAAACCAAACAGTGTTCTAGGAAGTAGATGTCAGAAATAGATGCAAAAAGCACATGGCAGGCTGAGAGGGCCCTGAGAGGCAAAATGATTTTTGCAGGATGAGAGAAATAGTGACAAGGCATGGATCTCACCTAGGAAAGCTTCCTTGAGGCTGAGACCATGCTGGTTCCTAGGCCTAGCTGCAGATGTTGGGATTTGACAATGTCCACATTTGTATAGAGTGATATGGGAGGGGAAATTTCAGCCTCCAGTTTGTCTTTGGGATGGTCTTATGTGAGTAAGCAGCTTAGATCATTGGGCTCTGAGACATGACACTACTTCCCTCACAATGCAATAGAATATGGAACTCTGAGACCCAGGCAACTGTAACTTACAGTCAGCTCTAGCCAGCTCACTTCACCTGTGGCTCAGGAACAAGAAAGACATTCCTATATTGTTTTCAAAGTTCAAGAGAATCAGGTCCCAGGCATGAGAGGGGAGAGTGCCTCACTCGATGCTGCAGACTTTGGATCAGTGCCAAACCACGAATCCAATGTCTCAGGCCTTTTTATAAGAAGAAACCAAGGGAATCACAAGGCAACTCAGGTCACGTGTAACTATGACAGGAAACCTATTTAATCTCATTCTAGCCCACATTACAGGCTTCTTCTTGTGTTTTTATATGTGTATATTGAGAAAATATTTACTGTGTACTTTTCAATCCGCTCTATTACTCATTTTGAAGTGTACTCCCATTTCCATGTTTCAAAGATCCATTCTTTTTACCACCTCAGTGTGACAATGAGTCTGCCCAAACCCTGAATGTGCCTTATAATATATGGAGCTTGGACTCAGGCTTGTTGGAAATGCTGGTAATGGACCTGTTCCCTGCCTACCAGAAAGGTGATCTCTTCTATGTTGGAAACTTCCACCACCACTAAAAAGAGTGGGGGACAATGGAGCAGTTGCTGGATATTGTTTAAAAAGTGAGTGTTCCTCATTCAAATCCAGGACTGATGAGACCCCCCTGGTAGATTATTGGAATACTTGGTACCTCTCTAAGACTGTTTCACTGGGGTTTTATCACAGGAGCTTGGCTTGAGACAAAGAAGTGCACTCCCTGGATTACTCCTTACTAGTGGCCTGCCAGAACATTTCATTTTCCTCAGAATCTAGTGGAGCCTTAACAGTTTGCTTGCTGAGAGACTAGGATTAAAGGAATGAGCCAGTGTCACCCAACGTCCACCCTCACATAGGAAATCACTATCTTGGAGGCCTTTGAAGAAATATAGATGGAAGAAAGAATGGAACTTGAACGTGGGGCCTGAGTGCTGTTCTGTTCGTATCACTCTGCCATTTAAGCCCCAAGACCAGGTCTGGCCTTTGGCTGGTTAATTGAAGATAAGTGTCTTTAGAATTTTACAAACTAGACTGGGTTCAAACTGTGATCCTTAGATCTCACCCTCCTGATTAGTAGGATTAGAGGCATGAGCCATGGGACATTTATTTGGACAGATGCTAAAAACCATCCTCACAGAATTTCCATGAAATTGTATAGACAAATCTCTACTTTTTGTCTGTTATGTTTACATTACCATATGTGACTTAACCAGTCCCATGTGTGTCCTGTTAGTTCAGAAAAGGAGAAGCATAGAGTTAACTTCCTTCTCTCCTCCCATTGGTACAGATCCTTCTACCATAACTGGGAGGAAGATGAACAAGATGAAGAAGTAAGTGGACGTTGACACAAAGAGAAGTTCTGTCTTTGAAAACTGGGTATCTTTGAGGTGTCTGAATCAAAGTCAACTTCCTTCTTTGCACACCAGTTGTGATTTTCACCAGGGGGTTGAGGCTTGGCACTTCAGTGGATAGCAGATTACACAGTGTGGATATGGTTGTGGTTTTGGCCTCTCATGGATGACGAGGGGGAGTATGTATAGCAAGTCGGATCAAGAGGGGAAGCAACCTTCTCCTCCTATCATAGGGAGAATTTTAGATGATTATATTTGAGAAATTTCTAGAAGTGGGTTGTGAAGAGCATCCTGCTTGCAGGAGTCTCTTCCTACAACATGCAAGTCCCGCCAGAAAGAGGCTATAGTACAAAGCTCAGGATGGGGAGGAAAGGCTTTCATTTTCCTTGTCACCAATCTGCCCATAGCATAGTTTGTTCCATCTTCCCTATGTGGATGGATTTCTACCTTGATGATTTCTATGAGAACAAGAACCATGACACCCTAAAAGAACTTACACAGTATGTCAAGCTCAACCTGCCCTCTTCAGACTTGCTCTTCTGCTTACATATTCTTCTGGACCAGCTAGAGGAATGCATGGCCCATGAGACCAAGAAAACGTGGAAGAAGTCCTTGTTTAGATACCTCAGAGCTGGTGAGTATGGATGGAACTTGGGTGTTTAGGCATGGGTCGGATTGGGATAGAGCCCTTAGTACTCCCCAGCTTGGCAAAATATCCTTTTATGGATATTCTTTGCCAGGTAATATCTGTTCTCCTTTGAAAGAACTTGGATGTAGCCACTCATTAGAAACATCCTAACTTCTCATTAGTCTTCAGTCCAAACTCCAGTTCTACAGCTTCCCCCATTAGATTCTCATGAAAGTTTAGTCACACCTTAACTTCTTGAGTTCTAAGACTCCTGTACCTATTTCCATTCTCAGGTTTGCATCACAGTAGAGGTGCTCCTGAATTTCTCCAGATAAAGAACCCATCAGTGATGTCTTTTATGATGACTCATGGAGATCAGAAACCATTACTGATCTCCAGAAAGCATGTGAACATAGAGGGTGTTTTTTTAATATATAGAAAGGCCCAAACAGGTTTTGAGTCCTGTGGACATCCCACTGGTTCTGAGCCCCACATGTGAAGCAGGTGTACCTGCACTTACCACCAAGGAAGAAGCCTATCCAGAATATCTTCCATTGATGTTCATAATCCACCTAGATTAGCTGCAAACAAGTCAAAAAGACATGTCTTGGTATGCAGTGTAAATGTGTGTTAATGGAAAATGACCCCAGTGTATCTTCAGGAAAACCAATAAGTGAGGTTCAAAATCTAGATTCAGTTGAGGAAAGGGAATCTTTCCTCACAGAATATACTGACCAATCTGTCCTCCTGCAGGGGATCCAATTTCCAATTGAGAAATTAGAATCTGTCCCTCCTTGGACTCAGCAAGAAAACCCTGTCTTTAATGAGGAAGTAAATCCCTTTTAGGACTCTGAGGCAGAATTTCTTTCTGAAGGCAACTTAGAAGCCAATCTAGATTTAGAGATTCCTTCCCCCATTCCTGGGAAAACCTGTATTTTTCTTTTTGTCTTGATGTTTATAAAATGCTCATTCTATTTATTTTTCTAACTTTATTAAAATGTTAGTGTTTCTTATATAATCTAGTATTCATGAATCCTAAATATGTTTCTTTTTAAGCCTACAATCTGAAGCATTGTGCATATGTGTTCTGTGGGGGGGAAACATAGAGTGATAGCGGGCTGTACAAGAGAGCCTACTGCATATTAATGGAACTGTTAAATGCACAGGGAGCGGCAAGGAAGCCAGGCCATGCCTGTATGGGGAAATAAGGTGGCTACAAAAGGTCTATTACATAGCAAATTAGATGTCCTAAAAAGCTATTCTGTCAATTTGGACAAATGCCACAATACTTATAGTGGTATGTAGGACACTCTTCCAACCGTGAGTTCAAATCTGTATACATTTCATTGTGCTTTGGGCACATATGGAAGAAGAATTACTCTCCAATAATATCATACAGTAATGTGAATCATTTTCTTTAAACCTGCTTCAGGGCTGAGAAGGTGGCTCAGTGGTAGAGTGCTCGCCTTGCATTCATGAGGCCCTGGGTTCAATTCCTCAGCACTACATAAGCAGAAAAGGCTGGAAGTGGCATTATGGCTCAAGTGGTAGAGCACTGGTCTTGAGCTGAAGAGCTTAGGGACAGTGCCCAGGCTCAGAGTTCAAGCCCCACAACTGGCAAAAAAAAAAAAAAAACTGCTCCATTAAACAATTAATTAAATAATTAACAATTCAGGCGGCAGCCACTTCATCAGGCATGCTGGTCCCTCTGGTGAAGTAGGATCCTAGTGGAAGCCTGCCCACCTAAGGCCCTTGTGAGCACCCCTCGCCTGAGACTGTGGAAGAAGATCAGGGTGCACCTGCTGTTGGGCTAGGGCAGCAACCTGGCTGCTGCTGCATGAATGACACAATGCCACTGACTCACATCTAGCACCCCCCCTGCCCCTTGGGCTGGGTCCATGAGGATCAGCCCCTGGGAGCACACGTATACTATGGGAAAGGGTCCACCCACCTAGGAAGGAGTGCAGACTGAACAGATGCCACTCTGTGGATCAGTTTGTACAGTATTTATCAGCCATGGAGGAGGGGTTAATTCTGTTCTGCTGTGGGGAAAAGACAAAAAAGACAGGCCCAAGCGGGGTAATGCCAACTTTTGTACTCAGACTGGCAAGGAAACTTTCTCCACGCATTCGCCAGCAGGCTTAGGAAGCCATTCTATGCTCCTTGTCCATGGAGTAGCAGCCAGGGCACTCACATCTGATACTCCTGGATGCTCTTTTGAGTTTGTTTGTTAATTTATTCAGAGAGCCCCTCCCTCAGACAGCAGAGTTATATTCTGGGTTTTGTAAAATGTTCTGCATCTGAGCATTCCCAGTGTTTGGTTTTTGTATTGTTTCTTGTAAATGCGTTTTGAAATTTGTGTTTTAGGTGTTGAGGTGCGGGCGGAGGAGCCAGGTTATGAAAATAGTTTCCTACAAGCTTTTCATCTAAAAATGAAAACAGATTCTCTCTAAAAATGCCTTTCAGGAAATAAATCTGAGAGTGGAGAAAAGGCTGTTTTCTCATGAGATCAAAATGTGAGATTTCTATATGCATGTTTTATGCGTTCAAAATACAATTAAGTAATCCACTATCTAGGAACAAGTGTCCAGACCTAAGAGTTAAGAGTCTTGGGAGTTAGAGGCAGGGTTTTTTGAACTTTATACAAAGGGAGGGAAGAAAGTTAAAATCCATAGATTACTTTGTAGAATCAAAGTGGTAATACAAAATGAGAATCACTAAAAAAACCTCAGTGCTATTTGGGGTTTTTACTGTTCCACATGAATTTTTGGATTAATTCTATTTCATTGAAGAGTGAGATTGGGATATTGATAGGTATCACATTGAATTTAGACATAGCCTTTGGCAGTATTGCCATTTTCATGATGTTATTCCTCCCAATCCATGAGCATGGGTGGTTTCCCACTTCCTCAGTTCTGCTTTCATTTTCTTTTTCAGGCTTTGAAAATTTCGTTCATAGAGGTCCTTCACCTCTTAACTCCTAGATATTTTATTTCTTGTGTGGCTTTTAAAAAGGGGTTGCTTTCCTAATATCACCTGCATTCTTAATATTATTGGAATACAGGAAAGCCATTGATTCCTGAGGGTGAATTTTATACTTGGCTAGTTTGCCAAAGTTTCTGATCAGCTCAATAATTTGGGAGTGGAGTCCATGCGGTTCTTTAAATACAGGATCATATCATCTGCAAAGAGGGAGAGTTTACTTCATCTTTCCCTATTTGGATCCCTTTAAGTTTGCATCTTGTATAATTGCCCCAGCTAGCATTCTAATACTAAGTTGAAGAGTCGTGGAGAGAGCAGACATTTTTATCTCATTCCTGAATTTATAAGAAATGGCTTTAAATTTTCACCATTAAGTATAATGCTAGCTCTGGGTTTGCCAATCCATAGCAGAAAGAACAGCACTGGAGCACTATCAGTTCCAAATTTCAAACTCTACTAAAAAGCCATAGTAAAACAACAGCTTGGTACTGGCACAAGAACAGACCTGAGGATCAATGGAATAAGACTGAAGACTCAGAAATAAACCCACTGACCTATAGCCACCTAATGTTTGGCAAGGGAGCTAAAAAATAGAATGGAGGTAAGACAGCCTGTTGAGTAAATGGTGTTGACAAAATTGCTTCAACACCTGTAGAAAAATAAAGCTAGATCTGTATATATCACCCTGCAGGAGAATCAACTCCAAATAGATCAAACACCTCAAAATAAAAGAAGACAACATGAAAACATTACATGAAGGAATAGGAGAAACTCTAGGGCTTTTTAGCACAAGTCGAAATTTTCTTAATAGAGAACTGGAAACAAAAGAAATCAAAGAAAGTTTGGAAAATTGGGATTGCATGAAACATCAGAGCTTCTGCAAGGCAAAGGTCATAGCTAACAAGATCAATAGAAAGCCCACGTTCTGGGAGAAGATCTTCACGAGTCATAAAACGGATGAGGTCTTATATCTAAAATATACTTAGGACTCTAAAAATTAAATCACCTGACAACAAATCCTCAAAGAAACAACTACTCGATAACTAAGTGGGCTAAAGACTTAAAGAGAGACGTCTCTGAAGAGGAAATAAAAATGGCCATTAGACTCATGAAGAAATTCTCAACTTTTCTAGGCATAAAAAGGTGAGCCTGGCATAATATATGACAAACATTAAGGGTAAACTATTACCAATCGTGAATATGGTCCCAAGCCAAACTCTCCTTTACATTTAAAGGATATATAAAAATATTTCATGACAAAGAAAACTTGAAACAATGTATCTCCACCAAATAAGCAGGGTAGAAGTTAATTAAATATACCCTATATAGAGAAGATCAAGAAGAACAGGAACTGGTTATGTAAAATGCTCCCTACCAGAGAACAAGGTAAATATATTAACAGTAGATGAGGCACAGCTCCTAAAAGCAGGGCTATAACATAACACGGCTTATCAGATATTTCTCAGTCTTAACTTTCAATATCAATGGAATTAAATTACCAATTAGAAAACAGATCAGATAGTAGTATCAAAAAACAAGACACATCCATCCAGTGTCCACAAGAGATACATTTTATTGACAAAAACAAACATACTCAAACTGAAAGGGTGGAAGGAAAATTTTCAAGTAAATGGACTCCATAAACGGGCCACAGTAGAATTACTAAAATAAGATAAAATAGAATTCAAATTAAAATTAGTAGGAAGAGACATTACATGTTGAGAAAGGCAACTCTCAATTAGGAGGATATAACAAGTGTAAATATCAATGCCCTGAAACCTGGACCACCCTACATTGTCAACCAAATACTACACAACCTAAAAACACATCTCAACCCATCATTGTCATCCATCGATTGGTTATACTGGAAAAACTCAACTAATAAACTGAATACCTAAATAACTCCATTGACCACCTACCCCTAACAGACATCTACAGAATATACATTCAGTATCAGTATATACATCCTTCACAGCAGGCCATGGAAGATTCTCCAAAATAGAACCTATCCTATGTCACACAGAAATTCTGTCCAAATTGAAAGAAAATTAATTGAATTCACATATCTTTTCAGACCACAACAGAATAAACTTAGAATTAAAACGCTGAAGCCAAAAAAAGAAAAAAAATGTCAAACCCATGAAGAGTGAACAACACACTGCTGTATGACCAGTGGGGCACTGAAGAGATTAGAATAGAAATCTGAAAGTTTCTGGAATTTAACAAAAATGAACACACAAAATACCAGCTCCTCTGAGACATATTAAATGTAATACTTAGTGGAAAATTTACAGCTTTGAATGCCTACATCAAGCAATTGGGGAAATCTCAAATCAAGATTTCATTTGATTTTAATTATGGCCTGCTATTAGGACTCCCACAGACACCAAAATCAGAGGATGCTAATTAATCTGATAAAATGCAAAATAATTTTTCATAATTAATATGACATGAAGACTTTAATATTAATAACATTAAAAATACTTGTATTCACATTATATAATATATTGAAATCCTTTAGTTTCATCAATTTTTAGAATATTTATAACTAAATGTAAATTGTTTGTAAATAGTTATTTGATGATGTATAAAAAATGAGAAAAAATTTGCATATATATTACTACAAATGCAAACAGATTCACCTAGTTATTTATGATCCTTCATTTGTTGGTTTCATTCATGCATGGGTACCATGCAAAGAAGTGAAAATTGCAAACTTGACTTTATTAAGGATTCATTACATGGAGTTTATGTTGGGCTAAAGAGATTTTATGAATTAAATTGTTTTGTCCTATCCTTTCTCCCTCTCTTCCTTCCTTCCTTCCTTTCTTCTTTGCTTCCTCCTTCCTTCCCCCATCCTTACCTCTCTCTTTCTCTCCTTCCTTCCTTCCTTTCTTCCTTCCTTTCTTCAATGTGAGCGTGATAGAGAGAGAGAGGCAAACCAAAGATTAATACTGGAATCTCATGAGCGTGAGGAAGCTCCTCAAAGATTGATACAGGAATTGCATGAGCAGGATCAGAACAGTCAAAGAGAAATACAGGAATTGCATGAGCAGGCTGAGAACAGTCAAAGAGAACTATAGGAAATGCATGAACATGAGGAAGCTAATCAAAGAGTAGTATAGGACTTGGGAGAGCGGCATGACAATAGACAAATATCAATAGAGGCATTCATGGAATCCATAAACAGAAAGCTGAAAGAATTCAGGGAGACCACAAAGGGAATGCTGAATGGAGCCCAACAGAAGGAATGGGAGTACAAGGAAACCATAACCAATCAAGTACGTGATTTGAGAATAAACACAACACCAAATTAAGGAGGTAAAGAAGTTCATACAAGATCTAAAACAAAGCTCCAACAAAGAATTTGAAGCCATCAAAGCTGACCAATTAGAAGGAAAAGAAATAAAAAAAAACAAAGTAGAAAGTCTCGACAGTAGGTTAGACCATGCAGAGGAGCAAATTTGAGGGATTGAGGACAGCCAGGTAATTACAGAGAAAGAACATACAACTATCCAAGACAAATACAAGAAATATGATAGATCTATTCAACATTTGGAAGACATTCTCAGAAGACTTAATCTGAGGATAATGGGGGTAGAGGAGCACCTAGAGACAGAATTTAAAGGTCTAGGAAATGTATTTAACATGATCCTAGCAGAGAACTTCCCAAGCATGCAAAAAGATAGGCCTATTCAGATACACGAAACTTTTAGAACCCCAAATAGACCAGACTAGAGAAGGATATCTCACCATTACATTATAATCCACACAGGATCAATTCCAAGGAAAAAAATCCTTAAAGCTGTCAAGTAGAAAAGATCAACTACTTACAAAGGGAAACCAATTAGAATCAGCTCAGATTTCTCAATGGAGACAATTAAATAAAGAAGAGCCTGGAATAATGTAGGCCATGTCCTAAGGAAAAACAACTATCAATCAATCATACTGTACCCAGCTAAGCTCTCTTTCATAACTGAAGGTAAAATAAAAACGTTCCATAGCAAAGAAAAACTGAAACAATGTATCTCCAAAAAACAGGCCCATTAAAAAATACTTAACGATGTGCTACACATAGAAAACTAACAAGACCACAATAAAGACCAAGAAACCGCACCCAAACTGAGAATCCAAGAACTATAGGAAGAATCCAATTGCTCCATCCCCCAAGAAGTTGGAAAGCATTGAAAGAACTCCCAAACACTTCTCAGTCCTAACTCTCAACATTAATGGACTTAACTCTCCAATTAAGTGACAGACTGTCTAGTTGGATTAAAAAGCAAGATCCTTCTATCTGCTGCCTTCAGGAGTCACACCTTGCTCATACAAACAAACACATTTTGAAAGTGAAAGGCTGGAACAAATTCTACCAAGCAAATAGTCCCCATAAAGAGGCTTGAATGGCAATCCTCATATCAGATAAAATAGACTTCAAATTACAATTAGTGAGAAGACATAAAGAAGGTCTCTACATACTAATTAAGGGATCTCCCCTTCAGGAGGATATTACAATTCTAAATCTCTATTTGGCAAACAACGGATCACCCAGATTTATCCAAGAAACACTACTTTCCCTCAAATCTCACATAGATCCAAAGACATAAACTGTTGAAGAGTTTAAGTCACCACTATACCCACGAGATAGATCAAATCGGCAAAAACTCAACAGAGAAACTGCAAATCTAAACAACTGCATGGATCAACTAGGTATAACAGACATCTACAGAGTATTTCATCCAGCAGCAGCAGAATACACGTTTTTCTCAGCATCACACGGAACAGTTTCCAAAATAGACCCCAGTTTAGGTCATGAAGCAAACTTGTCCAAATTCAGAAACATTGAAGTTTTGCCATGCATTCTCTCACACCACAAGGGAATAAAATTAGAACTCAACACCAAAAGCCACCAATGAAAGTCCTGTAACACATGGAGGCTGAACAACATACTGTTGAATCACCAGTGTGTCATGGAAAAGATTAGTAAGTAAATTCAAATATTCATGATATTCAACAAAAATGAACACACAAATTACCAGCTCTTCTGGGACAGAGCAAAGGCAGTACTCAGATGGAAGTTTATAGCTCTGAGTTCCTACATCAACAAATTGGAGAGACCTTAAACCAACAATTTTATGAGATATCTGAACCTCCTTGAGAAAGAACAACAAGATAAACCCCAACCCAGTAGATGGAAAGAAATATTTAAAATTAAATAGGAATTAAATGAATTAGAATTTTTAAAAAATCCATAGAAAGAATCCACAAAACAAAGAGTTGGTTCTTCGAAAAAATTAACTAAACTGAAAGACTGTTAGCAAATCTTATCAGAAAAAGAAAACACACCCAAATAAATAAATTCAGAGATGAGAATGGAAACATCACCACAGAAACAAGATTCAGAACATTATAAGGGAACGCTTCTCAAACCTTTATATTAATAAGTGTGAGAACTTGGCATAAATGGACCTTTTCCTAGCAAATATGGACATGCCAAAAATGAACCAAGATGAGCTAAACCATCTTAACAGCCCCATATCAAGGATGGAAATAGAAGCAGCAATAAGAGACCTCCTATCTAAGAAAATGCCAGCAACAGATGGATTTACAGTGGAATTCTACAAGTCCTTCAAAGCAGAGCTCAAACCAATAATCCTCCAACTCTTCAATGAAATTGAAAGGGAAAATTCACTATCGAACTCATTCTATGAAGCCATAATAACTCTTATTCCAAAAACAGGCAGGTACTCATCAAATAACAAGAACTATAGACCCATTTCTTTGATGAATATTACGCAAAACTTCTCCACAAAATTTTGGCCAATCTACTTCAAAAATTCATCCAAAAAATCACGCATCACGACCTAACATGTTTCACTTCAGGGATGCAAATCTGGTTCAATATACACAAATCAATTAATATAACTCATCACATCAAAAAAGAGCAAGGATAAGAACCACATAGTTATCTCAAAAGATGCAGAAAAAGCATTTGACAAGATCCATCAAACCCTTTATGATGATGGGTCTGAAAAAATTAGGAATCCAGGAAACATTACTCAATACAATAAAGGCTGTATATGACAAACCTACAGCCATCATTATACTTAATGGTGGAAAAATAAAGCCATTTCCTCTTAGCTTAGGAATGAGACAAGGATGTCCACTCTCTACTTCTCTTCAACTTAGTATTAGAATGCTTAGCTATCGCAATAAGACAAGATGCAAACATAAAGGGGTTCCAAATCGGGAAAGATGAGATAAAACCCTTTGCAGATGACATGATTTTAAAGAATCACACGGACTCCACTTCCAAATTACTGAAGCTGATTCAAAACTTTGGCAAAGAAGCAGGGTATAAAATTCACCCTCAATAATCAATGGATTATCTGTATCACAACAATGAGTAAAGTGTGGGTGAAATCAGGAAGGCAATTAATAATAGTGCACAAAAAATAAAATATGTAGAAATTTTCTTAATCAAAGAAGTGAAGGACCTTTATGATGAAAACTTTAAAAACCTGAAAAAGGAAATCAAAACAGAACTTAGGAAGTGGAAAAACCTCCCAAGCTCCTGGATTGGAAGGATCAACATCGTGAAAATGGAACTACCTGCCAAGGCTATCTACAAATACAATCCCATACCTATCAATATTCCAACGTCATTCTTCAACGAAATAGAAAAGGCAAACCAAAAATTCATATGGAACAATAAAAGACCCCAAATAGCTAAAACGATCCTCAACAGAAAGATCACTGCTGGAGGAATATCAATACCAAATTTCAAACACTACTACAAAGCTATAGTTATCAAAGCAACTTGGTACTGACACAAGAACAGACCTTAGGACCAATGGAAGAGAAATGAAAAATCAGAAATGAACTCACAGACCTATAGCCACTTAATCCTCGATAAGGGAGCTAAAAACTAGAATGGAAGAAAGACAGTCTCTTCAGTAAATGGTGCTGAAAAAATTGGTTAACTACTTGTAGAAAACTAAAGCTAGATCCTTATATATCACCCTGCAGCAGAATCAACTACAAATGGATCAAAGACCTCGGGGTCAAAGCAGAAATTCTGAAAACATTACAGAACAGAATACGAGCTACCCTAGGTCTCCTTGGCACAAGCCGAAATTTTCTTAACAGACACCCAGAAACACAACAATTCAAATAAATATTGTATAAATGGGATTGCATGAAATTGCAGAACTTCTGCATTGGCAAAGGACATAGGTAGCAAGATCAATTGAAAGCTCACGGATTGGGAGAAATACTTCACTAGCCATACAATGGACAAGGGTCTCATATCTAAAATATACCGGAGATTCAAAAAATTGAATCCCCCAACAACAAACCTTCAAAGAAACAACTGCCCAATAAATAAGTGAGTGAATGTCTTTTTTTCTTTTTTTAAAATTAAGTTTTTTATTGTAAAAATACTGTACAGAGGGGTTACAGTTCCATGAACAAGGTAATGAGTACATTTCTTTTTTTTTGTTGTTATTATTTTCTTTCTTTTTTTAATTGTGAGAATACCATACAGAGGAGTTACAATTACATGGGCAAGATAACGGTACATTTTTTATCAAGCATTGTTGCCTCCTCTTTTTTCCCCCTTCCCATCCATTCCCATAGTCCCCCTACCTCCCCCAATCCGATCTTTACCCCCCACCCCCCCAAAGTTGTAAAGTTCGTTTTTCTACATAACCATTAATGCCACTCCCACACAGTATAACCCCTGCTTTCACTGTATTTGATGTTGGTATAATTTGTGGAGGTGAGGGAAAAAAGAGATTGTTTAAATAGGGATACAGGTGGACCCATTGCAACAATGAGATGTACAAGATTTTATTTCAAAAATACAATGTACACCTTTGGCTGCGGGGATGAGGGGGAGATGGGAAGTGTTGGGAAGGGGAAACAAAGGAGTAGGTAAAAATGTTTGATAAGAAATGTACTTATTACCTTACCTATGTAATAGTAACCCCTATGTAATGTGCTTTCCGAATTTTTTTTAAAATTTTTAAACTTTTTATTGTTATTATAAAGGCGATGTACAGAGGAGTTACAGTTCCAATAGTCAGTTAAAGAGTACATTTACTTTTAGACTATATTGCCCCTTCCCTTGCTCTCTTCCAACAGTCCCATATTCTTAACAAAAGAATCAGTGTTTAAAGAATCGAATATCAATTATCCAGGAAAAAGAATGAGCCCTGTTTTGTTAAAAAAAAATTCAGAAACTTGCAAATAGTACTAAAAGTTTAACAAGTGGAATTTTCTCCATGATAATGGTATTTATAACCGAACAACATTTCCTCCTCCATGGAAGATACATGTATAAAGAAACGGAATGTAAGAATCTACCCTTCTGTCATTCACTTCAACTTATTATGTAGATTTTTTTTTTAAATTTTATTTTATTTTATTTGTAAACATACTGTACAGAGGGGTTACAATTACATGGGCAGGATAATGCATACATTTCTTCCCAAGCATTGCAGCCTCCTCCTTTGTTTACCCTTCACATCCCTTCCCAGCCTCCCCCCTCTCAATCCCAATCCCAATCCCAATCGCAATCCTTCCCTTGCCCCCGCACCCCCTGCACCCCCCCCCCACACCGACGTTGTAAAGCTCATTTTGGACATGATAACTTGTACTTCTCATTGTTGCAACAGGTCCACCTGTATCCTTAAACGACTTGTTTTTCCCCATCTCCTACACAAGTTATACTGACATCAAATATAGTGAAAGCAGGGGTTATACTGTGGGGGAGGGACATACAAAGCAACAAAGAAGTAATCTTATAAATGCATTAGAAACACATGCATGAAAGAAAAAAACATTAAAATATATATCTAAGGGTTCATTCTCTTAACATCACATTATCTGACCTTTTCTGCTTTACTCACACATATACTAGATATTGCAAATAAGGGAAACCATGGGACCTATGTTTATTTATGCCTGGCTTACTTCACTTAATACATTTTTTTCCAAGTTTTTCCATTTCCTAACAAATGGGGCAATGTCAATCTTTCTGATGGAGGCATAGAATTCCATTGTGTATATATACCACATTTTCTTGATACATTCATCTGCTGAGGGGCATCTGTTTTGGTTCCATATCTTAGCTACGGTAAATAAGACTGCAATAAACATAGTTGTGCTGGTAGCTTTAGTGTGATCTTGTTTGTAAACATTTGGGTAATGCCCAAGAGTGGGATTGCTGGGTCATAGGGGAGCTCTATGTGAAGTCTTTTGAGGAACCTCCATACTGCTTTCCAAAGTGGTTGAACAAGTTTACATTCCCACCAACAATGCAGTAAGGTTCCCTTCTGTACACATCCCCTCCAGCATCTGTGGTTGTTAGAGTTCTTGATTTTTGCCATTCTAACCTGAGTGAGGTGGTATCTCAATGTTGTTTTGATTTGCATTTCTTTTATGGGTAGGGATGTTGAGCATTTCTTCATGTGTCTATTGGCCATCCTTCTTTCTTCTTCAGAGAAGTTTCTCAAGTCTTTTGCCCACTTATTTATTGGGCAGTTGTTCCTTTCAGGATTTGTTTTTGGGGGATTTAATTTTTTGAGTTCCAAGTATATTTTAGATATGAGACCCTTGTCTGTTGTATGGCTAGTGAAGATCTTGTCCCAATCCGTGGGCTTTCTGTTGATCTTGCTAGCTATGTCCTTTGCCATGCAGAAGCTCTGCAACTTTATGCAATCCCACTTGTCAAACCTTTCTTTGATTTGTTATGTTTCCGGGTCTCTATTCAGAAAATTTCGGCTTGAGCCAAGGAGACCTAGGGTTTCTCCTATTCCATCCTGTAGTGTTTTCAGTGTGTCTGCTTTGACTTCGAAGTCTTTGATCCATTTGGAGTTGATTTTGGTGCAGGGTGATATGTAAGGATCTAGCTTTAGTTTTCTACAAGTAGTTAACCAATTTTGCCAGCACCATTTACTGAAGAGGCTGTCTTTGTTCCATTCTATTGTTTTAACTCCCTTAGTGAAAATTAGATGGCTATAGGTCTGTAGGTTCATTTGTGGGTTTTCAATTCTATTCCTTTGGTCCTGAGGTCTGTTCTTATGCCAATACCAACCTGTTTTGATTACTACGGCTTTATAGTAGAGTTTGAAATTTGGTATTGATATTCCTCCAGAAGTGTTCTTTCCATTGAGGAGCGTTTTTGCTATTCGGGGTCTTTTATTGTTCCATATGTATTTTTGGATTGCCTCTTCTATTTCCTTGAAGAATGAAGTTGGAATTTTGATAGGTATGGCCATGAATTTGTAGATAGCCTTGGGAAATTTTGCCATTTTCACGATGTTAATCTTTCCAATCCAGGAACATGGGAGGTTTTCCCATTTTTTAAGTTCTGTGTTGATTTCTTTTTCAAGATTTTAAAGTTTTCATCATAAAAGTCCTTCACTTCTTTGGTTAAGTTAATTCCTAGGTATTTTATTTTTTGTGGGGCTATTACAAATGGAGTTGCTTTCCTAATTTCAGCCACACTTTTCTCATTGTTGGCATACAGGAAAGCCATTGATTTTGGGGGGTTAATTTTATACCCTCCTACATTGCCAAAATTTTGAATCAGCTTGAGTAGTTTGGGAGTGGTGTGTATGGGGTTCTTTAAATACAAGATCATGTCGTCTGCAAAGAGGGAGAGTTTTATTTCTTCTTTCTCTTTTTGGATCCCTTTTATGTCTGCATCTTGTCTTATTGCTGTACCTAGACATTCTAATACTAGATTGAAGAGAAGTGGAGAGAGTGTACATCCTTGTCTTGTTCCTGAGTTAAGAGGAAATGGTTTTAGTTTTTCACCATTAAGTATAATGCTGGCTGTAGGTTTGTCATATACAGCCGTTATTGTATTTAGGAATGTTCCATGGATTCCTAATTTTTCCAAAACCTTCATCATAAAGGGGTGTTGGATCTTGTCGAATGCTTTTTCTGGATCTATTGAGATAACCATGTGGTTCTTACTCTTGCTCCTATTGATGTGATGAATAATATTTATTGATTTGCGTATATTGAACCAGCTTTGCATCCCTGAAATGAATCCTGTTTGATCGTGGTGTATGATTTTTTGGATGAATTGTCGAAGTCGGTTGGCCAAAATTTTGTTGAGAAGTTTTGCATCAATGTTCATCAAAGAAATGGGTCTATAGTTCCCTTTCTTTGATGAGTCCCTGCCTGGTTTTGGGATGAGGGTTATGATGGCTTCATAGAATGTGTTCGGTAGTGAACTTTCTCTTTCAATTTCATTGAAGTGTTGGAGGAATATTGGTGTGAGCTCTGCTTTGAAGGCCTTGTAGAATTCCGCTGTAAAACCATCTGGTCCTGGACTTTTCTTGGCCGGGAGGTCTCTTATTGCTGTTTCTATTTCAATGCTTGATATGGGCCTGTTAAGATAGTTTAACTCATCTTGGTTTAGTTTTGGCATGTCAATATTTGCTAGGAAAAGGTCCATTTCTGTCAAGTTCTCAAACTTATTAGCATAAAGTTTTGAGAAGTATTCCCTTATAATATTCTGAATCTTGGTTGTTTCCATGGTGATGTTTCCATTCTCATCTCTGAGTTTATTAATTTGGGTGTGTCCTCTTCTTTTTCTGATAAGATTTGCTAAGGGTCTGTCAATTTTGTTAAGTTTTTCGAAGAACCAACTCTTTGTTTTGTTGATTCTTTCTATAGTTTTTTTGGTTTCTAATTCATTTTATTTTGATTTAATTTTAATTATTCCTTTCTGTCTACTGGATTGGGGTGTATCTTGCTGCTCTTTTTCATGGAGGTTTAGATGTGTCACTAAATTTTTGGTTTCAGATCTCTCCAATTTGTTGATGTAGGAGCTCAGAGCTATAAACTTGCCTCTGAGTACTGCCTTTTCTGTGTCCCAGAGGAGCTGGTAATTTGTGTGTTCATTTTTGTTGAATAGCCTGAACATTTGAATTTCCTCCCTAATCTCTTCCATGACCCATCGTTATTCAGCAGTATGTTGTTCAGTCTCCATGTGATACCAGACTTTCTTTGGTGGCTTTTGGTGTTGAGTTCTAATTTTATTCCCTTGTGGTCAGAGAGGATGCAAGGTATAACTTCAATGTTTCTGAATTTAGACAGTTCTGCTTTGTGGCCTAAAATGTGGTCTATTTTGGAAAATATTCCATGTGCTGCTGAGAAAAACGTGTATTCTGATGCTACTGGGTGAAATATTCGGTAGATATCTGTTAAATCTAGTTGATCTATGCAGCTGTTTAGATCTGCGGTTTCTCTGTTGAGTTTTTGCCGAGTTGATCTATCTAGTGGAGAGAGTGGTGTGTTAAAATCCCCAACAATTAATGTCTTTGGATTTATATGGGATTTGAGGGAAAGTAGTGTTTCTTGGATAAATTTGGGTGCTCAATTGTTTGGCGCGTAGATATTTAGAATTGTAATATCGTCCTGAAGGAGAGATCCCTTAATTAGTATGTAGCGACCTTCTTTATCTCTTCTCACGAATTTTAATTTGAAGTCTATTTTATCTGATATTAGGATTGCAACTCCCGCCTGTTTATGGGGGCCGTTTGCTTGGTAGATTTTGTTCCAACCTTTAACATTGAAAATGTGTTTGTTTTTACGGGCAAGATGTGACTCCTGAAGGCAGCAGATAGAAGGGTCTTGTTTTTTAATCCACTAGACAGTCTATGTCGCTTAATTCGAGAGTTCAGTCCGTTAACGTTAAGAGAAAGGACTGAGAGTTATTTGAGAGTTCCTGCCATGTTATCCTCCTTCTTGGGGACTGACAAAACTGGGTTCTTCCTATGGTTCTTGAATTCTCAGTTTGGTTGCAGTTTTTTTGGCCTTTATTTTGGTCTTGTTTGTTTTCTATGTGTAGGACATCTTTAAGAATCTTTTGTAGGGCTGGTTTGGTGGAGATGTATTGTTTCAATTTTTCTTTGTTATGGAAGGTTTTTATTTGGCCCTCAGTTATGAAGGAGAGTTTAGCTGGGTACAGTATTCTTGGTTGATAGTTGTTTGTTTTTAGGGCATGGCATACATCATTCCAGGCTCTTCTTGCTTCGATTGTCTCTGCTGAGAAATCTGCGGTGATTCTAATTGGTTTCCCTTTATAGGTGATTAATCTTTTCTCCTTGACAGCTTTAAGGATCTTTTCCTTGTTCTGAGGTGATCCTGTGTGGATTATAATGTGACAGTGGGATGTCCTATTCTGGTCTGGTCTGTTTGGAGTTCTAAAAGCTTCTTGTATCTGAATATGCCTATCTTTTTGCATGTTTGGGATGTTCTCTGCTAGGTTCCTGTTAAACATATTTCCTAGGCCATTAACTTCTGTTTCTAGGTGCTCCTCTACACCCATTATCCTTAGATTAGGCCTTCTGATGGTGTCTTCCAAGTTTTGGATAGATCTATCATATTTCTTGGACTTGTATTGGATGGTTGTATGTTCTTTCTCTATAATATCCAGGCTGTCCTCAATTCCTGAGTTTCGATCTTCCGCATTGGAAATTGAGATACCCGAATTTGCCAATTTTCTTGTGTTTTTCCGGCTTATTCTGCCCATTTGAGATGAAAATAACACCAGTTTTTTGCTGAAACACTATCTTAAGGCAACCATCAACCAAAATCTGAATTTGCACAGTCAATAGTCTACAGATACAACCTAGTTCAACAGATACATCTATTCAACATCAAACAACCATAGGTTAATGGGCTACGAACCGCAAAGAAGAATTTGGAAGACCAGAAATTATTAGGGTTAGGGAGAGATGTGGGTAAAAAATAGTAATAGATTGATGTGGGGAGGTTCAGGGAGAGTTAACTAAGTCCTAATCTCAAAGCAGGAAATAGGTTGCGTAGGATGAAAGTAGAGACAGTGAAAGAAAGAAGAAAGGGAACGGGAAAAGAAAAGAGAACAGAAAAAATAGAAAGGTAAAAATTAATAAAATTACGTAGAAACGATAACAATCTATTTAGATAAGAACGTGAATTTATTGAGAGAAGGGGAGGAATTTAAAGGAGATGTGAAAAACTTAAAAATAGAAATGCTTAAAATATTATATTGGTATAAAGAGGTAGTGTTGCTATTAAAGAGTTTAAGTCTTAGAGGTTTTGACTTGAGTAATAAATTTGTGGTGTAAGTGTGTACACAATGGGGGAAAGGGTCTAATAGTCAACTACGGGTTTATCTGAGGATGTGCAAGACAAGAATTAAGTCACATAAGAAGTACGAAAGAGAGGAGAGGGTGAAAAGGATAAGAAAAGAAGAAGAAAAAGATGAGAAGTTGAGTACAGCTAAGCAAAAAACAAAAAAGATAATAAAAAAGAAAAAAAAAGAGAAAGAAAACCAAAAAAGAGAGAAAAATGCACATTCACTTATCCCTAAAATAAAAATTGTAAGAAAAAAAAAAGTTTCTGGAAAACAACTTTTTTTTCAAAAAAGGCAAAGATGAAAGATTAAAAAAAAGTTTTAGAAAAAAATTTTTTTATATAAGGTACCAAAGATAAAAAATAAAAAAAAAAAAAAAACAGTTCTTTGATTTTTTTTTTTTTTTTGGGAGGAGTGTGTCCATAACCAGCCTCTTGTTGGAGTCTCTGGTCTGCTTGTGGTCCTGTGGCTTGGTTGGTTTCTTAAGTCGGTTTGTTCGAACAGGCAGAAAAATGCTCTGCTTTACCCAGGATTTGTCGATCCTCCTCCCAGGCTAGTTCATTGGGAGGCAGATCTGCTTTGAGTATCACAAAAGAGGGGGATGTAGTGATGAGGCTAGGTCCTGGGTAGAGTTGAGGCCTTTCAACAGACAGTAGCTTTTCCGGGGCTATTTTGTGAAAACCTCACAGAGCCCCGCCTGGAGCCATTCTCAGGGTTTCTGTTTACTGATTTTCAATTGATTGTCCAGGTTGCTAGAGGGAGGGGCAGCCTCTGGCTCTGATTACCCGGGGGAGAAAGCCACTCCAAGGGCTGACGCCCAAGCTGGGTGACTTTTCCCTGGGTGGAGCTGAGTCTGGCAGGTCACACCGCCGTTAAGTTCTTGTGACCTGCTAAATGACTCGTTTTATTCCAAGGCCTGAGCTGGAGCTAGCAGCTCCTCCGAGCTTTGTTGGTATCCAAGATGGAGATCACCGGTGCTGAGGTGGGGAGGGTTGGCCTTCCCTCCTCTGCTCCCTGAGGAGTGAGGACGTCAGGCTTCTACTCAGGCCGAGTCTTAGTTCCTTGGTCGTCTCTGGTCTGCCAACTGCAGGATGAAGATATCCGCTCCTTGTTGGTTCTTGCTGGTGTTGAGTAGAATCCGCTCACCTGCTGTGTCTGGCTCCTTCTTCCCGGACTCTCTGTGGCTCAGGTAGGCTGCTGTGCTCGCCTGCTGCCGCCACAGCTGCTGCCCCCACAGCTGCTGCCCCCGGGGCGGCTGCTGGCAAGCACTCAGAAGTGTCTCCTTGCCTAGTTTTCCTTCTCTGGCCTATCTCTCTGTCCTGTGATGGCACACTTGGTGTAATTCTCTGGCTTAGGACTGTTCACTGGAACTCTAAAACTGCTTTCTTTTTTGGGGGGAGGGGTCCGTTGGTGGGGCCTGAACTCTGGGCCTGGGCACTGTCCCTCAGCTCTTCAGCTCAAGGGTAGTGCTCTACCACTTGAGCCACAGCACCACCTCCGGCTTTTTTCTTTTTTGCTTATGTGGTGCTGGGGAATAGAACCCAGGGCCTCAGGCATGCAAGGCAAGCACTCTACCACTGAGCCATCTTCCCAGCCCTCTAAAACTGCTTTCTATGCGAGAGCTTACTTAGGCTCCAGCTTCTGCTCCGCCATCTTCCCGGACGTCGAGCTACTTTCCCAATTTTTTAAAAAAGGCAAAAAAATTACCTGTATGGTTTCCTATGAAAAGAAAGCAGAATACAATCTGCTCCTCAAGGAAATTGACCCATAACTGGCAGTACTGTCACTTTCATAAATGATGTAAGAAGACTGAAGAACAAATTTCAACTCAAACTTCCTGATAGAAAATTTACTTTGTTCCCTTTAAACAACCTTTCAATTCTATCTATGTCTTGGTCCCAAAATGATTCGTATTTTATTCTTATCATATTTTTAATTAACTTTAAATAGTTGAATGGGAATAGCAGTTTGACAGAGCAGTTTATGAATAGTGTTTAGTGAGTTTTTTTTTTCTTTTTTCTCCTGAGGTTTGAACTAGGGGTCTGAGCGCTGTCCCTGAGCTCCTTTGGATGAACAGTAGAACTCTATCATTTGAGGCACAGCAACAATTTCACACTTTTCTGAGATTTAATTGGAAATAAGAATCTCACAGACTTTCCTGCCAGGGTTGGCTTCAAAGCTCAATCATCAGCCTCCTGAGTATCTAGGCAAACAAGTGTGAGCCTCTAGTTCCTGGCTTAAAACAGTGCATCTTTTCTTTTTTGGCTAGTCCTGGGGCTTGAACTCAAGGCCTTGACAATGTCCTTGAGATTCTTTTCCTCATGCTAGCACTCTACGACTTGTGTCATAGTGCCAATTCCAGCTTTTTTTGTTTATGTAGTACTGAGGAATCAAACTCAGGGCTTCATAGTTGCAAGGCAAACAGTCTATCACTAAGACACATTTCATAGCTAATACAATGCAACTTGAGGTTCATTATCCCTCATCCCTCTCAATCCTATTTCATCCCTCAATTTACATAATTTTGTAGAATATTAACTGGCTCGCAATGTCATACATAGTCACTCAGAGGCTATGTCACTGCACCAATTTAAAAAAGCTCATATAATTAGTACATTTCTTATCAAGTATTGTAGCCTCTTCCTTTGTTTCCCCTTTCCATCCCTTCCCATCTTCTCCCCAACCCCCCACTCAATCCTCCCTGCCCCCCACATGAAAGTTGTAAAATTTGTTTTCGACATAACGAATTGTACATCTCATTGTAAATAGAAAATGTAGTATAGGGCTGCGAAGATGGCTCAGTGGTAGAGCGCTTGCCTTGCATGCAGGATGCCCTGGGTTCGATTCCTCAGCACCACATAAGCAAAAAGAAAAAAGCCGCAAGTTGAGCTGTGGCTCAAGTGATGGAGCACTAGCCTTGAGCTGAAGAGCTGAGGGAGAGAGCCCAGGCCCAGAGTTCATGCCCCACTACGGGGACCCCTCCCCCACCAAAAAAAAAGAAAATGTAGTCTGTTTTATCCATTTTTCAATGCAATATTAGTGTTTCCCAAGTAAGTAAGTCCATGTAAATTTATTTCATGTTGTTTTGCATGCATATGTATAATTGTATTTCATCCTCAATGAGCATTTCAACAATTTATTATATTCTATTATAAAAGGCTTTGCAATATGTATTCTTGTACATGTGTCTCATTTGACATAAGTTGAAATATATTTTGTATATAAAATTATGATTGAAAATGCTGGATCATAGAGGCAACTCTATGTATAACTTCTTAAAGATTGCCAGTATGTTTAACAAACTGACTATATCACTTTAAGTGCCAAGCACCAATGTATAAGGATTCCAATTTCTACACAGTGGTTGTGCAGGGCTGTCTTATTGATGTTTCTATTTCCATTAATCTCTATGTATGCAATGTCTAGGCATGATATGACCTTTTCATGTTCTTTGGTTGTTGGTATATTATAACAGACAGTTTTTTGATAACTTATTCAGGAAGGTTAAAGTTTTTCATTGGCATTAATATTTATAAGTTTTTGACAATTTCTAAAAACACCTGACCAGCACTCTTTGACAAAGGAATATAAACATAAATATATTTCTCTGTCCAATATTAAAGCTGTTAGTGTAAAATTGTTAGGTTTGTAAAAGAAAGATTACACAGCTCAATGGGTCTATAAGGCACCAGATTGGATCCACATAATTATTGTCAAGGAATATTTAATAAGGAGTAAAACAAAATATTTGTGGAATTATATTCTCTTTAATAAGCGGTGATAGGTTAGCCAGTATTGGGGAGAATTAAAAAATAAACATTGACTTAAACATAACAATTTATTCAAATATTAACTTCCTACAGGATTAAAACATGGCATATAAAACAAAAAGAGGGATGTAAATGTAAAGCAAAGAAAGATGTCTTGACAATTTTGGAGATGAAGTATTCTTAACTTAGGCATTAAACTTATAGGAAAGGAAACTTGATATATATAACTCAATAAAAGTGTAAAATAAAATTTGGTCTGTGAAAGCGCATATAAAAGTAGTGAATACAAATTGGGAGAAGAGGGCTCATGTATCTCATCCTAGCTACTTGGGAGGCTGTGATTTGAGTATTGCTTTTCGAAGCCAGCCCATAAAATAAAGTCCCTGAGAATCTTATCTCTGATTAATTTACAAAAATCAGTAGTGAGGCAAGACTCAAAGGGTTAATTGTTAACAAAATGCCACAATTCTCAGGGACCCTGATTTCAAACCTCAGGACCAAACATACATGTACAAAAGTAATAGTAGTAATACGAATAGTGATGATGAAGATGATGATGATGATGATGATGATGATGATGATGATGATGATGATGATGGTAATGATGATGATGATGAAGGGTACCCAGAGTCAAGGATAAAATATTTGCAAATCCTATACCTGAAGAATACCTCAAATCGAGACTCTACATAGAACTCTCAAAATCTAATGTTAAAACCAATTTGAAACCAGCAAAGTACATCTTGTGAAAAATAAGCACAAGAAAATCATCATTAGTCATCAAATAAATGCACATTAAAAGTAAAATGACATCATAAAATATGGATGAGAATTACTTCATGTAATACAATAATGATCATACTAAATGCTATCAAGAAACAGAGAAACTATGGATCATGGCAGGAATGTCAAATGGGAAAGCCACTTCTGAAAATATTGTGACAGGTTCCTAGAATATGAAATATGTAACCCATAGCATAGCACAAGAATTGAGCTCTTCAGGCTTTGTCTCACAGAAATAAAATGTAACATTCACCCCAAAGCCAAAACACAGAGGATTATAGCAGCATTATTTCCTCTAAAAAAATGGAAATCAATTCAGGCTTTCTTCAGGTGAATGGGAAAAGAATTGTGCTACATTCGCTAGTAACAGAACCAAAAGGCAACTCGAGTGAATGCAGTACAATATTAAGGCATACAATAATTGGGAATAATCTATCATATATTTGAAGGCAATCTTAAAAACTTATTTATTGCATGATCTAGAAGTCAGAGAAAAAAAATGTGTTACCAGGATGAAACAGGTTTGGGATGGGACAAAGAGAAGAAGTGGGTTTAATTATAAAAGAATAGCATTAGACAGACTCATTTTTGGTAAAGAAACGTATCTGTAAATATAGTATATTCATATAGAGTTGATAACATTATATTGGACTTAATATGTGAAAAAATAATTAAAACAACTGAATGCTGCTTAAGGTACTTGTGAAATATTAATGTCTACTTGTGATGTCTTACAATAAATATTTAAAGAAACTGGGAAAAGTATTCAAGGGATATCTCTGTGTTCTTATAACATCATAAAGATTCATACTAACCTCAATAGAATTTAATGATATCAAGAAAACAGAAGTCAATATTGAATGTTTACATTGGGAACTAGTCTGGGTCCAAGCTTGAGATGAAATATACCTTGCTAATTAGAAAGCAGAGACTTAGAAGATTGATATCAGGGCCAATTTGTACAAAAAAGTGAGAAATTACCAAACCAACGTAAGCTAGATATAGTGTAATTTCCCTGTTACTCATGTTTGTGTAAGCCATAGGTAAGAAATCATTGCTCAAGGGACGCTTGGCCTGAAAAATAATATAAAGTGGTTAGAGCTTTAGCAACTTCAAGCAACTTCAGTATTATCAAAGGAAAAAAAAGAAAACAGAAAAAGGAAAGGATAGAAAAGGAAACTATTTGCTCTTCATTCTTGTAGTTTCATGTCATTGGGTACAAGAATTGAGAATATTTTGTTTACTGTTTGAGGATTCAGGCCTCTCTAATATGAAAGCATTTATTTCAAATAATTATTGTATTACTATTATTAACTTATTATTAGGCTTTCTTGTAGATTGAACCCATAGCTTTGTATATATTAGTCTAGTTCTACAACTGAGCTGTACTCCAGCTCTCTTATATAGTTTTGGAAATTGTTTATGAATTATCCAGTAGTTAACTATTCTACTTTCCATCTTATCTTTTCTCTCCCTTTTCCTCTATGCATTTAATTTATGTGTTGAAAACTTTCCTCAATTTTATCTTCTAAACTTAGAATGTTGCTGTTGAGTTTACAGGGAAGTCGGTTGTTATATGACATCTTCTAAAATTATATGCATATATATGTATTTCACATGTATCATTGATTCTTAGAGTTCATTTCAATGAGCATCACTTTATTGATGCTTTATTGAGCAATTGTGATCCTCTCCTAAGAATAGCTTCCATTGTTCTTGCCATGTGAATGTTTAGAGTGCTGTTAATCATATCCAAGTGCAATTATATGTCATTTATTATCTGTTGCATTACCTTGTAGATTTATGGATATATCTAGTTATTAGAAATGAGGAAAGCCATGCAGCATATACTAAATTGGATGTGGCTTATTTCACTTAATATCATTGTTTCCCAGTCTTTCCATTTCTTCAGGAATGGGGTAATGGCATTTTTTCCAATGGAAGCCCAGAATTCCATCAATACAACAGAATTGAAGATCCAGAAATTAATTCACACCTATAGGTGCATAATCTTTTGCAAGGAAGCCAGAAACACAGGATGGAAGAAAAACAGCCTCTTCAAAAAGATGTGCTTGTAGAATTGGCTGTACACAGGCAACTGAAGTTATATCCTTATGTATCCCCCTATACCAGAATCAATTCCAAATGGATCAAAGACCACAATGTAAGTCCAGATACCTTGAAAATTTTACAGGAAGAGTTAGGGGGAAACATGGGGGCTTCTTGGTACAGGTCAAAACTTCTAAAGTAAGTCTGCATAAATGGGATTACATCAAACCAAATCAATCATTTGTCAGACTCAAAAGCCATGAAAAACAAAGATAGTGTAGCACAGATTTATTAGGGAGCGAACCTACAAATGAGTGTCTCAGCCTATTCCTTTCTCCGTTTTCTAACTAAGTTATTTATAGTGGGTTTACATGAATATAAGAGTTTTCTGGTCGGGATTATTAAGAAAATAACTAATGCTAAAAGAGTGATAGTATGTGAAATGAGTTGTAGCTGGAGAAAGGGATGGACTAAGGCAGGGGGGGTCTAGTTCAAAGCCTTGGCTTGGTGCCAGTTTAGTAAGGGATAACTGCACCAGGGAAGAGGGGTAAAACAGGAGTGGTTATTAAAAAAAGCACTGGTCTGAAACCTCAAAATAAGGACCCCAGTCTGTGTGGACCAAACAGTCTCTAACATGTTCTTTTTAAATTAACAAGCACGATTTTAGATTTTTGCAGAGTGGGATGATACATAGTTACAGACGAAGTCTGATATGTCAGGTAATCCAGTCTGCTCTTTCACATGTTACCCAAAAGCCAGGTTTCAACACAAATGACTACAATGAGATTGTCCAAATTATACTGTGACTTTTACCTCTCATGAATCAAAATTCTGTTTAATAATTTCTGTTTTCCAGATGTTTTCACAACATTTCTCATGATCTTTTCTATTATTTTGTCTTCATTATTGATGCTCATACTAATTTTTTGTTGTTGTTTTGTGTGTATATGCCATTTTTGGGCTTGAACTCAATGTTTAATGGTCTCCCTTGTGTTTTTTGCTCATAGCTGATGACAGGTTATTCCTTGAGCCACATCCACACCTTCTGCCTCCTGCTGGATAATTGGAGATAAGTTTTCACATTTTTGTCTGTTTGGACTGATATTGAGCTAAAATTTTCAGGTGTTAGCTTCCTGAGTTTCTAGGATTCTACACATGAACAACTAACACCAAGCTTTGCTATACCATTATTTTAATTATGTCTTAGAAGAAAGTGGAAGTATATTTGTGTTAAGTGTGCAATTTTAAAATACACGTTTGAATCTACTTGATATAATGTAACTGTTATCAATTTTAACAGTTAAATCAATGAATACTACACATTCCCAAAGAAATAAAATTGATAAAAATGCATAATTATTTTTTTAAACAAGTAATGGAACTATGAACTTCTTTCACTTTGCAATTCATGTTTTAATTAGCAGACTTCCATGACTAAAAGTAAATATATTAATTTTATCCTACAAGAAGCAAAGTGATTATAGTTAAGAATAGATATTTCATCACATCCAGAAGATAAGTTTTTGAGCATTCTCCCTATAAAGAAATGTTACATGCAGAAATTAATGGATCTGGTGTGGCTTCATCATTAAACAATATATAAATGAATGGGATTATCACTCCATACTTCATAAATGTGTAAAAAATAATTATGTTGCAAGGCGCCAATGGCTCATGCTCGTAACCCTAGCTACTAAGGTGGCTGAGAGGTGAGAATCATTGTTCAAAGCCAGCCTAGGCAGGAAATACCGTGAGACTCTTACCTCCAAATACCCACCAGAAAACTGGCTGTGGCTCAAGTGGAAGAGCACTAGTCTTGAGCTGAAGACCTGACGGATATCGTCCAGGTCAAGATTGCAAGCTCCATGACCGACAAAAATTAAAAATAAACAGTTACAAATAAACAAATATTTTGGCATAAATGTTAAAATATGTATAATAAAACTTTTAAATCATCACTAGATATACTAGTTGTTATTGAATCAATTGTGTAAATCACATATTTCTCACTCAATTCATAATTGTATGTTTATATACTTATATACCATAAGTATAATTAACTGATACGTGATAGGCAGTGTTGTTTTAGGAATCTCCCTTGGCTTTCTAACATTAACCCTTCTACCATAAAATAAATATGCCCTCCAACCTTGTAAGAGGTTTCATCTCATTGAAGCATAAAAGTATAAACCATAATCATTTTTTGGAACAACTGTAATATTTTACATGCATTTCACTTAATTTAAGAACCAAAACATTAGCCAGGTGCTGGTGGATCACGCCTGTAATACTAGCTACTCAGGAGGCTGAGATCTGAGGATCGCGGTTCAAAGCCAGCCGGGGCAGGAAAGACCGTGAGACTCTTATCTCAAATAAACCACTAGAAAACCGGAAGTGGCTCTGTAGCTCAGGTGGTAGAGCGCTCGCCTTGAGCTGAAGAGCTGAGGGACAGCGCCCAAGCCCAGAGTTCAAGCCCCACAACCGACAAAAAAAAAAAAAAAGAACCAAAACACTCAAGTTATCTTAACCGTACAAGTAATAACAAAATGTCTTCTGATCTTTTCAGTCTCTTAAGAGATGAAAACCTTCAATTATATATCTATTTTTTTCTGCCTAACATCCTATTCCTTAGGAAGATCTTTTGTGTAACCTTGTGTTCTTGATTAGAAGACAGGAACAAAGGCAATAATGAAAATAGCCAAGAAAAATATTTGAAAACAATTATATAACAATCGCAGACACTCTTGTTTTCACTGGTTTCAATGAGAATGTACGTTAAATTATCACGTTTTTGTTATCATTTAAAGAGCAATAATTAAACTTTAATTAGCAGTGAAGAAGGGAACAGAAAACTGAAGGCAGCTTGACTTTGAACAATCCAAAATAAGCAAAATGGATTTATCTTGTTATTCTATGTGGTTGCCAAAATAATAGAGAGCAACACCCAAAGTCAAGAAAACACCTAAGTCAAAGCAGTAAATGTTTGTCTATAAAATAATGGTGAGGGTCTGACTCTTTCAAAGTCAGGTTTGGAAAAAGGAAAAATGTATTTGTTTTAGTGTGAACGAAAAAAATATAAAAATCCTTTATTAATGTTTTACATATCTAGACTAGGACTTCTAATGTTGGAGAAGAGGAAAGGTATGAAAAAGTTCAAGATTGTTTGACTATTCCCCAAGATCATTCTTCTTTATCAGCTATAGCAATGCCTTGGTTACTCATAGTATCCTGCTTGTTTACATTTAGAAGCATTATTTGTTCCTGGGTTATACGGTGCAAACCCTTGAGTATTAATAAAGTAATTTCCTAAGAGATGAAAGTAGCTGTGTAAACAAATCTAAAATGTCAAAGACTTAGCATAGTGGAAACTATTTTCTAGCTATATCACAATCTGTAGGTGTAGATTTTGTTTCCCATTGTTCCATGGGACCCATTTTTGTTAACTTCTTTTTCACCATCTGGTGATCCTATAACATCCTATACCATCCTGGGCTTGCTTAACTTTCGGGATTCTCTAATTTCTGTTGGAAATTTTGGAAGGAGAGAAGATCGAGTTACTGTTTCGGTTTTACATTATTTTTTTTATTACCTTAGAAACTGTAAATCAAAATGACATAAATTATCTTTATACTAATAGGAGACAGAATTCATTTCTATATTCTTACCCTAGCCTTCTACATAAATTTGGTACTTAGTGATCCCCAAAGGTGAAAATGAAGATAGGGAGCTTCTTGTTTAAATATTATTTAGGAATTCAAAACTTCATTAATGCAAGGCCCTTAGTAGTATGTATATCATACATGTGTACAAAGCTGGTGGAAACTTTTTCTTATTCTCAGAAACTAGGACGTGTGGTATCCTTGTAGTTGCATCAGGAAAAGGCTGTGGTTGAGTTAGCTTACCACAACAAATCTGCTGTAAAATATTTCTACAAGATAATTGGCTTGAATAATCCATATTTATCATTTACATTTCTAAAGGACAGAAATCTAAAATAAGTCTCACTAGATTAAGATTGAGCCCCCTACAGAGCTAAAATATTTTCCAGGTGATTCTAGTGGAAAAAGCATTTACACCCTGGTCTGCTTTCCAGAAACTTCAGAATCTGTGTTCTTGTCTTTTCCTTTATCTTGTAATGTAGCATCTTTACATCATTCCGATGATTCTTACCTAATTATGTCCCTTTCAAACTACAGCTTGGACTTTTGAGTATAATTTGCCCATCTGATAATTATTCAAATTTGTGTTCCTTGGGTAATGAAAGGTGATTATTTTACAACCTTATATATAAAATGTAAATCAACATTTGATGGATTAGATATTTCGGGACTATAGATATTTTGGCAAGGTATTTTACTGCCTACCACAATGAGTGTGTAAGCACTCTTTCTACAGGTTATAACCTGTTATCCTTTCATTAATTTTGAACAACATATTTCTTTAATAAAATATAACTAGAAAAAAATTGGGTTCCTGAAAGCATTTAATTCTGATTGTCATATACTAGAAATCTTAAATGTCAGACAGCAGCTCCTGAAGCAGTTCTGGCACTATCACTTTTTGTATATTCTGCTTACAATCTTCTCTTTTCAAGAGCATTTGATTGTTATTATTTTGGAATTATGGTAAATAGTTATGTGACTGCTATTTTTAAAGAATGCACCACTAATACTGGTTCTCATTTTTTAACTTGTTTATGTGTAATCTATTTCTGAAAGAAACACAGCTATTTGAATTACATGAACTGCTTATTTGAAATGTGAAGAGGAAAAGAAGAAAAAAGATGTCCCTGTGTATATTTCATATTGAAAATATACCTAAAAGCTATTTATCTTAACATCATATATATTTCATTTTGTTTGGATTCCTATAAAATTTAGCCTCTCAACTCACACAATGTTAATGCAGTCTTATTTTATGCCTACCAAAAGCAAACAACAAATTACTGTATATTTAAAAATTTTAATTGTTAAAATTATTATTTATTAAAAAACAATATTTTTAAAAAATTAGCCAAGGCAAATTTTTTATTAGATGTTTAGAGTCGTGTTCAGACTCTATTGTTGAAGCCAGAAAGGGGAAAATTCATGCCTTTCTTCTTCCTTGAGCCACTCTGATTTATTTCATCTATTTCTGAAAGAATGAAATTCTGGCTTTGAAGCCTTTTGCTTGATATCCACATGTGTCATTCTTCCTTTATTAAAAGGAGAATTTGGAGAAAGGATGAAAATTCTCACTAGAAAAAGGAGAAGAAGAAAAGAGAAGCGAGAACTCTAGATATTTTGTGCTTCCTCATCTCAATCACAAGTTCTTGATAATGATTGTGGATGTTAGATACAGTGCTCTAGAGTGATTAAATACATTTACAGAAAAAGTTAACCCCTCAAGTTTTCACGTAGAGAATGCTTATTTATTTTAAAAAATGTAATAGCATCAAACAGGAAATATTATCTATTTTTTTAGTACTTGTTTAGTATTTCTTAAATTCTGATGTGCTGTAGTCATACAAGAATGGTAAGAAATTAACATTAGCATCGCATTCTAATATTTGCTTAATTCTTGCTGTGTTTGAGTTTTGACTCATTTTACATGCTATATTCTTCCAGTATATATGTTGAAAAAAGATTCCCTCTTGAAATATTCTATTTTTATAGCTAAGGGAAAAAAAAGTTAGTTCTTAGACACAAACAATGGGATAGAAATCTTCCCCTAGAAATAGCCTTTGACCACTTCTGGTTCATTTTTGTAAGCCGAAGTAAGTCACATGACCAATCTTGACATTGCAGAGTAGAGGTAAATCTCACCTACAGGAAGCTGATGCAGGGCAGTCTACTATGCCAAGATATGCAACACTTGAGATAAAGAGGAAAAAGAAGAGAACTATAATACAATCAGTCATACTTGCCATCACATGTCTCTGCAGGAAGGAAAGTATTATGTACCTTTGTTCCTAAAACTACTGAGATCTTCAAATCATGTCTTTTATGCTTCCATGTTACTGGAATTAGAGAACATCTTAATACTGAAGCAGCATAAAATCTCAAAGAAAGCTGGTATAATCATTTCAATACTATATTTTGTTCTGCTAGGACATGAAACCATTTTATAGACAATAATTTATACTGGTAACTTTTTCGAGAACTGGATTTCGTTAATATATGTGACTATCCACCAGAATAAATGTATTCATTGATCTGCATTTTGTGCAGACAGCATATTCAAGGAGTTGTGAGAGTTCGTCAGTAGCACTTTTTAAAAATGCAAAAAATGTGGACTGGGAGCCAATATACATATTTTTCCAACATCATCTTCCACATCCTCCTTCTTCCTTCCTAGGAAATATACCCAATCAATTAAAAAGGCTTCTATTTTTGACTCTTGAACTTGAAAGTGGAAGCAGAATGTTATGGATGTCGGGGATGACATTTTATGATTTTTATATAATAATATAACATGCAACATCCCTATGAGTTCTGCAGGTCTTAACACTGTACTTCTGTAGGGATGTGATAGGAATGTCAGGCTTACTGGACTTAGTATTGTTTTCCACTTCCTTTTCTACCACCTAGCCTAAATTATAATACATAGTAATTGAATGAAAAAGTAATGCCATATTAATAAATTCATTTAGGGCTCTGGGAATGTGGCTTCATGGTACAGTGATTGCTTAGAATGCATGAAACCCTGGCTTCAATTCCTCAGTACCACAAAAACAGAAAAGGAAGTAGTGCTGTGTTTCAAGTGGTAGAGTGCAAGCTTTTTTTTTTTTTTTAAATGCATGTGTCCTGCACTTCCCAGACGCAGTCCATCCTCCTCCAGCTGTGTTGTGCCACTTCCAGCTTTTTTCTTTTTGCTTATGTGGTGCTGAGGAATCGAACCCAGGGCCTCAGGCATGCAAGGCAAGCGCTCTACCACTGAGCCACCTCCCCAGCCCTAGAGTGCAAGCTTTAAGCAAAATAAAAAGAGAAAAATCTCAGGAAGAGTTCCCTGGCCCTGAGTTCAAGGCCCAGGACTGGCAAAAAAATGCATTTACCTAGTAAATGCCTAATAAAGAACCTATATTTGAATATGTAATTGCTCCTTCCAATTATGACATAACAATCGTTCTTAATTCATGTACTTTACCTATATTAGAAGGCTGTGTTGATTTAAAAAAAAAAAGGTTTTGTTAGTAAGTCACGGCAATTAATGTCAAGAATGTGCTTAGATATCATTTGAATATTAATCATGGAAATTCAAAGATTCCAGGTTTTTGAGTGGTCACTGCTAATCACAATGTGTAGTGTAGTCTAAGTGAGAATTATAAATCTTTTTGGTCAGTTATGGCACCAAAAAGGCACCAGCTAATTAATAGTTGTGATAGAAGTGAGGGAATAAATCCAGATTGAAGAAATAAATGATAATTGTTACATTTTTTTAAAAAGAGGTAGCTGAGTAAGAACAGAACCATGCACATGGTATAAAGGTAAGGAGAAAATTTATTGTTCATTCTGGCTGGCACCAGGCCATCTTGGTCCTCCACATGGTGGGGAAAGGCCTGGGAAAGAGAGCTGGGAGATCTGGGAAAGAGAAAGAGCTGGGAAAGAGAGAGAGCTGGGAAAGAAAAAAGAGATAGAAAAGAGAAAAAAGAGCTAGAAAAGAGAGCATCTGGGAAAGAGGTGGGAAAGAGAGAGCTAGGAAAGAGAAGAGAAGGAAAGAGCTGAGAAAGCTAGAAAAGAGCAGAGAGAGGGCATCTGGGCCTGGGCTAGGCCTTATCTAGGGTATGGGCGCAGAAAGGTGTGGCCACATCAAATTCAGATGTGACCTCAGCGGTTGCAGATGTGACCTCTTCCTGGTGTCCCAGTTGCCTAGGTAATGCAGGTACTGTGTGGAGACTTTGCTGAGAGGAGGGTGGAGTCTGTTAGCCATCCAGGAGTGGACCTTACAGTAATAATAACTAAATTATACCAGAAACTATTCTAGGGAACCATATTTGGTTATTGAAGAACTAGTTATCAACCAAGCTTATTCCTCATTACCTTTAGCAGTCTATATCACTTATGGTAATTCTTAATCTCTGTGTGATAAATTGTATGTCATTCTATGTTGTTCTTTCCTATCTGATCTCCATTGCTTTCTAAAATTATCAAGCTTTCTATATTTCTTTACTAACAATTATTTATACTAAGTCCACCGTCGCAGACATCAGAGGATGCTAAAGTAAGAGTCCAATAGCTCATGAGTCATTAATGTAACAGCATGGAAAAAGAAGACATATTAATTGCTACCTCAAATTTTCTGAAAAGCTGAAATGTCATCATTTGATTCAAATTTTCATTATTTGTCTACAGTGTCATTAAGTGCACATAAATGCAAATATGAGCCGGGTGCTGGTAGCTTACGCCTGTCATCCTGGCTACTCAAGAGGTTGAGACCGGAGGATTGTGGTTCAAAGCTAGCCTGGTCAGGAAAGTACATGAGACAATTACCTTCAATTAGCCACCAGAAACCAGGAAGTGGTGCTGTATCTAAAGTGGTAGAGCACACAATTTAAGCTCAAGAACTGAGGAACAGTGCCCAGGATCAGAGTTCAAGCCCCATGACCAACAAAAAAAGTCAAATATAATTTTAGTTTCCCCAAAAGGAACTATGAAGTCAATAGTAATCTTCCCAAGCAGAAAAAAGTTTCCAATATGATTCAGTGCACCTACTTTTGCTGAATTATTTAAGTTATGGCTTCTTTGCTGGAAGTATTCTCTTCTTTTAAAAATTGTCAAATATTACCTTTATAATAAACTTCATCTAATATTTCTTTGTTCAAAAAATATCACATTAATTTCACAAAAGAACCATTTAACTGCTGTGAATATTTCTTAGAAACATGAATACATGCCCCTGGAAAATGTTAAGTAAAAAGTATAGAATATTTATGTTTATGTTAAAGACATGATTATTTAGTTTGTTTAAGATATTTAGGTAATAATTAGGAATTAAGAATAATGATAATTTATTGGGACTGGTCTTTTATTCTATTTTACTATAGTAATAAAATGATATTTGTAATGATTGTATAAAAATACTCTTGTTTGGTATTTGAGTTATAATAAGTAATAAACACTTTTAATTGATTTCCAAAAAAATCATTTTCTTAATGGTATCAATCCTTTTGTAATTTCAGAACATTTAAAAAAATTAGTCCAATGCTGGTTTGCTCCAAGGCTATATTTGTTTTCTTGTTCTAGTTTTTATATGTTGGTAGAAATTAAAATTCCAAAAATTCATTGGATATTGGTATTCAGGAACATCTTCATAGGTACTAATATTGGAGTCGCTTAAGTGGAATTGTTTTATTTCATTTGTTATTTTCACAAATAAATAAAGATGATTATGTGTTTTGTTTCTTTTCATTGCTATTGGCTCTTACCTTGAGAATAATTTTTTTCCTAGCAAAGCAAAGAAAAGCAATTGAATTGAGGAAGTAACATATGACTTTCATAGAATGCAGATGCATAGATTTGGGTCTTCTGTCATTTGCTAAAAGTTTCTTTTGCAAAAGTTTATCAATTACTTATAAGTGATGCATAACTCCTAGATATTACAGTTATCACATACACTTTTTGATTGAGTTATCTCTGTATGAACTAAAAAAAAGACGGACCAAAAACACTCAAAATACACAAAATCACATCTTTGTTTTAAATGCTGTAGTTTACAAAGAATTTTTAGTCAATATTGAAAACATCTTTTTAGGTATTCTGCAATTTGTGTGAAGTATTTTAACCATAGTTTTCTTTTTTGCTGCCATGAAATTCACATGCAATATATAATCTCCTTTTATTGTATAGATTTTAATGCTTTGGAAGTAAATTGTACAATAATAGGTTTTCCAAGCCTAATTTTCACAAACTTGCATTTCTTCAAATAGAAATTCTGTAAATTTTAGAACAGACATTAAAATAGATATAAAATTCACTTACAGGAATTTGTCCAGCATACATCCTCTATAGTGTGTCTTTTCAAATTTGTTTTTGGGGATTATTTCCAGGGTCTCACACATACTACTCAAGTGCACTGTCAATGAACTACATTCCCTGTCCAAACAAGTTTTTTACTTCTCTTTAATACGTACAGAACAACAGTTGGCAATTAATATTCAACAGGCCCGGCAATGGGTATTTACCCTCTCAGGGTATGATTTATTTGAAATTATCCTTCCTTTGCCAAAAGACCAAGTAAAATATTTGTTCAACATGTCTGAAATGCTATAAATAACATTAGTAAATTTTACTGGGCAATTTTCCTATCATTTTCCCAAAGGTAGATTGTGGGATTGCTTGCTTAAACAATAATTTGTCATTAATAATATAATTACCAAGGCCCCTATTTCCACTGCTCTTACTGTTTTTACAGATGGCTCCAAAACCAAAAGTGCTTATTGGACAACAAATAAATATTGGGTACAAACAACTACTTTAGCATCAGTTCAACAAAATGAACTTTTTGCTATTATTAAGGTGTTACAAGATTTTGTTGGAGATGTTAATATTGTTACTGATTCTGCCTATGCTGTAGGGGTTGTGACTAATATAGTCACTGCTGTTACTTATTCATCTAAACCCCAGCTAAACCAATTATTTAAACAATTACAAGCATTACTGCAACAATGTAATACCAAAGTGTTTGTAACTCACATTAGGGCTCACTCTTCGTTACCTGGGTACCTTGTATATGGCAATAATCAGGTTGATAAATTAGTTTTGCTTCTGCTAAACAAGATCATGCTCATTTACATATAAATGCTGGCCATTTACATATGCATTATAAAATACCTTATACTCAAGGTAAACAAATTATAAAAAGGTGCCCTCTCTGTAGACCAATGCATTTGAGAGTTGTACCTGCTGGAGTAAATCCCGAGGATTACAACCTAACGAGCTCTGGCAAATGGATATAATCCATGTACAAACCTTTGGCCATTTTTCCTTTGTACATGTTACAATAGATACTTATTCCAAATTTGGGCTTTTGCCTTTACGGAAACATGCCTTTACATGTTAACCATGTAATAGAACACTTATTGGAAGTTTTGGCCATTATGGGAGTGCCTGCCAAATAAAGACTGATAATGGATCAGCCTATAAAAGTATCAAATTTAAAAGATTTTTTGAACTTTATGATGTGGTACTTATTACAGGAATAGAATATATCTCCCAAGGACAATCCATTATTGTACGAGTTCATTGCACACTAAAACAACAAATCAAAAACTTAAAAAGGAGGAAAAGGTTGGATGAAGGTATGGATATTTTGTGGTTTTCATGCAAAATCCTAAAATAATTTTACATCAAGCTCTTTTTGTTCTTAACTTTTTAAACTTACCACAAGGAGATATTTTACCTAGAGCTGAGCGCCATTTTGAACAAATATCACAAAAACCTTATTTAAATGCTCCCACATGGATTAAGATTACATTGAAAGCAGAATGGCAACTAGGAACATTATTACATAAGGGGCGAGGATAGAGTTTTGTGTCTACACAGGATGGCAAACAATACTGGCTTCCTGAACGATGGATAAAGACGCGGCCCAGTGAGGACAGCCCCATATCCTGCAAGGAATCGGCCACCAGTTGAGGAAGAAGAAATCCCCACTGCCCACCTGGGGGCAGGTATAAAAGTTGACTGGAGAAGGGCAAAAGATGTTACAACACACTGGTAAACCTGTAATGGCTAAGAACTTGTTCTGGCCATGTGTGCCCTGCTTACTGTAAACCCTATCCATGCTAATACTAATGTAAGTTATTGGGCCTTTGTTCCTAACCCTCCTTTATTGGAACCTGTTGTTTGGGGAGACATGGATATAACCATCTATAATGTTCCTGCTGTTTTATCTCCTCCTTGGAATAATTTCACATTTTCCAATAAGGATGATGGTAGCTTTTTAAGTTTTACTTACTATACTCATCCCTTGTCTGTTTGTCTGGGGCTTCCTCCATGTTTAGTTATGAATTGGCAACATTGGGTTTTACCTGGGAAACGCACTTCCAATTCTAGTACACAGCTGAAGCGATTAACTACTTGGTCCATTAATAGTAGCTGGGAAAGTGTCACCTTTGATGGCAAGTTATCCTTACCTATGTGTCCTGATTTTATTTATATTGATTTATAATATCAGCCTTTTGTGTGGCAAGAGTGTAGAGGAACATTTGGAAAAGTGTTCAATAATTTTATTAATTGGAGACCTTTTGGACAGTTTATTAACACATGTTCAGAATGGAATATTACCAGATGTGATTTATCAAATGTTACTAGGATGCTGGAAGCCATTAATGGATCACTTACTGGAGATCGACTGATGGACTAGGGAGATGGAGGCATTGCAGATGCTTGATGGGCTTTCATGACTGTACTCACTGCTTTTCAGACTCACCTTTGGAAGGTCAGAGCGGTGCTGAAACCCGTGATGCTATCAAATGGATCATTTTCAGGGACGTCAAACTCTGCATCCACTTATAATTTTACTTTGTACAAATCTTATGATGTTACTGCTTGTGTACCTCTGCCTTATGTATTTTTAGTGGGAAATTTTACATATTCTCCTACTATTTCTTTTATTAATTGTCGCCTGTATTCATGCGTTAATTCCTCTCTTAATTTTAATGACAGTAATAGTACTATGATATTACAACAAAGAACTCATATTTGGCTACCTGTAATATTAGGAAGAGAATGGTCCCAAAATCTTTGGATAGTGTTGTTATTGAATTTTTTTACCAAACTACTAAAACGTACAAAGCATATGATTGGAGCCATTATCTGTGATCATAAACTTAATTGCTATTACCACTGTTGCTGCGGTGTCTGGAATTGCCCTATACACTTCCTTACAAACTAAGCACTTTGTGGAAGAATGGCACCGGGATTCACATGAATTGTGGGTCTCACAGGTAGAAATTGATGCTCTAATATAAACACAGATTAATATTCTTAAACAGACAGTGGGATGGTTAGGAAAAAAGTTATTGGTTGTGGAAAAACAGTTATTATTAAAATGTGATTGGAATTTTACTACCTTTTACATTACTAATGTAAAATATAATAAATCTATACATGATTAGAATGTAACACAGTAGTATTTATCTGGAAATTCTACAGCTGCTCAATTGATTGCTCAGTTACAATTTAATGTACATGATATTTTTGGTAAACAATTTACAAATGATGATGCTTCTAATAGTGCTGATACATTTATTAAACAATTGGAAGGGTTGGATCTGAAAGAAATACAACAAAGCATTTCACATACTACTAGTAGTATGGGAATCATGATTGTTATTATTTTGTTTGCACTTGTACTGTTATATTTGATTTTTATGAAACCAATGCAAGCGTCTATGATAACTCTGTGGAAAGCTTTACTTTTAAAACAAAAGAATAAAGTTGTGAAGACTCAGGGTCTATGTTAAAGGGGCAGAATGATGCAGGCTCTGGCCTCAGGATTATCCGAGGACTGTGAGGATTAAGAAAGCTCTTGGCATGCCGGGCTGGAGAGGGAAAATGTTTTCTCTCCCTGTCTCAAAACACATGTCACAGACTCCTGGGAGCTGAGGAAGTAGCTCTTCTTCTTGCTTAAGCATAGATAAGCAGCTGGTCAAGCATTTTCCTGATATTGAAGAAGTGGTTTGAGATTGCTCTAAAATAGTTTAGATAATAAAATACCAAGACATTGTCTCATAGGTCAAGTAAAAAAGTATCTGTTAAAATTTTTGTGTGAATATCTTCTGACCAAATCTTGGCAAAGATCATGCTTGCTTGTCTTTAAATACCACTGACAATAAAGCACAGCATTCAGTAGCAATTTCTGTTTGCAC
Organism: Dipodomys spectabilis; assembly: GCF_019054845.1. Taxonomy (NCBI): domain Eukaryota; kingdom Metazoa; phylum Chordata; class Mammalia; order Rodentia; family Heteromyidae; genus Dipodomys; species Dipodomys spectabilis. The sequence continues at coordinate 763,854 of NW_024870970.1, read as the reverse complement.
TCTGCTTCCCTTATGTCTTGGTGATAGCGTTACCCTTACCCAGGGACCCCAACGCAGTAGATGTTGACAAAAGCCCACCCGGGCAGGAAGGTTCCCTAGATTCTTATCTCCAATAAACTTCTCAGCAAAAGACAGACACAAGTGAGCTGAGGTTGAAATAGTAGGGCACGAGCCTTGAGCATAAACAGGCTCAGAGACAGTGTCCAGTCCCAGCTTTCAAGCCCTAGGACAAACCAATAAAACCAAAACAAAAATAAAACCAAATCCCAAACCTAGCATTTTTCTCGCTGTATACAGAGGAAGTAATTAAGGAAATTGCTTCCTGTGTTACATACAGTTAGAAGAAAGAAGATGTCACACAATTATTTTCTTCATACCATGTTATACCAAAGACTCAAAAAATTGCCCTTTTTTGGGCTTGGAAGGTAGCTCAGTGGTAGAGCGCATGCCTTGCAAGCCTGAGGCCCTGGGTTCGATTCCTCAGCACCACATAAGCAAAAAGAAAAATACCGGAAGTGGCGCTGTGGCTCAAGTGGTAGAGCGCTAGCCTTGAGTTGAAGAGCTGAGGGATAGTGCCCAGGCCCAGAGTTCAGGCCCCACTACCGGACCAAAAAAAAAAAATTGTCCTTTTGCTAAATTTATAAATTAATATCATCCATTTGTTGGCAACTCTGTCTACATTATTCACATTATCATATTATACATGAAGTGTTGGAATTATCTATTAACTGAGTTCTAATTATAACTCTTTTTTTATTTTAAATTTAATTTTATTTTATTTGTGAACACACTGTACAGAGGGGTTACAATTACATGGGCAAGGCAATGAGTACATTTCTTATCAAGCATTGTTGCCTCCTCCTTTTTTTCTACTTCTCAACCCTTCTCATCTTCCCCCTTCCTGCCCCATCCACACCCCTTCAAGTTGTAAAGTTCGTTTTTCTACATAATGACTTGTACATTTCATTGTTGCAATGGGTCCACTTGTATCCTTATTTAAACTATAGGATTTTTCCCTTGCCCTCCATAAATCATACCAACATCAAATACAATGCAAGCAGGGGTTATACCATGGGGGAGGGGCATGTCTGTGACAAGCAGAATAGGTCAGATAAGTGGATGTTAGGTGAAATGAACCCCAGGATAAGTATTTAAATGTTTTTTTTTCTTTCTTGTAATTGTTCCTAACATATTTATAAGATGATTTCTTTGTTGCCAAAGCTGGCTTTGAACCCCAGGTTCCTGAGTAGCGAGGATTACAAGCTTGAAAAACCCATATGAAGCACAGATATATCTAATAATAAAATATATTTCTTATTATTTTAATTCTACAGTCTCAATTTAACAAATTAACATTTAGATATTTATTTAGTTATTAAACCTGAACATGCACTGTGAAAAATAGTTTTCATTTTTATAAAAAATACACTCGCCGGGCACTGGTGGCTCACGCCTGTAATCCTAGCTACTCAGGAGGCTGAGATCTGAGGATTGCGGTTCAAAGCCAGCCCGGGCAGGAAAAACAGTGAGACTCCTATCTCCAATAAACCACCAGAAAACCGGAAGTGGCGCTATAGCTCAAGTGGTAGAGCGCTCGCCTTGAGCTGAAGAGCTGAGGGACAGCGCCCAGGCCCAGAGTTCAAGCCCCACGACCGACAAAAAAAAAAAAAAAAATACACTCAAATATTTAAATGTCAGAATCTTTGCACAAATTGAAATACTCTATTATTCAAAAGTGACAAAGGGATCCTTAATCAAATTTCTCATGTAAGCTAAAAGCAATAGGCTCTGTCAGGGTGAATGAGGCAATTTTTCATGAAATTAAATATTATCTGCTGCAGTCACATGATTTTTTCTTCTATAAAACTTAAGCTTTTTTGACATAAAATATAGATTCATATGTTTTTTGGTTATATAAAAATTTTAGTTAATGGTCATGTATTTCTGAAGTTTGGTAACTAAGACATTTCAGAGAAACACTGAATTTCATGTATTTTATGTCAACAGTGACTTTTAGAAATTGAATCAATCTCAATATGACATAAAGCAAGATATTCCATGACTCATGCAATTATTTTTAGAATTGAATATAATTTGTTTTTAAGTGGTAGGAAATTCATATTATACCTACTCTATAGAATAATTAAGAAATAAATGATTGTGATAGTATTTATTTTTTCTTCAGCTAGAAAGAAAGAACCTCACAATAGATGACAAATATTGAATGGAAATGTCATAAAATTATGAAAAATTCAAGTCATTATGAGTTAGATGAAGTAGTCATTTTTGAAGGTCACAAAATGAAATCTCTTGAAGCTTTATCTGTTAAATGAAATGTATTTGCACTCAAAATATTTCATTCATCTCTCCAGTAATGGTATAATCCAACCTCCTCGATTTCAAATAGCTTCTCTGATTAATTCAAGTAAATGTTTAGGAACAGAAGTTATCACAATTTATAGAAATATCTACCCAAAACTCTAGAAATTAAAACTGAAATCATAAAGGATTGGGATTAATAATTAGCTTTCACTATGTTGCCATAAAAAGGTGAACCCTCTCACGTGGCCATAGTTGTAGAGATTTGGTCATTGAGAACTTGTGATCAAAGAGAATGTTAAGATAAGTACTTTCCTCCTCTTCCTTCTTTTACTTCTCTGTCTCCTTCTGCTTTTGATTTTCCTTCTCCCTCTCCCTCTGCCCCTCCTCGTGTTTCTCTCTTTCCCCACTCTGATTCCTACTTTTCTTTACTTCCTGGCTTCCATGAATACACATACTCCATCACATGTTTCTGACATGGGGTACTGTGCCACCACCAACCCAAAGCAATGAGGATAAGAAATAACTGAAATGTGTAAAATCAGAAGCCAAGATTAATCTTTCCCCCTTTTAAGTTAATTTTATAAAGTATTTTGTCATATTAATAGGAGACTGACCCAGCATGCTCTCATTTATTATAAAGGATAAGATTTACTGGAAACAATCTGACCAACATCGCCCTAATGAAATGATTGATTAAATTAATATTATATTAGGACAAATCTAGTTTAAAATATCAGATATACTTCAATAAGAGGCCAAAAATCACCTCTATGATTTCCTATGCGAAGACAGCAGAATACAATCTGTTCCTCAAGGAAATTGACCTACCTATAATTGACAGCATTGTCAATTTCATAAATGATATAAGAAGACTGTAGAACAAATTACAACCTAAACTGCATGATATAAAATTTACTTCATCCCTTGTATTCTATCTATGTCTGGTTCCCAAAATGACTTGCATTTTATCATATTTTTAATTATCTTTAATTAGTTGTATGGGAGTTGCTCTTTGACAAAGCATTTAATGAATAGTGTTTAGTGAGGGTTTTTTTTTTTTCTTTTTCTCTCCTGAGGTATGAACTCTGGGTCTGAATGCTGTTCCTGAGTGCCTTTGGATGAATGCTAGAACACTATCACTTGAGGCACAGCAGCACTTTCAGATTTTTCTGAGATTCAATTGACAATAAGAATCTCACAGACTTTCTTGCCTGGGCTGGCTTCAAACCTCAATCCTCAGCGTCCTGATTATATAGGATAACAAGTGTAATGCACCATTTTTTTCTACTTGTCCTGGGGCTTGAACTCAAGGCCTTGGCAATGTCCTTGAGCTTCTTTTCCTCATGCTAGTACTCTATGAATTGTGTCATAGTGCCAATCCCAGATTTTTTGTTTATGAAGTATTTAGGAGTCAAACCCAGGGCTTCACACATTCAAGGCAAGCAATCTACAACTAAGCCACATTCCCAGCCCTATACAATGCCTCTTGATAATCATTATCCCTCATCATTCTCAATCCTATCTCATCCCTCAATTTAAAGACTTTTGTAGAATATTCACTGACTCGCAATAGCATGTATAGTCACTCAGAAGTTATACCACGGATCATATTTTTTTGATAGTCTTATTCATCAACATACTAACGTTATGCATTATAGAATTCTGTGATTTTAAATTTTAAATTATCACTTAGATTCACCCACTACTATTCTAAAAATTTTCCTAAGGTTAATCCAAATGCAATTTGTAATTCTTCGATAAAGTAAAATGATTCTTAGAATGTTAAAGAGTTGGAGTAAGACTATTACCTTCAGTTCTAGAACATTTTATCCTTACTACCCTCTGAAAATACTCCCATATTTATTACTAGTCACTTCCTGTCAACATTCCAACCTACCTCCCTTGAGCAGCTATTATTTCATATTGTTCCTCTACAGATGTGCCAATTTTAAAAAGCTCATATAATTAGAAAAGGTAGACTATTTTATCCATTTTCCCATATAATATTACTGTTTCTAAAGTAAGTCCATGTAAACTTTTCTCATGGATAGAGCATATGTATAATGGAATAACATCCTGAATGGGCATTTAAATACTTTATGATATGTTATTGTAAAAGGTTTTGCTATGTATATTCTTGTACATGTGTCTCATTGGACATATGTTGAAATAGAGGCAATTCTATATATAATGTCTTAAAGAATGCCAGTATGTTCAACAAACTGACTATATCATTTTAAATATCAAACACAAATGTATAAGGATTCCAATTTCTACATAATGGTTGTGCAGGGTTATCTTATTGTTTCTATTTCCACTAATCTCTATATGTATGCAATGTCTAGGTATGTTATGATCTTTCCATATGTTCCTTGGTTGTTATTATATTACTATAGAGATATGTATTTGGATTTTTTATAACTTATTCAGGATGGTTAAAGTTTTCCATTGGCATTAGTATGCTATTAATATATTTCTGATTCAAGTCTCTTTAAATATATTTATATGTATACACACTATATGTACATATGCATATATTCATACTTACATGTGTATATATACTAATACCTGTATACATATATAAGAATATACAGATGTGTATATACATGTATATACAGTTGCGGGTGGCTCACCCCTGTAATCCTAGCTACTCAGGAGGCTGAGATCTGAGTATCGTGTTTCAAAGTCAGACTGAGCATGAAAAGTCCATGAGACTCTTATCTCTACCACCAGAAAACCGGAAGTGTCACTATGGCTCAAGTGGTAGAACTCTAGCCTTGAGTTGAAGAGCTGAGGGACAGCACCCAGGCCCAGAGTTCAAGGCCCACAACCCCCACAACCACCACGACCAACAACAAAAAGAATACTGACTGAAAAATCAATAGTATTAAGCAGTCTTAAAGGTAGGCTCAAGTCTAATATTTTAGTATAATCTTAGATTCCAGCAGCCTTCTAGACCAATGAGCTAAGAGCCCTCAGAATGTTGACCGAATGTCTTAGTTTATTTACATAATCACTATAAGTATGCATTTTCTCATCTCTTTCTTTCATTTCACCACAGAATCTGTATTTACCCTTTATGCCATACTTGAATACAAAAGCCTTTGGAAGATATTTATTAATTGGTGTATATTAATTGTATGGAGAAATCTTATTGAAATATTTTACACTTTCACATATTAATGAAGGGCCTGATTAATCTGTTTCTGGTTTCTGTCTTTCTCCATTCCCATTGCCTTTTTTTCAACTGTTTTGTGTGAATTTCTTTGTGCTATCTTCAAACATTGACAAATTGTATTAAAGTGCTGTTCACCCATCTTCACTGAAAATTATACAATGCTCAATATAAAAGCAAAAACCTAAATAAATGGAGACATATAATTTTTGTGGATTGGAGGATACAATTGAGCAAAGATATAAATTGTCTCCTCCCTTTTTTTTTTTTTTGGTCATTCATGGGGCTTGAAATCTGGTCCTGGGCACTGTTGCTCTGCTCTTCAGTTCAAAGTGAATGCTCTACTCATTGAGCAACTGTGTCACTTCTGGTTTTCTGGTGGTTAATTGGGCATAAGAATCTTATGGACATTCCCATTCCAGCTGGATTTGAACCACAGTCCTCAGATCTCAGCCTCCTATGCAGCTAGGATTACAATCATGAGACAACAGAGCTCAGATTCACAGATTTATTTATGTTTATGACAATTTCTAAAAGCACTCTTTTAGTCATTGACAAAGCAAAATAAGCTGGAATATATTTCTCTGTCCAATAATAAAACTGTTAGTGTAAAATTGTTATATTTGTAGAGGAAAGATTATACAGCTCAATGGGTATGTAGGGCACCAGATTATATCCACGTAAATATTATCAAGGAATATTTAGTTAGGGGTAAAATCAATCATTTGAGGATATTCTCTTTAATAGTTGGTGATAGGTTAGACAGTATTTCAGATAATTAAAAAGTGAACATTGACTTAAACATAACAATTTATTCAAATGTTAACTTCAAGCAGTATTAAACTGTGGCATATAAAACAAAAAAAGTGATGTGAATTAAAGCAAAGAAATTTGCTTACCGGAAGTGGTGCTATGGCTCAAGTGGTAGAGCTCTAGCCTTGAGATAAAGAGCTGAGGGACAGCATCCAGGCCCAGAGTTCAAGGCCCACAACCATCACAATCACCACCACCACCAACAAAAAGAATACTGACTGAAAATCAATTGTATTAAGCAGTCCTAAAGATAGGCTCAAGTCTAACATTTTAGTACTATCTTAGATACCAGCAGCCTTCTAGTCCAATGAGTCCAATTGTCAAGACATCTTTACAATTTGAGAGATGAAGCATTCTTAAATTTGACATTAAAATTATAGGAAAGGAAAACGATAGAGTTGAGCGCAACAAAGTGTAAAACAATTTAGTCTGTGAAAGCTCATATACAAGTAGTAAATAGAAGTTGGGAAGAGTTGGCTCATGTATCTTCTCCTAGCTCCTTGGGAGGCTGTGATTTTAGTATTGTTGATTGAAGGCAGCCCACAAAATAAAGTCTCTGAGAATTTTATCACTGATTAATCAGCAAAATGCCAGAAGTGAGGCATGACTCAAATGGTAAATTGTTTAAAAAATGCAACAAATCTCAGGGACCCTGAGTTCAGCCCCAGATGTGAGCAAAGATGATTACCAGCACCTTCACGGGACTCTGGGAGATTCAGAAACCCGGGATGCCGCGAGAATCCTTTCTCTGCAACATGAAACTTGGGGACAAGATGTGGTAGACCATCCTTCCTGGCTCCAGAGGGGAGGAGAGGAGGACCCTTGAGCAGGGCCTCAGCTCACTGGCAACCTTATTCACACCTGAGTGGGGAATTGAGTGCCACAGAACTGGTCAGCTGCTGGACAGAAATCTTTGAGAAGATAGGCATTCCACAGGCCCCAGAATCCAGCTAGTACATCATGGCTCACATCCTCGGAGCCAAAAGAGTTAAGTGTGGTGTCACCAGGAGGGTGGGAAGAGGGAGGAGGGAGAATTGTGGGAGAGCTTCATCAGGTTTTGCCCTCCACCCCCAGGATGCTTACCTGCATCGAATGGGACTTTTCTGTAGTATTGTCATAGGCAGATGCTCATATACTTACACAACAAACAGTTACAGTGTGCACCAGGCTTCTCGGGGGAGATATCATAGATGAAACGATCCAGTGCTGGTTCCATAGCACAGGAAGAAACCTTGGATTGATCTGGATGCCAGTGCTTCACACCTGTCACCTAGCTACTTAGGAGGCTGAGATGGGAGGATTGAGGCTTAAGGCCTGGGCAGGAAGTCCTGTAAGACTCTTATCTCCAACTAAATACCAAAAAGGAAACACCAGAATTGGATGTGTGGCTCAAGTTGAAGTCTATTGGCCTTGAGTAAAAAGGCTCCTGGTCAGCATCCAGGGTCTGAGTTCAAGGCCCATGAGTGAGAGAAGAAAGGAAAAGAGAGTGAGAGGAGGGAAGGATTGAGTGAGAAAAAGAGGAACGGAAGAAGAAGGGGGAACAGGCAAGGCTTGGTTTGGAGTCCCTGGATCAAGGGAGCCAACCATTCACAATCTCTGTGGGAACAGTTTCAGAGATTTAACCCAGTATGTAGGATCAAGCCACTGACCTATCAGCAACTTCATGAAATCCAGGTGTTGTGTGGTCGCCGACTGCAGAAGGATGTAGACCCTAGGGCTCAGGGTGGGTCACCAGGTTTTAATCTCTCCTGGCTCCACCAAGTTTATTTTCTGGTCAGATAAGAAGAAAGGGTCCAACAGATAGGTAGGTGTTGGGGTGACAGAGTGTCAAGGGGGGGCAAGGGATAAGAAGGAAGATGAAATCAGAGGATGATCCCAGGTAAGATGTGTCAGGACATTGGATCCATGATGTCGCCTGACAATCTAGACTATCAGTGATAGAGCCTTTGACCAACCATAGGGTTATTAAAAGTCTTGATGTCTTGGGTTCACCGTTGAGCACCTGGCTGTCGTCCACTGCCGGATGCCTGTGCAGTACAACTTTGAGGACTGGGATTTCCAGGGCTCAATCTGAAGATCACAACTCCAGTGTTCATTCCAAGACCAGAGACAGAGGTAAGTGTGCCTCTGGCAGAGGACAGTCAGGGAATGAAGGCAGGAGTCAGGACTGTGTTTCCAGGAGACTTCCTGTAGGGGGCGCTAGGACCCCGTGACTGCCATTCTCATAGGCAGATGTGGGTCTCTTTGCTGGTTCAGCATTTAGTCTAGAAGGCAGATTTGGGATTCAGAGAGGGCAGGCTGATGGTGGGGCAGGGTTCTGTAGAGGCTGGTGGGAAAACAAGAGGCACTGGGCTCTGAGCAGGGTTGTTTCTTTGAGGATACTCACAACCTAGGAACATTCCTGCTATGGATCAGCCCTTTTCCCCTTCCCGAAAGAGACGGACCTAGAGCCTTCCAGTCTGCATCTCTTGTCCAAGAAATGCTTTTGTTCCTACATCCTGTGGTTGGATAACTAGAACTCACCTCACTGCCCAGTGTTGAGGCAGGACAGTGAGAGATACTGAGTCTTTCATAAGGTCAGGGGATCTAAGTATGAGATTGTACTTGAATGCCCTAACTTGGCTCATGGTCAGTCCCATCTAAGACTGCCATGACGTAGGATATAGAATCTAGAGAATCAGAGCCGGATGGGGTCTGTTCTGGAAGTCTTGAGTATTATGTTTGAGCTTTGAGCTCCTGTGTGCCCACCTGCTTCCCTTTCTTGGGTGGGTCTTTGCTAGAAAAAGCTTGAAACTAAGGACTGGGTCCTATCCCTTGTCTCTTATGCTCAAAGCTATCACTATCATTTGAGCCACAGCTCCACTTCCAACTCTTTTGGAGGTTTAATTGGAGATAAAGGGTTCTCATGGACTTTAAAGGTGGCATCCAACTGCAGTCCACAGATCTCAGTCTCTTGAAGGGATAGGATGACAGGCATGGACAAATATGTTTGGCCTGTTGCCAGTAGCTCATAGCCGTCATCCTAGGTGTTCAGGAGGTGAGATCTGAGGATCACAGATCAAGGCCAGCCTGGTCAGAAAAAACCCTGAAACATTTTTTTTCAACAAACCATCAGAAAACTGGAAGGGGTGGCTCAAGTAATTGAGTGCTTACCTTAAGCTGAAGAGCTCATGGATAGCACCCAGGCCCAGAGTTCAAGCCCCACAACAGAAAAAAAGAAAGTAAGACATATTTGCCTGCAAAGGATGGTGGAGGTGTGGGGGAGAGCGGGGTGTGTGCTGTGGTTGGGAGACCAGGTTCTGGCCTCACTGTACAGACATTTCTAAGAATTCCCCAAGTTTGCTCCAGTTTGAAGCCACAGCTTCAAGAGGACATGGCCTGTGGCAAGCAGGGAGTGGGAAAATGGGTGCAGGGGTGAGAGTGTGTTTGTATTCTCTCCATTGAAGGATGAATTTGAGTGCTAGGTGTCAAAGTCTGAAAGAAGGGTTGCAAGAAGTTTGTGGCCTGAGGATATGGCTTTCCTCTGGGTATATGAAGGTGGCTGAAGCCTGAAGACACTGGTGCCTCACAACTGTCATCCTAGATACTCAGAAGGCTGTGATGTGAAGACCATGGTTCCAAGCCAACTCGGGTAGAAAAGTCTGTGAGACTTGATGTCCAATGGACCAACCAGAGAACAGGACGTGGTGCTGTGACTCAAGTGGGAGAGTGTTCACCTTCATCTGAAGAGCTGAGGGACAACACCGTGGCCCAGATATCAAACCCCATGACCAACCACAAAAAAGGGGTGACTACGTTTTCTGCATACCAGTGCATACGGTAGGATATGCCATGCTGGTCTATGAGACATTCCAGATATGTGAGAGGCTCAACCTAATGGAGGGAGTTTATGGTTCTGTTCTCAGGGACTGCTGAAGCCTTGGGCTTTTCATGTGTGTGTGTGTGTGTGTGTGTGTGTGTGTGTGTGTGTGTGTGTGTGTGTGTGTGTGTGTGTGTGTCTGTGTGTGTGTCTGTGTCCGTGTCTGTGTCTGTGCATGTTTGAAGGTAGAAAGAACTGGGATGGGGCTGGGATGATAGCTCAGTGGTAGAGTGCTTGCCTTGCATGTCTGAGGGCCTGGGTTCTATTCCTCAGCACCACATAAGCAAAAAGAAAAAAGCCAGAAGTGGCGCTGTGGCTCAAGTGGTAGAGTGCTAGCCTTGAGCTGAAGAGCTGAGGGACAGTGACCAGGCCCAGAGTTCAGGCCCCACAACTGGACCCAAAAAAAAAAAAAAAGAACTGGGGCTTGAACTCTAGGCCTAGGGGCTGTTCCTGAGCTTTTGTGCTCAAAGCATGTGCTCTGACACTTGAGCCACAGCTCCACCTCTGGTTATTTGGTGGTTCACTGTAGATAAGAGCCTCAGAGACTTTCCTGTGCAGGCTGGCTTTGAACAGTGATCCTCACACTTCAGCCTCCTGAGTATCGAGGATGATAGACAGGAACCACCTGTGCTGGCTTTGTGTGTGTCTGTCTATGTGTGTGTGTGTGTGTGTCTGTGTGTGTGTGTCTGTGTGTGTGTGTATGTGTGTGTGTGTAGAAGTTGGTTGTAACAAGGAGCACTGGACCTTTGGTAACTTCTAACCGCAATCTTTGGGGTGTGCATGGGCTTTGTGACTGAGGTCTGGGGGCCTGGAAGTGTGAGATGCTTGAAGGGGATTCAGCACCGTTAAATTATAAGACCAATGGATCTTTGTGCCCTGGAAGTGTCTACTCCCTTGGGCCTGGTTGGTGGCAGAGGGAGCTTGGGAGAGTCTGGGGGTGAGGCTGCAGGGGATGGCTCCCCAGGGGGACAGAGACAGCACCTTATTCTTGACCACAGTTGAAGTTCTGGGTTGGGCATTGAACCATCTGACCTCAGTATAATCACAGGACAGTTATGAGGAAATAAGGGGTCAATACAGGGGGATCTCTGGGGCAGGGCCAGGCATAGAGGGAGTGGTCATCAGATAAGGTTCTTGGCAATTCTGTGAGCATATGACAGGAAGATACCTGGAAAGGGCTCAAATGGGTCCTGTTATTTATCGTGCCACAGGTATGGGATTATGAAACAAAACATGGCTTTCTTTCATCTTTACCCTATCCACGTGAGGAAGGGGATCCTTCACTGTTCAGTTTTGCAGCTGGGGAAAATGAGGCATGGAGAAGCTGGGTGACCTACTCATGACCCCCAACTGAAAGAAAGCTCGACCTGACTTCACTGCCATGCTCCCTAGGACAATGGGTGCTATTCAGTCCACTTCTTGTGGTGGGAAGTCCACTTCTTGTTAGCCATGAGGCTTGAACTCTGGGCCTGGATGTTGTTCCCGTGCTCCTCAGATCAAGGCTAGCACTCAACCACTTGAGCCACAGCACCACTTCCGGTTTTCTGGTGATTCTTTGGAGATAAGTGTCTCACAGACCTTCCTGCCTAGGCTGGCTAGGAACCATGATCCTCATATCTCAGCCTCCTTTGTAGTTACCATTATAGGGCTTAAGTGTAATTCTGACATATTCTCTCTCTCTCTCTCTCTTTCTCACTCACTCTCTCTCTCTCTCTCATAGGAACTCTCTGTCTCTCTCTCTCACAGGAACTTGTTGAATGGGTGCTGGAGGAGGTTGCCATGTGGCTGGGACCCGAGGTGACCCTCTCATTCTGGAGGTAGGCTGTGGGTCAGGAGCTTTCTTGCTCAGGCTGTTGAACTCACTCTCTCAAGCAAGCCCCTCTGTGCCTGGCATAGACCGTGATGTTTATTCATTGTCAGTTCATCTGGTGAGTCCTTTCTCACTAACCTCTTCTAAGACAGTTAAAGGAAAGTGGATGAGGAGGCATCACGTTGTCCAACCGCACAGCCGAATCCAAGGCCTCTGATCCCACTGTCACCTATCTGGCCACACCCTGATTATAAGAAAATGAATTCACTCTATGTCTACTTTGCTTTATTGGGGTGTGTCGTTTCAGGGAGGGGATGTGATGTGCAGAGAAAAGATCCCAGACCCGATACCTCCTGGGGGATATTTGTTCTGGTGACAGAGCCAAGTCATTGCTATGCATAAGGAGGAAGCTGCCATCAAACTGACCCGGAACAATGCTCAAAGGTAGGTAGGCTGTTGAAGTATCAAACACACTCGAGTCTGCTTCACACTCACAACAACGGTGATGCAGTGAGAGTGGCCCGGAAATGGCCCCAGGGGATTATAAATGGATGGTGGTGGTCAAGTGCTGGTGGCTCTAGCCTGTCATCCTGGCTATTCCGGAGGCTGAGTTCTGATGGTCGTGACTCAGAGCCAGCCAAGGCAGGAGAGTCTGTGAGATTCTTATCTCCCATAAACCACCTCACCCCCCCCCACAAAAAAGATATATATGGTGCAGTGGCTCAATTTGTAGAGCCTCAATCTTGAGTAAAAAAGCTCAGGGATGACACTAAGGCCTTGATTCCAATCCCTGGGACTCACAAAAAAATAAAATGAATAGTGGGCATCTGTTATCTCACTACCAAAGTACTTGTAGCCAAAGGTAAGGGGCTTGCCTTGATGTTCTTCTAAACCTCTCCTCTCTATTATCTCTCCCAGCTTCAGTTGCAGGATAGAATTCAGATCATCCCACTTGATGTGACCTTATGAACCCTCCCCTACCAGCCTTCCTTGGGGTGGAGATCATGGATGTACTTACTACTGGGAGAATGAAGCACCAGAGAGATGGGGGTGGTATCCCAGAAACTCATACTCTCAAAAACACACTCACCTAGGCCAACTCAGACTAGCCTTTTCCAAAGACATTTTATCTCCTTGGAATAACTGACCTAGGAGAGGAACTTGATCCCCTGTAAATGACTATTTTAATTAGGGCTTGCTAGTTGACACGAGATAAACAGAAGCTCAAAAGAAAGGCTCTGGTGCCTGTCATATCTGGCTCAGGCTCATACCTGACATACTGGCTCCTCAGTATGCAGAGATCTGAGGTTCAAAGATCGAAGCCAGCCATAAGCTGGAAAGCCAGTGAGACTCTACTCTCCGTGGAACCACCAAAATGTTAGAAGTGGAGCTATGGCTCAAATGCTGGAGCACCAGCCTTGAGCAGAAAAACTCAGAGAGGCAGCTCCCAGATCCTCAGTTCAAGCCCACACAAAGAAATGGCCTCATTTCTTCCCACAGACTGCATGGGCCTTGAGTGCCCTCTCGTGGAGTGTGATACAGCACCAGTCCCTGGGTAGTGTTTCGGAGCCTTCAGAAATTGGGTGGTGAAAGCCAGGCTTTCCCCTTTGAGCGCTCTTAATCTACACCAGCTGGAAGGAAAAGCATGACAAGTCCGGCACTGTGTAGAGTTGAGAAGATGCCACCCTCCAGTCCCCCCTCCCCGCCAGGGCAATTGGAGCGGGCTTCTTAAAGGCAGCACTTAAAAGGGGGTCTTTCTTAACAAGGAAAATCTGACAGGAAGCACAAATTGTAAAGATGCTGTAGATAAAGGACAACATATTGGAGCATGTTCATTTCCATCCAGGGCTGCTGGTGAGAAACTCAGTACAGATGTACAAGATTGTCCTGAGACAGGCCCAAGAGGTCACATAAGAACACTATCCAGGATAGGGATTGTGTCTTAGCAGTAGTGGGCTTGCCTAGCGCACAGGAAACCGTGGGTTCAATTCCTAGGTACCGCATACACAGAAAAAGCCAGATGTGGCATCGTGGCTCAGGTGGAAGAGTGCTTGCCTCAAGCAAAGGAAGCTCAGGGACAGTGCCTAGGCCCCCAGGCCAAGCCCAAGGACTGTCAACATAAAACAGCACTCTAAGGGACATGGGTGATAGGTGGATTGTTATGCCTTGTAGCTCTTAGTAGATCCATCCATGTGTCATGTCTCCTTCTTTGACAGAGGTGAGATGGACAATCCTTATGCCCTGGGCACCCCTGGAACCAGTTATCGGCAACCCTCCAAACATCTTCCACTGAAACTTGGAGGAGCTGGCCCCAGAAATCCTCAAGTACCATTTGCATGGGGCTGGGTTATACAGGCCCCAGACATCCTAGTGGGTCTGATCTGCCCTGGAAGACCAGGCCATCCAGAGGAGGTGGATGGGAATTTAGAAATGAGTAGTGATGTGAAGGGGGCCCTTTAATGCCCATGTCCCTACCCAGATTAGGAGCCTCCCTGTCTCTGAATGACATAGCAGAGTGTCTAAGTGGTAGTTTCTAGAGGAGGACTAGGTGGCAATTCTAAAGAATGAGACACCATAAGCCCTGTGCTGGTGACTCACACCTGTCATCCAGGATACTTGGGAGGCTGAGATCCAGAGGATCTTGTTTCCCAGCCCAGGCAGGAAGCTCCCATGAGAGTCTCATCTCCAGTCTCCAACCAGAAGTGGCACCATGGCTCAAGTGGTAGACCACTGGCCTTGAGCAAAAAATCATCATCTGGGACAGTACCCAAGTCCTGAGTCCAAGCCCCTCAACCACGAAAACAAGAAAGATACCCCTTGCTTGAAAGAGATGGTGAAGGAGTGGGGTTTCTGTGGTTGGGAGACCAGGTGCTCGCTTTAGTGTACAGACATTTCTAAGAATTCCTCAGGTTTGCCTGAGTGTGAAGTCATAGCATGGTGGGCGTTACCTTACCAAGAACTCCAGAGGTTGTGGCCTGTCTTAGGCAGGGAGTGGGAGAATGGGAGCAGGTGTGGGAGGGTAGTGTCAATTATATTCTCTCCACCCAAGGAAGAATGATTTTGGATGCTGGTGTCAAAGTCTGAAGTGAAGGGTTGCATGTGCCTTGTGGCCTGACAAGTTGGGTTTCCCCTGGGTGTAAGAAGGTGGCTGAGGCTGGGAGCTGCCATTGATTCACACTGTCATCCTAGCTACTCAGGTGGCTCAGATCTGAATATTATGGTTCAAAGCCTGCTTGGGCAGGAAAGTCTGTGAGACTATCTCCAGTGAACCACCAGAAAACCGGAAGTGGTGCTGTGGCTCCAGTGGTAGAGTGCACACCTTCAGCTGAAGAGCTGAAGTCTGCGTGAAGGCCAAAGTTCAAACCTCATGACCTACAACCAAAAATAAGGTGGGTGAGTTTTCTTCATAGAGGTGTGTACAGAAGGAAACGCCATGCTGTGTGATGAGCCATTCCAGATGTGTGAGAGGCTCTGTGTTTAGTCTACATTTGTTCTGGGGACAGTAGTGCCATCTTCTCAGAGTTTGGGATGTTCAGGTACTCATGGACTGCTGAGGCCTTGAGCTACCCACGTGTGTGTGTGTGTGTGTGTGTGTGTGTGTGTGTGTGTGTGTGTGTGTGTGTGTGTGTGTGGTGTGTACTTTCCCCTCATCTTTCTCTGTCCACTTCCTGGGTGCTTGTCTGTCTCTTTCTGACCTTGGATGGTGCCACTGCTCCATGGCAACCTTGCCTTTAGCCCCCATCAGGGTCTACCTTGAGTCCTAAATTGCCAGAGACCTGCACATTCCAGCTTTTCTTTGGGGCCCAAGTCCAGCTGTCCATATCTTTGTCTGCCTCCAGGGGATTGTGGGTCTGCAGGGCTGGCTGGCATAATTTCTCACCTGCCTCTTGAGGTGGGGGACAGGTTCAGTCATGCGATGTCCTGTCTTTTCCTCAGCTGGGCCTCTCGCTGCATGTCCTACTTCTAGAAGTCTGGCAGTGGAGTGGGGGAAGGGTGCTTGCCAGTGACTCTGGCCAACTGAAGCTTGATAGCTGACTAAAGGCTGCCAAAGCAAGGTGGATTTGGGGCTACATGGGAGGTGAGGCCAAGGTGGGTTGGAAGTATTGGTCGGTGTCTAGGAAATGTCAATGTACGTTTCTGAAGGCAAGTATTTCTTCCAGCCACAGCTGGGCCTCTTAGGTCCTTCTAGACAATTCTGGATGGCCAGAATACAGAGGGACAGACTTTAGATTCCAGGGCCAGGGAAGTGGGGGATGAGAGACTGGTATGGCCAGTACCTCAATGTTCTGGGGTATTAGCCTTGACCTGGCTATGCCCCCCTTTTGTAAGTTCACTTCTTAACCCAGTGCTGGCCACACACGGCCACTTGTGATGTGGAAGTGGCAGGAGCAGAAGTGAGATCTAGGAGGACCAAAATCTGGATTTATGGCCTGATTGGGGTGGGGGGGGTGTCTTAAAAAAATCTTAGAGCTGGAACTCAGAGCTTGGCACTGTCCCTGAGCTTCCTTTGCTCAAAGCTAACACTCTAACACCTGAACCACAGCTCACCTTTCATCTTTTTTAGTAGTTTAGTAGACAGAAGCGTCTCACATATTTCCTGCCTGGGCTGGCTTTAAGTTGCCACCCTAAGAGCTCAGCCTCTTGAATAGCTAGGATTGCTGGTATGAGCCACTGGCATCCAGCTGCAAGGATGTCTTTTCATACTCTCTTCTGTTCTAACAGCTGTCTACTTATGCTGGTCTAAATCTCTAACCTCCATGTCAGCTCTCATCAGCCCCTGATTATGTGGAGAATAAAAACCTCAAACCTGGTCCCATTTCTTTGTTCTCATGGGAGGAGGTTATGTTTTCTCTGAAGCCTGGGGTAGGCGGGGTAATGTAGATGGGTGCTCAGCTGGGAGAGAGGTAGTCTGTTTTAGCCAAGAAGGAAAGTTTGGCCAGATGCTAATAGCTCATGCTCTCATATTCCTAGCTCCTCAGGAATCTCAGATCTGAGGATTGCCATTCAGAGGCAGCCCAGCTCAAAATGACTGTGAGACTCTTTTCTGCAAATAACCACCCGAGGGCTGGAAGAGAAACTGTGGCTCAAGTGGTAGAGTGCTAGCCCTGAATAAAGAAAGTGAGGGAGAGAGCCCAGGCCCTGAGTTCAAGCCCTAGTACCAAGATGTGTACTAGAAGGTGTGCATGGGAGCGCGTGCGTGCGCGCGCGCACACACACACACACACACACACACACACACACACACACACACACACACACACACAGAGGAAGGTGGTAATGATGAGCTGAGCTAGAACTGGGGGCAGTCTTGAGTCATATTCATAGTAAACTCTCAAGCCAGATCAAGTGGTTTCTCCCTAAGTCCTTTTTGGGCTGAGGGGTTGGGCCATGGCACTAAGTTCCATGGAACCTGCCCCTCCATCCATACACAGGGCCACAGGACCAAGGGAAGGACACTAGGGACGCTCCTTTGTACTCAGCCCACGATTGCCGACCTTCATCTGTCCCCTTCCACTCCCTTGCAAAGGTGAGGAAAGCAGTGGTCTGAGCACTGGGACTCCTGGGATAGGGGCTGATACAAGCAGCAGCCAGCCAGCTGTGGATTCCAGAGCCTACAACCTTTCATGAGCTCAACTCCACACCTGCCCAAGGTGTGCCTGACAAGCTCACACTCTTGTGATGACCGCGTGAGTGGACACTACCTGGTGTGACATCTTGCAGCTCCTGCTCCTCCTGGCCTAGAACCGTGGTCTGAAACATCGAATTACTGCTCAGATCGAAATTGCACATATGACAGATGCCTTTCTAATGAGGTCCATACCCCAAGGCTTGACCCTTCTCTGGTACTGTGGCCGCTCTGTAGGCAAAGACCTCCAAACAGGCTCCTTTCAAGACTTGTAGGAGATCTAGACATCGGAAGACCCTTAGGGGCCCACTGGAAAATACTTTTCCTAGAACCACAGAGTTAGACCAACCAGGCTAGGTGTTGGTCATGGGGCTTGAACTCTGGGCCTGGGCACTGCGCCCCAGCTCTTCAGGTTACCACTTGAGCTACAGAGCCACTTCTGGTTTTCTGGAGGTTCCTTGGAGATCAGAGTCTCCCAGACTTTCCTGCCTGGGCTGGCTTTGAACCACAATCCTCACATCTCAACCTTCTGAGGAGCTAGGAGTACAGATGTGAGCTACTGGGGCCTGACTGATATGGCCTTTTACCACACTGGACTAGGAGCTCTTGAAAGCTTTTCTTTATTTTTTAGGTGCCTGTACTGGGGATTGAACTCAGGAGTCTGGGCTTTGGTTTCTTAACTTTTTTCTCTCAAGGACAGCTCTTTACCAATTGAGCCACAACTCCATTCCTGGCTTTTGGTAGTTCATCGACAAGAAGAGTCTCACTAATTTTCCTCACCTGAGCTGGATTGACCCACTATCTCTATCTCAGTCTCCTGAGTAGCTAAGATTTACAGGGGTTGAGCCACTGGTGACCTTGGGCTAGAAGATTTTCATAGGCAAGAGTTCTTCTATGCGTTTGTACTGCCTCCTCCAGGCAAAGGAATTCTGAGGGTCAGGAGCTGTGAAAAATAGGATTCCAGCCACCAGAAATGGCAGGAGTCCATGGTGAAAAGCCAGCTATTCTTCTCCCGGGCCCCATTCTGGGACCCCACCCTCTGCCCTGTGACTCAAGGTACAAACCTTGGCCCAGCCTTGAATGTCCTGACAGACTCTTCTGAAGCCACAGAACCTTCATTCCACCCACACCACCTGTTCTACAGCACACCTCAAGACCTTTGCCCATGCTATACCTTCTGCCTGAGGCTCTCTGTCCTGGATCCATATCTTAGAACTCCTGTGGAATTTTGGCATTGGTTATATCACCTCCTGGAGCAAGTCTTATCTTCCCTTATCCCTCTTTTTTTTAATATGGAGTTGCTAGAGATGGAACTTGTGCAGGGTGACTGGCAAATGCTCTATCTTGATGTGTGTGTGTGTGTGCGTGTGTGTGTGTGTTGTGTGTGCATGTGTGCCTGTCCTAAGGTTTGAATTCATGGCCTGGATTCTATCTGATCCCTGAGCTTTTGTGCTATAGGCTAGCACTGTACTATTTGAACCACAGTTCTACTTCTGGCTTTATGGGTGTTTAATTAGAGAAAAGTGTCTTATATACACTTCCCTGCTTCCAATTGGGATCCTCAGATCTCAGCCTCCTGAGTTGCTTACAGAGGTGAGCCACCAGCAACTGCCCTCTACCTTACCTCTTACCTATAACCATGGCCCTCCTCTGAGTCCCACAAGAATATATCATACCAGGCTCATTTTTTTTTCTTTTTGCCAGTCTTGGGTCTTGAACTCAGGGTCTGGGTATGTTCCTGAGCTTCTTTTGCTCAAGTCTAGCACTCTATCACTTAAGCCACAGTGCAACTTTTGGCTTTTTCTGTTTCTTTGGTACTGAGGAATTGAACCCAGGACTTAGTGTGTGCTAGGTAAGCACTATACCACTAAGCCACATTCACAACCCAAGGTTCACTTCTAACAAGAGTTATGAGGGTGGGATTTATTGGCATACCCCTCTTGGCATAGAAATTGCTGACTATTTAATATCTTTGCCAAGATTTGGGACCAGCCTGAGACTCGGCAATGAGGAATGATAAATGAGTGAGAGCCACCAAGCCCCAGAGGTCTAGACTATGGAGCCAGAAACTTCGGCAACTCCTACAGTCTAGGAACTGTGGTCTCCCTTTAGGCAGTGGCTGGCTGCTAGGTGTCCCGATGGGAGACTTCAGCCAGAACATAAGTCTTCAGCTATTAAATGGCAGAGAAGGATGCTTTGGTCAAGCTGTAGGCTCAGACTGAGTACTCTTCAGGGCTTGTCCCAACTTGACAAGGTTGGGAGGCTGGCCATGGGCAACCTGCTGAATGTCCATCATCCATACATCATGCATCCATATACGGAGACATGGAGTTATTGCCTCCTTTTTTGGGGGGGGGGGGGCAATTCCGGGTTTGTACTATGAGCCTAGGCCCTGTCCCTGAGCTCCTTTTGTTCAAGGGTAGTGCTCTGCCCTTGAGCCACAGCTCCATTCATTTTTTCTTGTGACATCTTAGAAATAAGAGTCTCATAGACTTTCCTGCCCCCGCTGAATTCAAATTGGCATTCTCTACATCTCAGCCTCTTGAGGAACTAGTATTACATGCAGGAGCCAATGGCTCCTGGGTTTCTATTCTTCTTGATGTTATTTTTTATAATTGTAACAATCTGAAATCTTCATGGTGTCATTCCAATGGTTTGCATTCAAAGTAAACTACCCAGGCCTGGAGTCCAATTGATAGGACTGCCACCCACAAATGGAAGGAGATCCTTCCTGTTCATTGGAATGTTAATGGAATATTATCAAAGTAATAAATTTGCAGTTAATCCAGGATTCTATTTTAGAATTCCACACAAAAATTATTGGATTTATATCTTCCATTCCAGAACTATGGTATAATTCCCTTAATAGAAGGCTATTGACTAATTTTTAATTAATGCTTTTATAAGTATTCAGCCTTGATACTTCATTAAATGGAGGCACTATTTAGTAATGAATAATTGGTAATTATATAGATATACATATATAATTTATTATCCTCACATTCCATCTCTCTGTATGCATATCTATATCTACATATCTATCTATCTATCTATCTATCTATCTATCCATCTATCTATCCATCTATCTATCTGGCACTCCTATGGCTTTATCACAGGTCCTCAGAACTCCTGGCAGCTCAGTTTGCCGGAGGATGGTGTGCTAAGACTGTGACCCCATTTATGGATTGGCCATTGAAGGCTGTGAGTTGAAATCCCAGCATGGCCAAAAATTTATTCGTGGATTAAGAAGCCAATTTTGACATATTTATTTTTTCCTTCTCTGAGAAAGTCCTGGGTCTCAGGATGATGCATAATCCATATGCTGATATATCCTATGTGATATGATGTAATAAAAGAAATATTATATGTGTAATAATACTAAATAAATAAGAGTGATAAGCATCATACACAGTAAACCTATGCATGTAAATAGATCTCATATATTAATATTACTTTTTCCAGTGCTGGGGCTTCAATTCAGGCCCTGAGAACTACACTGAATTTCTTGCCTTCAAGCATGGTGAGCCTTTGCCCTTCACCCACGGTGCCACAGAATTAACCATACCCTGAGTTCAAATACAAGGCCTGCCAGGAAAATGGGGCAAATTCCAAACCATGGCTTTATTATTGTTATTATATTATTATTAGCCGAGCACAGGGCTTGCACTCAGGTCTTGGCATTTCTGTCACAGCTGACCCTTGTAAAAGAGGACCCGAGTTCAAATCTTGGGGCTGGCAAAAAACAAATAAAAAGGAGAAGCATAAAACTGAGAAGTTCAAGAAGGTGGTTTTACTTTTTTTTCCTTTGTATTGTGACCATCCTGGGTCAAAATGACCAGTCCTAGAAAGTGTACATTACCTTGCATTGCTGATGTTTGGCAGGCTATTAAGGAAGCCATACTGAAACTGGCAACTTAGTTCTGGAGGTCAAATCCCAGGATTGCCACTAATGAATGGCAGAGATTCTAAGAAACTCATTCCCGTATACATCCATACAAATGGAATGTTATAAAAGTAACAATTAAATTGGTAGTGTATGATTATATTATAAAATGATATACAACAATTATGCTACATTGACTAATTTTCAATTAATCCTTTATTATGTATTCAATCATGATAATTAAAAAAGCAAGGAATAATTTAATTGCCAATAATCGGTAGTAATATTGTATATGCAATTTCATAGTATACAAACATCTGTCTCTTGTTTGATGCATCTACATCAATCTATCTATGTATCTATGTATCTATGTATCTATCTATCTATCTATCTATCTCTCTATCTACCAATCTACACATTTATCTGTTTATACACCTGTCACTACTGAGGCTCAGTGATTGAGTGCTCGCCTAGTACATGCAAAGTCCTAGGGTCGATTCCTCTCTACTGTGTGCATAGATAAATCTGGAAGTTGCGCTGTTGCTCAACCAGCTGAGCACTAGCTGAGCATAGAAGCTTAGAGACTGTGTGTCAAGACTCTTACTCAAGACCCAGGAATGGCACCAAAAAAGATAGAATGTTCTGACTGCAACTATATAAGGATATCACTGCAAATACCTCATCACAGAGCAAGTCTGGAGTCTCGTGCAGACAGCTGCTGTCTCACCTGAATTAGCCAGAGGTAAACCGTTGCAACCCAGCTGGACGGAACCAGATGCTGCTGGTTCACTCACTCCTGTCATCCAAGATACTTGGGGGCTGAGATCTGACAGTGGTGAGTATAAAACCCAGCCCTGGAAGGAAGTCTGTGAAACTCTGAGCTGTGGCTCAAAGTGGTAGAGCTCTAGCCTTGAGCAAAAGATCCTAGGACAGTAACTAGGCTTTCAGTGCAATCCCCGTGGCTGACTCCATCTTCCCACCAAAAGAAACCCCTCTAAATCACTAGATGTGAACTTTGTGTGGTTTGTGACATGTCTCTGAAAGAATGGTGATATTGATGACAGCACCCTAATTCTAATGACAGTGTGTGGGATACAGCTATGTGATGAATCCTTCATGAGGTTTTGTGTGCTGAGTCCTACTTTCATCTGGTTCTTGTAAGAGCTCCACAAGTCAGATGATTGTACTGTAGAGAATCTTGAGGCTCAGATACGTCCCCACGTCAGGGCCAAAATTATGTTTGTACCTAACTCTAGTGAGTTGTCTCCTGCAGAAAATTGTTTGGGTTTCTTTTTCTCGGTCATGAACCTTGAAGTCAGGGCCTAGCCCTTGACCCTTCCCTGTTGGGCTCATGGCTAGCCCCCTACCACGTGGAGCCAAGGACCCCCTTGCAACAGAGTGTTACAGTCTAGGTATCTGTAGCTGAGGTCTGTCATCCTGCCTACTCAGGAAGCTGAGATATGATGATATCAGTTCCAAACTATCCCAGACCCAAAAGATCCCATGAGACTATTATCTCCTTTTCACCACTTAGAATCATGAACTGGAAGCTGGGAGCCAGTGACTCGCACCTGCCATCCTAGCTACTCAGGAGCCTGAGAGTTGAGGATCACAGTCCAAAGCCAGGCTGGGCAGGAAATTGCTTGAGAGGCTTTTCTCCAGTGAACTACGAAAAACCTCCAGGGGTGCTGGAGCTCAAGTGGTAGAGCGATTGGCTTTAGCTGAAGAACTCAAGGAAAGCACCCATTCCTAGATATAAATTCCTCCAACTTCCAAAAAAAGAGAGAAACCTGAAGTGGAGTGCTGGGAATGTGTCTTAGTTGTAGAGTGCTTTGTCTGTATGAATCCCTGGGTTTGATCCCTTAGTATCACATACTAGTAAAAAGCCTGAAGTGGTTGTGTGGCTTAAGTGATAGAATGCTATCCTTGTACCGGAGAAACTCAGGTCCAGTGTTCAGTTCCTGAGTTCAAGCTCCAGGAGAAGTGTATGCACACACATACATGCACACACAGACACACAGAGACATACACACACAGATACACACAAACACACACATACACACACACAAATACAGATACCAGAAGTGAAGGTGTGACACCTAATGGTAAAGCACTGAGCTTCTATTCTGAGCTCATGGTCAGCTCTCAGGCCCTGTGTTCAACCCCAAAACCTACCCATCCGGGGCCCAACTAGGAGAGGTCAAATGTTTCAATACCTGATGATCACCACCAGTCCTAAATGACAGGGAGCATTGTGATATTACACCCATGCTTAGATATAGCAAGCTTCCAGAAACCAAGAAAGCCACCATTGCCAATAATGAATCATTTCATTAGGTTCAGCTCCCTTGTTTTCTACCAAAAGGACCCTTGAAATAATTGTAGCAGGTTATTTCAACACTGGAACATAGTTTAACAAAGACAGGATAAATGCAGGGAACTTGGCCTGCCACAGGAGGTGGCACAAATGAAGGCTTCCTGTCAAAACAGCACTGGGGAGAGAGATAGCTTGGGGTACAAAGAGGACTTTTTCTCCTGGCCTTTAGAGCCTGCCCTCACTCCTGCTCACTAATTTGCCAGGATGGAGTTTTTTGGTACAAAGCTCTACTTGAGTGAAGCCTTTTGTTGGGCTGTTCCAACAACGAAGCAGACTTCCTCTAGCACCCTGGGGTGTGCAGAAAACCTCTGGCTACACTGGGAACAGTAAGGGGGGCCGTGGAACATGCACTGTCTTGAAAGGATCGTCTGTGCTATGAAATCATTCTATTCAAAGCAAATTTTCTAGCTGGATGACTTTCATCATAGGGATTCTAGACCTTTACCGATAGAAATGTATGTGTACATACATGGGGAAACATGGAGTTAATTGTTTTTTATTTTGCTTTTTTTTTTTTTTTTTTTTTTAGTCAGGTCCAGGGGTTGTATTATGAGCCTAGGCACTGTCCCTGAGCTCCTTTTGCTCAAGGGTAGGGCTCTTCCCTTGAGCCATAGCCCCTCTAATAATGAGTTTTTATTACTTTGATCCCTCAGAAATAAGAGTGCTGTGGACTTTGCTCTCTTGGCTGAATTCAAACTGGCATTCTCTAACTCCCAGACTCCTGATGAGCTAGGATTACAGGCAGGAACAAATGACACCTGGCTTTCTTTTCCTCTTGTTCTTTTTTTAATTGTGACAAACTGAAATCTTCATAATGTCATCCTAATGGTTTGCATTTTGAAGTAAACTACCCAGGCCTGGAGTTCCAATGCCAGGGCTGCCACCTACAAATGGAGGGAGATCTTGAGAAAGTCTTTCCTATTCAAGTGAATGTTTAATGGAATATTATAAAAGTTAGTTCATGATTGTTTTATAGACGGCCACACAAAAAGTATTGGATTATGTCTTCCATTCTAGCTATTTTGTATGATTCTCCCAATTAAAGAATACTGACTACTTTTCTTACATTAATGCTTTAATAAGTATTCAACAATAAGGGGCTGGGAAGGTGGCTCAGTGGTAGAGCGCTTGCCTTGCATGGCTGAGGCCCTGGGTTTGATTCCTCAGGACCACATAAGCAAAAAGAAAAAAAAAGCCGGAAGTGGCACTGTGGGTCAAGTGGTAGAGTGCTAGCCTTCAGCTGAAGAGCTGAGGGACAGCGCCCAGGCCCAGAGTTCAGGCCCCACAACTGGACCAAAAAAAAAAAAAAGTATTCAACAATGATACTTCATTAAATGGAGGCATAATTTAATAATAATTCATAATATATATATATAATTTAATATCCTCACACTGTCTCTCTCTCATATATATTTCAAACTACACATCTATTTATCTATCTATCTATATCTATATCTATATCCATATCTATATCTACACCTATATGTATATCTATCAGCCACTAGTATGGCTTGTTCCAAGGTCCTCAGAAATGGTTGGCAGCTCAGTTTGCCAAAGGCTTTTGGACTACAACTGATCCTTTCTTTGAATTGTGCATTGTGGGCTGTGAGTTCAAATCCCAGCATCGCCAAAATTTTATATGTGGAGTCAGAAGCCAATTTTTACACATTTTTTTCCTTCTCTGTGAATGTCCTGGGTCGCAGTATGATGTATAATCCATATGCAAATAAATCCATGTGATAAGATGTAATAAATGTAATAAATGTTATATATGTAATAATACTAAATAAAATAAAAAATATGGGTAATAAATGTCCTATGGAGTAAACCCATGTTTGTAAATAGATCTCATATATGAATATTATTTTTTTCAGTGCTGGGGCTTGAATTTGGGCCCTGGAAACTGGGCTGAAATTCTTGTCTTTAATGATGGTGAACTTCTGCTCCCCCAAAGTGCCACAGAGTAACCCAGACCCTGAGTTCAAATACCAGGCCTGCCAGAAAACTGGTGCAAATTCCAAGCCAGGGCCTTAATTTTTTTTGGCCAGGCCTGGGGCTTGAACTCACCTCTTGGTAACTCTTCCTCACCTTTGATCATCCTAGGCTGGGGTGTAGCCTCTGGACCCAGAGCCCATCCTGAGACCCTAGGACTCGAATTCAAATCTTGGGACTGGCAAAAAAAAAAAAGGAGAAGTGCTGGGAAGATAGCTCAGTAATAGAGTCTTGCCTTGCATGCATAAGACCATGGATTTAATTCTTCAGTACCACATAAGCAGAAACAAGCCAGAAGTACTGCTATGGCTCAAGTGGTAGAGTGATAGCCTTGAGCTGAACAGTTGAGGGACAGCACCCAGACCCAGAGTTCTGGCCCCAAAACCAAAAAGAAAAAAGAAAAAAAGAGAGGGGGAAAAAAGGAGAAGGTTAAAACTTGAAAGTATCAGAAGGCGGTTTTACATTGTTTTTCCTTTGCATTGCAACCATCCTGGGTCTAAATGACAGGGTTCGGAAAGTGTACATGACTTTGCACTGCTGAAGTTTGGTGGGCTATCTGGGAAGCCATAGCCCAAACCAGCGTGTGAATCCCAGGATTCCCACCTATGAATGGTGGGATATCCTAAGAAATGCATTCCGATATACATCCTTATGAATGGAATGTTGTAAAGTAACAATTACATTAGTGTATGATTATATTATAAAATTATACACAATAATTATACTACATTGAATAATTTTCAATTAATACTTTGTTATGTGTTCAACCATAATATTTCAATACAGGAAGGAATAATTTATTGATAATTGGTAGTAATATTATATATATACTTGAATAATATACAGACATCTCTGTCTTGTTTTATACACACACACACCTATATATATATATATATATATATATATGTATATATATATATATATATATATGTATATATATATATATATATATATATATATATATATATATATATATATATATGCTGTCAAGCAGTTGAGCACTGGCTTTGAGAATGAAAGTTTAGGGACTGTGTCTAGGCCCTTACTCAAGCCCCAGGACTGGCACCAAAAACAAATTAGAATGTTCTGTCTGCAGTTATGGAAAGCCAGGAATTCAAATAACTCATCACAGAGCAACCTGGGAGTCTGAAACTGACGGCTGTCATCTAACATGATTTAGCCAGAGGTCAACAGCTGCAGCCCAGCATCATGGAACCAGACACTGCTGGCTCACCTCTAGCTGATCAGGGGGTGAGATCAGACACTGGGGGTTGAAAACTCAGCCCTAGCAGGAAGTCTGCTAGACTCTGAGCTGTGCCTCAAAGTAGTAGAGATCTAGCCTTGAGGAAAAGATCTTAGGACAGTACCTCCAAACTATGAGTGAAATCCCTGAGGCTGATGACACTCCCCACACAAAACACCCCTTTAAACCATTAGATGTGAACTTGTGTGGTTTGTGAAGTGTATCTGAAGGAATGGTGATACTGATGAAAGCACCCTAATTCTAATGACAGTTTGTGGGACATAGCTATGTGATGAGTCCTTCCTGGGGTGCTGGGTGTTGAGTACTTCTGGGTTGTTCATGGGGTACTGAGTGCTGAGTCCTTCACAGGGTGCTATGTGCTAAGTCCTTCATGAGTTGTATTCTTTCATCTGGTCCTTATAAGAGCTACACAAGTAAGATGATTGTGCATATAAGAAAGTTGAAGCTCAGATATGTCCCCAAGGCAGGGCCAAATTTATATATGTACTAAACTCTAGTGACTGTCTTCTGCCTGCAGACAGTTGTTTTGGTTTAGGTTTCTCCATCATGAACTTTGAACTCAGAGCCTAGATGCTGACTTTCTTCTTGGGCTCAACGCTAATGTTTTACCATGCTGAGCCAAGGACCCACTTGCAGCAAAGTGTCATGGCTTAGATGTCTTTAGCTTAGGTCTATCATTCTGCCTGCTCCAGAAGCTGAGGATCTCATTTCAAAACTATCCCAGATCACGGTCCAAAGTCAGCCTTGGCAGGAAATTCCTTGAGATGTTTATCTCCAATAAACCACCAGAAAGCCTGAAGGGGCATTGTAGCTCTTGTGGTAGTGTGCTAGACTGAGATGAGGAGCTCATAGCCAGCACCCAGGCCCAGACTTCAACTCCTCCAACTTACAAGAAAAGAAAGAAAGAAATCTGAAGTGGATTGCTGGGAATGTTTCTTAGGGGTAGACTGCTTTGTATGTGTGAAACCCTGGGTTTGAATCTTCAGTACCACATTCCCTACAAAAAAAAAGCCTGAAGTAGCTGTGTGGCTCAAGTGGAAGAGTACGGTCCTTATACAGGAGAAACTCAGGTACAGTGGTTAGGTCCATAGTTCAATCACCAGGACTGGTGTATGCGTGTGTGCACGTGTGAGCACACACACACACACACACACACACACACACACATACACACACGGAGCCACCGATGCCAATAATGAATCATTTCATTGTGTTCAGCTCCCTAATTGTCTGCCAGAAGAACTGTTGAATTAATGGTAGCACTTTGTATCAAAACTGAAGCATAGTTTTACAAAGACAGGATGAGTATAGGGAACTTGGTCTTCCATGGCAGGTGGCACAAATGAAGGCTTCCAGTCAAAACAGAGCACTGGGGAGAGAAATAACTTGGGGCACAAAGAGGGCTTTTTCTCCTAACCTTAACAGCCTGGGCACACTCATCCTCACTAATTGGCTTAGATGAATTGTTTGTTACCCAGATGCACAAGAGTGAATCTTTTTGTCTGCCTGATCCAACAATGAGGCAGATTTCTTCCAGCAACCTGGGGTATGGAGACCCCCTCAGGTTAACTGGGAACAGTGAGGGGAGCTCTGGAACATGCACTGTCTTGAATGCACACTCTGTTGCTAAGAAATCATTCTATTCAAAGCAAATTTCCTAGCTAGTTGCCTTTCTACATAGCAACTCTGGATCTTCACCAATTCAAATACATGCATACATACACAGACACATGGAGTTACTGGCTCTTTTTTTGTGGCAGGTCCTGAGGCTGGAACTGTGAGTCTAGATATTTTCCCTGATCTCCTTTTGCTCAAGGAAGCATTTCATTGTATCTTAAACCATGATTACCCTAGGTTGGGATGCAGCTTTTACACCCATAGATGAACCAGGGATCCTAGGACCCGAGTTCAATTCCCAGCACTGGCAAAAATAAAGCAAACCAACAAAAATGGATGAGGAAAAACCAGGTAATTTTACACAACAGGTTTACTTTTGTTTCCTTGGCACTGTGACACTCCTGGGGCTCAATGACTTGGCTTGAAAATTGTATGTGACCTTGCATGGATGAAGGATGGGGGGCTGTCAGTGAAGCATGAGTCTAACCCACATAGCTAGGCCCTGAGATCGATCCTAGGCCTGCCACCTACACATGGCTGAAGATCTTAGGAAACTTGTTCCTATCTATAGGAACACTAATAGAATGTTTGAAATGTACTAACTGAAGTACTAATTAGATAGTCATTACAATATAAGATTGCATGCAATAAATATAGGTCATTGATTAATTCTTTATTAAGTATTCTACTGTGATTAATTAATGGAAGCATAATTTTAGACCAAATAATTGGTAGTAATAGCTTATGTAAAAATAAGATATAGACATCACTCTTTATATAGGGTTATACACTAGAATCTACATAAATGTCTCTCTGTAAACCTTTGTAGATGCATATACATATGTTAATACACACACATGCACACACCCCCCCCACACACACACTGCAATCTAAACATCTATCTGTTTATATATTGGCCATTCCTAGGCTTGATCTCAGGTCCTCAAATTTGCCCAGTAACTTCACTTGCATCAGACTGGTGTGCTAACATTTACCCTTTCATGAAGTGGGCCTGTTAGACCCTGAGTTCAAGTCACAGAACTGGCAAAAACTTAATCCTGGTGGAAAAGCCAATTGTCCCACTTGTTTTCCTTATCAGTGAAAGTACTGGGCCTCAGGAATGATGTAGAATACATAAGCAAATCTATGTTTTATGTAATAGGATGCAAAAAATGTTATACGTGTTATCATACTCACTCAAATGCATAAGAAATAAAACATAAAAATGAATAAACTAACTGCAACATGCAGTAAACATGTGCATGTAAATATAAATCAGGTATTTAAAATGTATGTGAATATTATTTTTGAATTCAGGCCCTAGGAACAGGCCTTTCTTTCTTGTCTTCCAGCACGGTGATCTTCCCATCACCCACAGTGCTGCAGATTTCCCCAGACTCTGAGTTCAAATCCCAGGCCTGGCAGAAAAAATGGCAAGAATTACAAGCCAAGGATCCTCATAATATTTTAAATATTTTTAATGTATGTATGTATGTATGTATGTATGTATGTATGTATGTATGTATGTATGTATGTATGTCTTTTTTATTTTGTAAAGCACAGGGCTTGACGTCCGGTCGTGGCAATTGTACCTCAGCTTTGATCACTCTAGGCCTTGGTTCAGCCACTGGACCCACAGTTGCTGATGGGATCCTAGACACTCAGGCCTTTCAGGGAAAATAATGCACAGAAAAAAATGTGGCTTTTTTACGTTTTCTTCCTTTGCACGGTGACCCTCCTGGGTCTGAATGACACTGTTGCAAAGGGTACATCACCTTGCATTGCTGAAGGTTGGTGGACCATTAAGGAAGCCATAGGCCCACATGGCAACATAGGACCTGACCAACCAATGGCAGGAGATATTAACAAACTGGTTCCCTTCCATAGGAATAACAATGGAATCTTGTCAATTTTACAGTTGAATGAGTTGATCGTGAAAGATGCTCCTATAAAATTAGACAGCATGATTTCACGAGTCTGATTGATTTTATTTAATATTTATTAAGCATTAAAAGAATATTATTATTTACAGGAATGCAATAATTTCAGGAAAATGATTGATTTCATTAATAGTTTAAGGATGAAAAAAATAACATTAACTACATGGACGCATAATATATACCCAAGAATTGGTAGGAATGTAGTATATAGAACTGAATAATGTATAGACATCTCTGGCACTCTATAAAGATATATATTTATTAGTGTACTGTCATCTGCATGTCAATCTGTTCATATTTTGTTAACTCCTGGGCTCAATCTCAAGTCCTGGGAACAGCCTGTCTGCTCAATTTGCCCCAGGAGGGCGTGTTCACACTCACCCATTCATGAATTTGGCCCTGTAGGCCATGAGTTCAGATACCAGAACTCCCAAACAATGAATCCTTGAGTAAGACGCTTATGGTGACACGTTTTCTTTTTCTGTGAATTTCCTGGGGGTCAGGTATGAAGTGGAATACATATGCAGGCGTATTTCCTATGTAATCAATGTAACCAATGTTCTATGTGCCATAATAGTCAATAAAATAAATGGTCAATACATAAATAAAACAAAAAAAATAACTACACCAAATGGAATATGGAGTCAACGTATGTATATAAATATAAATCATATATGTAAATTGTACATGAATAGGTGGGGATAGATTTCAGGCCTAAGAAACAGAGTTGAATTTCTTGACTTCAAGGAGGCCAGCTTCCCCTTCCTACACAGTACAACAGTGTTACTCAGACCATGAGTTCAAATCCCAGTCCTGGCAGAAAAATGGCACCTTTATAGTATGTGAGGCCCAATTCTTAGGTATTTCATTATTACTCCATTTTATGAATGTGATTGTTTAAATGCTTAATAAAGTATTAAATAAAATTGATTAGTGTCCTATAATATAATTGTGTATAATTTTATCCTAGAATCATTCAAGAACTGCCCATTCAATCATGACATACATCACATTACATTGGTAACCATAAGGATAGGACAAGTTTCTGAGGATCTCCTGCCATTTGGAGGTGGTAGGACCAGTATTCGAACTGTGGGCTCCAGTTCCCACCACTTAAAGCCCAGGATAAGGAACTCACTGGTCTGTCCAAGAACATCAGCAAGACCAATGATTAGGCAGGCACCAGTGGCTCTCAACAGTCCTCCTTGATACTTACAAGGCTGTGATGGGAGGATCATGGTCAATGTCACCCTCAAGAGGAACGTCCTTGAGATCCCTGTCCATCTTC
Source organism: Dipodomys spectabilis (assembly GCF_019054845.1). Classification (NCBI taxonomy): domain Eukaryota; kingdom Metazoa; phylum Chordata; class Mammalia; order Rodentia; family Heteromyidae; genus Dipodomys; species Dipodomys spectabilis. The sequence continues at coordinate 731,888 of NW_024870970.1, read as the reverse complement.
AGTGCCAACAAAGCCAGAAGCCCTGTGGCTCCAGTGGTAGAGGGCCAGCCTTGAGCAAAAACAGCTCACATACTTTGCCCAGATCCTGAGTTTATGGTTCGGGACTGGCAACAAACAGACATAAACAATATGTGCAGCCATCCAGCTAAAGTGGGTCTCCCTCTTGTCCCCAACCGAATGGGACAGAGTTCCCTGGGAAAAGGGCTGAGAGAGCCGCTGTCAACTTGACTCTGCCCATGGTGATTGCATCACAGGATTCTAGCCACACCCCCATTCTTTCATGTTCCTTTCTGACCAATGGGATACAAGAATGGTGGCAACGCCCACATTCCAGGATGCCTGGTAGCACCAGGATTCCCTCTTTTAGTTTACACTACTACCAACAGTTAAGGAAGGTAGAGGTGGCTGAGTGGTGAACAAGAGACTCAAGGCAATTTTAGAGTACAGTAGGAAATTGACATGCCCCAGTCCCTTCCCCCCCCTTCCTGCGGTGCTGGATTTCAAATCTCAGCCGGCCTAAGGCCCTGGCCTGGTCCCTGCCCTGGGTCCTCTGCTCTGGGCCCATGTGTCTGAAATGCCTCTGCCATCCCTGCTCACTCTACCTGGATCAGCTGCCAACAGATTCTCCCAACAGCACAGGTGAGTGGCTGCCCCAACACCATTCCCAACCTGGGTCAGAAACCCCTCTGGGAGCACCATGACCCCCTGCTTGTTTCCTCTCCCTGGTTCTGAGGAGCCACCTTTCTCTCTTGTGCATTTCTGAGAAACAAACAATATATGCTCAGGCTGGGCTGAACTCAGGCTGTCCTCCTATCTGTGACAGGCATGCTCCAACAGACCTGATCCTTGGTAGTTGGGATGTTAGACACGTAGAGCCATGCTCAGTCAGCAGTTAGATGGATTATTACCAACTCTTAGTCCATGGCAGCCGGTTCTTGACCACAGATAAAGCTCTGGGTAGGGCCGCAACCATTGGAACTTAGTCTCCTCACAGGATAGTTGTGAGGAAACAAGGGATTTATACAGAGGGATCTCTGGAACATGGCTAGGAACAGAGGGAGTGGCCTTCAGGTAAGGTTCTCCACAATTCTGTGAGCATATGACAGGAAGATACCTGGAAAGGTCTCAGGTGGCCCCTGTTATTAATTGGACAACAGGTGTGGGATTATGAAAGAAAACATGGCTCTCTTTCATCATTACCCTATCCCCATGAGGACGGGTATCCTTCACTGTGTTGAGTTTTGCAACTGAGGAAAACAAGGCATGGAGAAGTTGGGTGACCTACTTATGACCTCAAGTTCAAAGGAAGCACGGCCTGACTTCTCTATCATGCTCCCTAGGAAAATGGATGCTATTCAGTCCACTTCTTGTAGTGGGAAGTCCATTTCTTGTCAGTCATGGGGCTTGAACTCTAGGTCTGGGCACTGTTCATGAGCTCCTCAGCTCAAGACTAGTGCTCTACCACTAGAGCCCACAGCACCACTTCCAGTTTTCTGGCGGATCTTTGGAGATAAGAGTCTCACAGACTTTCCTTCCCAGGCTGGCTATGAACCATGATCCTTATATCTCAGATCCCTGTGTAGTTGGGATTAGAGTTCTGAGCCACCGGCACATGGCTTAAGTGTACCTCTCTTTCACATGAACTGGTTGAATGTGTGCTGGAGGAGGTGGCCCATTGTCCCCATGTGGCTAGAACCCATGGTGGCCCTCTCATTCTTGAAGTGGGCTGTGGGTCAGGACCTGTCTCGCTCAACCTGTTGAAACAGCTCCATGACGTAAGCCCCTCTGTACCCTGGCTAGACCATGACGGTTATTCATTTTCCATCCAGCCTGACTGGACTTCTTGTACTGTTTTATACATCATTTTCTAGCACCTGGACAAAATTATGATACATAGTTACAGAATCAAAATGTAATGCCATCTTAAGAAATTCGTTTAGGTTTCTGGGAATGTGGCTTCATGGTATGGTGATTGCCTAGCATGCATGAAACCCTGGGTTCAATTACCCAGTAGCACATAAACAGAAAAACTCTGGAAGTTGTGCTCTGTCTCAAGTGGTAGAGTGCTAGCCTTGAGAAAAAAAAGCTGAGAAATAATCCCCTAGCCCTTAGTTTAAGCCCGTGGACTGGCAATAAATAAAGTATTCAATTTTTTCCTTCATGTGACTGTTTCTAATATATTTATAAGATGATTTCTTTGTTGCTTTGTATGTTCCCCCACGATATAACCCCTGCTTTCACTGTATTTAATGTTGGTATAATTTGTGGAGGGGAATGGCAAAAACAAATCGTTTAAATAGGGATACAATTGGACCCATTGCAATAACGAGAAGTACAAATCGTTATGTTGAAAAACGAACTTTACAATTTTGGTGAGGAGGTGGTAAGGATGGGGGGTTGGTAAGGGATAGGAAGGGGAAACAAAGAGGAGGCAACAATGCTTGATAAGACATGTACTCATCTTGCCCATGTAATTGTAACTCCTTTGTACAGTATTTTCACAATAAAAAACCACTTAGTAAATGCAAAATAAAGAAACCATACTTTGAATGTATAATTGCTCCTTCCATACTGACACCTGACAATAGTCCCTTATTCATGTACTTTACTTATATTAGCATACTCTGTTGAAAAAAAAAGTTTTAGTAATTAGGTCAAAGCAACTAATGCCAGGAATGTGCTTAGATGTCAGGTGAAGATTAATTCTGGAAATTCAAAGATTCCAGGATTTTGTGTGGTCACTGCTAATCACATAGAGAAGCATAGTCTAAGTGACATTTGGAAATCTTTTTGGTCAATCTTGGTACCAAAAACGCAGAGGCTAATTAACAGTTGTGACAGAAGAGAAGGAATAACTTGATGGAAGGAATAAATGATAGTAATTAAGGTGTACCAGAAACTGTTCCAGAGAACCATTTTTTGTTATTGAAGAACTAGTGATCAACTAAGCTTATTCCTCATTGCCTTTAGAATTCTAAATTTCATAGGCTACTTCTTAATCTCGGTGTGATAAATGTATCTCCTTCTATGCTGTTTTTCCTACTCAATCTCCTTTGCTTTCTAAAATCTCAATCTTTCTGTATTTCTCTATGAACATTTCCTGATACTAAATACACCTATACAGATGGCAGAGATGCTAATGTAAGGGTCCCATGAGTCATTAATGTAACAACATGGAAAAGGAGGACATATTTATTGCTACCTCAGTTTTTCGGAAAAGCTGCAATGTCATCATTTGGTTCAAAATTCCATGCTTTGTCTACATAGTGTCATTCAGTGCACATAAATGCAAATATGAGCCAGGTGTTGATGGTTCATGCCTGTAATGCTCGCTACTCAGGAGGTTGATACTAGAGGATTGTGGTTCAAAACCAGCCTGGTCAGGAAAGTCCATGAGACCCTTTTCTTCAATTAACCATCAGAATCCCAGAAGTGGTGCTGGAGCTAAAGTGGTAGAGTGCTCAACTTGAGTTGAAGAGCTGAGGAACAGTGCCCAGGATCAGAGATCAATCCCCACGACCAACAAAAAAAGTGAAATGTGCCTTTAAGTTTCCACAAAAGGAACGACAAGTTCAATAATCTTTCCAAGCAGAAAAAATAATTCCAAAATGATGCAGTGTACCTACTTTTGCTGAGTTATTTAAGTTATGGCTTTTTTGCTGGATATATTCTCATCTTTTAAAAATTGTCAAATATTAGCTTTACAATAAACTCCACCTAATATTTCTCGTTTCAAAAGAGAAGTCTATACAGTTGATATCACATAGCTTTCTGACTATCTTAGTTCAAAGTCAAACCAGGCAGTAGAGTCTGTCAAACTCTTATCTCTAATTAAACACCCAAAATCCAGAAGTGGAGTTTTGGCTCAAGCAGTAGAGTACTGGTTTGGGGGGCAGGTGGGCAGGAAAGGAAATCGTTCAAGTACAGGGTCCAGCCTCTGGGTTCAAGCCCCACAACCAGCACAAACTAAACAAACAAGCAAAGAAAAGCAACACAGATATTTCTTTGGGACCCTCCTTAAAAGAGTACTCCTGTACGAGAAGAGGCTCCTTTGCTAATCATACTCACTGGATCCTGCTTTTTGGAATCTTTATTGCTATGGAGAACTCAGGACCAGACTAAGGAATTGATAACTGACTCCTGCAACAAAAGGATCATTTCAGGAGTGAAATATCCACGCATAATGCAATTTAAAACTTCCATATCTTTGTTTCTTTGCAGTAGAACACTTTTAAAGCAACGTTATTTCTTTCTGTTCTATGCTGGCCTTCAAATAGCACATTATTTCTTTTTGTAATACTCAAATAAATGTTTACAGAAAAGTTTTATGTGAGTAAAGAACACACTCGAAAAAGTCAGGGACAGAGTTTCCTTTAAGCCTTGGGATTGTTTTCTTGTACAGTAAAAAGGAAAGTACATATTAACTTGAACTTTGTCATTCCTCTATGCTCCATTCCTCTCCTGGGATCAGTTTTTACATCCAGTAACTGTTACTTCCAGTAACAACCAATGGTGCTGCTTGAGGTATAACGAACAGGATTCATCATAGGATACAATTGGATTCAAAATACTTGTCAATAAATGTAACACACACCATCAGCAGAAGCAGGGACAAGAACCACATGATCATTTATATGGATGTAGAAATAGCTATTAATAAGCTCCAATACCCCTTTATGATTAAAACTTCTTTTTTTTGAAACTTCTGAGAAGCTAGGAATGCATGCAACTTTCCTCAATATAATACAAAGTATGTGTATGACAAAGCATGTACCTAGCATTGGACACATGAAGACATTAAAATCTGGAATGAAGTCTAGACTAAAAATCTTCTACACAGCTCTTTAAAAACCACTTGACCCACACCTATTTTCTAATAAAACAATTGCTGATACCAGAAAAGTCTTATTTATTTTGCCTGCATCTGTTGCTTAAAGTTTTGTGATAAGCTGGGCTTCTCAATGAACTCTAAAGCAGAAATATTTGTCTTGGAGACTGTGGATGCTTTAAACCTGTGTTTTAATTCACAATGTTACATTAAATGATTTAAGGGTTTTGTATCATGTCAAACATCTGTGGTGTAATGAATGATCTTTGTTAAACATGTATTTATTCTGTAAAGTACCATAGTCTTTTTATGTGTAGTGTATTTAAGTATATATATATATACATACATAGTATGTATATATATATATATACATATACACATTTAAGTATATATATATATATATATATATACATACACAGACAGATTTGTGTGAAAGATGTGCAATAACAAAGGTGTATGTACATATTCGGTTTTTTTTTTTTTTTTTTGGAAACTGGACAGGAGTCGAAATGGCGTGTTTGTGTTTTGGCAGAGGAGAATTACACATTTTTACCTGCATGGCATCATCATTAGCGTAAAACAATTTTAATGCTACACAAATCTTATGTGAAGAAATGAATGGTATGATCTCATTTTCTCTTGGGTCTAACATAAAACAATCACTCCATGTGAGTGAAGCCAGACCCAGTTAATGCTAGTCTTTCACGTTAAATGTGAAGCTCCCACGTTGCCTTTTTCTGTTGGTGTGATAACTAGTAATTGGTACATTGTCACTAAGGAGCTATTTCTCAACATAGACCATGTTAATGCTATACCACTGTTTAAAGGGCTAATTTCACACCTTCTTAGCCATGAATCTGGCTTAGAATGGACTTCTCTGTGCAATAACTTTTGGCTATTGGAAATCCCTTGCCTCCAGTTGTTTTTGGGTACCAATGACTCCATTGGCCCCAAGAGTTGAAGGGATGACTGGGATTTCGTCTGAGACAGTGGTGAAACTCCTCCCCAGGCTGAGGGGATCAAGAGGTGCTTTGGAGGAACTTGGCACCATTTGAAATTGAGTAGCCACTTGAGCCAAATATAAAATTGTATTTATAGCTGACAGGCGCAATTTGAGCCTTCAAATTTGTGGTTATTCTATTGTAAAGTAATATGTTGTTTGTCTAGCATTTATTAGATTTTTATGCGTATGTATTTTCACAATGTGCTCCTCAGTTTGAATTAAACCAGATTTTGCAAACTCAAAAAAATAATAAAATAAAATCTGGAATGAGTCAAGGATGTCCACTTTCTCTCCTACTCTTCAATATAGTAGTGGACATTCTAGCAAGAGCAATAGGCAAGAGAAATCATAAAGGCGATCCAAATAGGGAAAAAGTAAAATGATCCCTTTGTACAGATGAAATGATCCTGTATTTAGAGACCATATACCTTCCTTCCTCAAGTTAGTAAAGGTGTTGCTAACCTTTAGCAATGTAGCAGGGTATGAAACCCACAAGAACCAGTAGTTTTTCTGTGTTACCAACAATGGGAACATCCAGCCTGAAATCTAAAAAACCACCTCATATGCATTAGCCTCAAAATCAAATCACATCTAAACAAAACAAAACAACAACAACAAAATTAAGAATTAATTTAACCAAAAATGTGAAGGACCTCTACTGGGAAAACTTTAAAAATATAAAAAGGGAAATTGAAGGAGATTCAAGGAAATGCAAAGTCTTTCAATGTTTTCACAAATAACATTGTGAACACTGTACTACTGCCCCCAAACAATTGACAATACAATACCCATCAAAATCCCAACAATATTCTTCAATGCAGTAGAGAAAGAAATCCAAATTTAATATGAAATTACAAAATTACAGATGAAAACGTAGGCTTAGAAATGAACTCATGGGCCTATAGTCATCTTATACACACACACACACACACACACACACACACACACACACACACACACACACACAATGGAATTCTATTCACCCATTAGAAAGGATGACTTTTCACCAGTCTTAAGAAAAATTAAAGGCTTGGGAAAATTTTACTAAGAGAAAGGAATGCAGACTCAGAAAATACAGGTTTCATGGATTCATTAATTTATGGTAGCTAGAAGGTGCCTACAAATCTACAAGTAAACAAGACAGATTCTACCTCTTCCCAATTAGAATAGCCATTATGAAGAAAACTAATAGAAAATGCTGCCGTAGTTATAGCCAATTGGGAACTTCCCTGGGCTGGCTTTGAACCATAAGCCTCAGATCTCAGCCTCCTGAGTAGTTAGGATTACAGACAGGCGTGAGCCACCAGCTCCCTGCTCCAATTGGGAACTCTATTAAACTGTTGGTGAGAAATTAAACTTGTTCAACCCCTCTGGAATGCAGTATGGAGTTTCCTCAAAAGACTAAACATAAATCTCTCTTATGAACCCGTAATTCCCCTCATGGGCAGAAATCCAATAACTAAACAAGCTCACACTAACGCTACAACCATAACCATGTTCAGGGCCCAGGCCCAGAGTTCAAGGACTGGAAAAAAATGTTACCACTGCTGGTATTTGATCCCAAAAATATGAACGTTTTGACATGATAACATATCGTGGGTGATAAAATGGCTTCCTAGTTGAATGTTAGGAAAAGATGTAGGCAGTCCAACAAAAGGGAGATTTTTTTTTTTTTGGTGTTTGTGGAGGGGCTTTAAGTCTGGGCTTGTGTACGTCTCTGAGCCCTTCAACTCAATGTCAGTGCTCTTCATCTCGAGCCACAGTACCACTTCTGGTTTTCTGGTATTTAAATGTAGATAAGAGTCTCAGGGACTTTCCTGCCAGGCTGGCTTTGAACAGCAGTCCTCAGTTCTCAGCTTCCTGAGTAGCTAGGATTACAGCTGTGAGCCTCTGGCACCAGGCAAAAAATGGGAGATTTTTATAAAAGAAAATCCCCCTCTTCATCTATGTCTAAACCTCAGATATCACTATTAGAACACTTCACCCTCAACTCATTTCAGACATTTGTACATTTTCTCTTTTCCTTCATGTGGGAATACTGCAGTAAATATCAACTCAGCTGTGGGACTGGATCAATTGTATGGTAATTGCTAGCACCTAAATCAGAAACTTTTACAACAAAACAATTAAAACCCTCATTTGGAATTTTTTTTTCCTCTTTTTATTACAAATCTGTGCTTGATTCCTTCCTAATGAGATAATGGACCTCGTACAGACTGATAACATTTTCTTTCTCTTCAGCAATTGGCCTTCCCCTACATATAGTCAAATATTTAGGAATGCAAAGATTTCCATTGAAAATTCATTAAGCTCACCTCTAAGAGAATGCACATTTCTGGAATTTGGTCTGCTGTCTTGTTCTTATATGCACAGGCTTTCTAAGATTTATTTGCTCTACAAAGAATTGTGTTTTCCAATCTTCGTGTGACCAATTTTAGTCTCTCTGATCAGTCTTTTGACCCTCTCTCTGAAGTCTCATTTCAGTCTGTCTCATAAAATTATATTAGTTATCAGCTAAATGACTCTCAGCTTCTGTATTTTGCCTGACTTCATGTAGGCTGTGATAGTTGCCCTAAATCGCTTTGCCTACTGGTGTTTTGTTTTGTTTTGTTTTTAGAGGTCTAGGATTACTATTCAAGGTAGTAGCTTCTCGGGGCCCCATTGGTCCCCAGGCCTAGAGTCAATGGGTTTTTCTCCTAAAGATACAAAGAACAGCTGAATGAATTCCTGTTTTAATTGTATCAAAATGAGGCTATCCGGCATCCTTGAAAAGCCATGGATAATCCAATGTAACCACTTACAAAAATGGTCTATCAAGATGGCTTCTCAAGGTTGACTGTGAAAAAAATGCTCATTTCCAAGTCAACACCATAAAAGAGATCACATCCCTGGGAGCAGACTTTTGGAAGGACGGTACCTCTTCCTTCCTTCTCTTATGATAGACCAAACCATAATATTCTGCAGTTGTGGTCAGCCTTAAGCAAATTTTCCCTAGAATATTCTGTAGTGTAAAAGAGGACTAACTATCAAAATAAAGGTGAAAATACTTGTCTACTACACACTGAATTATCTATTTTATATCTGTTGTTATTTTCATTACTTCAAACATATGGATAATTTAAACTTGGGATTAGACAAGTGGCAAAATATTAATAGCATAAACATTCAGTTTACTTTCATATATTCAATATAGTACACTTAACCCTCTATGGAAAATTAAATCCAACCGTAGAAACAATCGCAGAAATATAAAATAACCCTCAATATGTATAATCAAGCACACATACACCATCAACTATCTACTCAGAAATTCAGTCTCACTATAAATATTTATTTGGTAGAAAACAATAAAAATTTAATTAATGAATTTGACTTTTAAGTATCATCTGAAACACTCCTCATATATACAATTTTATATAATTTTATAGATTTCACCTAGACAGGAATTTAACATACATGTAGACATCAAATTTCCACAATTTAAGCTAGATGAGAGTATTCAAACTCTGATGTACTGTGTAGTATGAATATTACCACAGTGCTGAACCCTTCCACCTAATACCAAGTCATGTGCAATAATTTATTATTTGATGTTAAGATGAGTGCTAAGTGTAGAATACACTTTGAATTATTACATTAATTCACAGAAATGAAACAATAATGATATGTTATTTGTTTAAATTCTAATGCTTCTCAATTTTACAATTCATGAAATATATTATTAAACTTAGTTGCCCTTTCTTTTCTATAGGTACTGAAATTAAAATTATATATTAAACATTCAATATTAAGAAATCAATAATAAGTAACCTTTTTTAAAAATGATATACTATTAAACTGTGATTTGACGTATGGTTCTAACAAGTTATGAGGTAAAAAAAAAACATTACTAGAATTATTAGTAATATTTTTTAACTTACCAGCTTGTTGTTTACTAATTTTGTCATTTTTTTATTCTTGTTCCAAGTCATCTCTTCACCTTAATTGTGTAATTTTCTATTTTATCTCTATTGCTTTACTGATTGTGCATTTTGTTTTCCCTTTTTAGTGACTGACATGAGGCTGAAAATCTGTATGCTAGTTTATTACTTCTTATGTTAAAGTCAAATTACTGCTCTCCACAACTGTTTTACTCTTCTTAGTATAGTACAGTATTTCTCCCACTCACGTCTCCTGTATTGCTGCTTGCTATCATGTATTTTATGTTTTTTATTTAAATTCTATTGTCAAGTTAATGTACAGAGGGGTTATATTTACATAAGTAAGATAATGAATTCATTTCTTTTATAACTTGTTATCCCTTCCCCCATTTTTCTCCCTCTTCCTTCCCAATGCCCCTCCCAAGACTATTTCCAACATATTGTCTTGTGAGCATCACTGGTTCATATGTTCCCCCCTTTTGTCCTTTGTCTCACCGTTTTACTTTTTCCCTTTCCCTTAACTAGTTCAGATCAACATATTTACAATACCCAGGGAATCAAAATCAAATACAGTTACTACAGAGGATAAATCATAAGTGTGGAAAACACAAAAGGATAAAAAGAAATCACATAGTACATTTAGAACAGCAACAAGATAGAACATATCTTGGAGATCATTTCCCTTGGAATCACATTACACCTTCATATGTACATAGCTATTGAGCTATTCTTCTTATCTACTAAGATTATCCTTGATGTACACAATAATGCTCCCCTATTACACAGTAATTCCACTTCTTGGCATTTACCCAAGTGACCACAAACAAGGTCACACTAAAGCTACCAGAACAATTATGTTTATCACAGTATTATTTATCATAGCTAGGATATGGAATCAACCCAGATGCTCCTCAGTATATAAATGGATCAAGAGAATGTCACACACACACACACACATACACACACATATACACACATACACACACATATGGAATACTAAGCTTCCATCAGAAAGAATGATACCACCTCATTTGTAATGATATGGAAGATCTTGGGAAAAAATCATATTAAGTGAAGTAAGCCAGACTTAAAGAAACATAGGTCCCATTGTTTCCCTTATTTGTAATTATTAGTTTACATCTAGGATAATCTCATGTATTTTAATTTGACATTTTGTTCTATGTTGAGCATACAACATTATTGCTACATTGTTTGTTATTATTTCTGCAATCAGGCAGGTATATTTAAAGAATTACGTTCATGACATCCATTACTGAAGGAAGAACATCTAAAAGAGCAGCACCTACTAGGAAGAACAACTCCTACTCATTTAGCTTCATTCCTATGTAAGGCTCGTTTTGTCCTCTGTATCCTCATGTTGTACATTAAAATACTTGGTCATCCTGCATATTTACTATCTTCTACATTGTGACCTAAATGCCCCAGCAATTCCAGTTTGCTTTACTTTTAAATAAATTTCTCTCTTAATGATTGAGGTTGGTGTATGTGTGTGTGTGTGTGTGTGTGTATGTGTGTGTGTGTGTGTATAGCTTTACAAATATCAGAAGACAACATTTTTCTTCATTTAGAATACATCTTTCAGGTCATTGTAAGTTATGCCTAATTGGAGAAATCTCTTGCTATTTTATTTTTATTTTTATTTTTTTTTGGTCCGGTCGTGGAGCCTGAACTCTGGGCCTGGGCGTTGTCCCTCAGCTCTTCAGCTCAAGGCTAGCGCTCTACCACTTGAGCCACAGCGCCACTTCCGGCTTTTTTCTTTTTTCTTATGTGGTGCTGAGGAATCGAACCCAGGGCCTCGAGCATGCAAGGCAAGCGCTCTACCACTGAGCCACCTTCCCAGCCCTCTCTTGCTATTTTAAAGATGAAACAGAAAAATATATTTGTGCATGCACCACAGTTGCTTTATTAGTCTGTCGTTGTACACTTAACATCTATTTATATCTGGGCGGCTGTTGTGAACAATGTGAATAGCAAACAACTACAGTTATACTTACGAGTTACCCAGAGAGAAATAATCAAATGATTGTTGTGTCAGATGATATTTCAACTTTGCATTTCTTTAGAAAACTGCAAAGTACTTTCTACAATGAGAATACTAACCTGTATTTTGAACAAGAGTGTAGAAATTTTCCTTTTCTCACACTCTCACCAACATTATTACATTTTGAATCTTTTAAGGGCAGGATTTTACTATGTGCAGAACCCCAGACTGGCCTTAGACTCAAATCCTCTTACTCCAAACTGCTAAATGCTTGGAATTACAAGCCTTTTCCACCACACCTGGTTCGTTTGATTTTTCTGATAAGTTATAATAGTTATGAAGTAGTATCATAGTAACTTTCAATTGCAATTCTCTAATGACTTCTGTTCAGAAAGCATTAACCCAGCATAGAAGTGGTATTAAACATTACTTTGTAAACACACTGACGCTTTTCAGGGCTTTTTGGAAAACATTTCTATTCAGAACTTTTGTCCATTTTTAAACGTTTCTTGTTAATCTCATCTTTAATCTCTCTATATAAAATCAATACTTAATTCAATATAGTAGAAAGGAAAAAATTAAGCAACTCCTAACATTTTTCAATTTTCAATAATATTATATTGTTTAAATTATTTTCTGTTTTCACATAAGACTATATAAATAAATTTAGTTAGACCTTTTACAAGGCTATATGTATTTTATTTATTTTTCTTTCATGGCTTTTTCCAAAGCCTGTGTGTCTAATATTTCTAGGTTTCTTTCAGTCTCATGTAGTTCAGATTTCAAACTGAAGTATAAATGGAAAGAAGCAAAAAAAAAAAAAATAGAGTTCCTCTCATCTGATGATGCCTCTACAAGAATGAGGGATGAGTTCATTCTTCTAAGGACCTTTGATTGGCTATCAAAAAGAGAATTCATTCCTCTAGGTATTCCCTATTTTTGCAATTTAACTTAAATCATGTAAAACACAATATACTACTCAGAGACTTTTACGTTTTCATCAGTTTTGCACATTTTCATATGGAGTTCACCTCAGTCTCCAAAATTCCTTTTCATTATTCTGTCCCTAATGTTTTTATACTGCCAAGACATAATAAAACCAGTTTGATTTACAGCATGAGAATTTATCCACCTGGCTGCCTTTGAAGCAGAGCATGGTCAATAGAGAACATTCCTTCTGGTTTCTCATTACATGTAATGGCTTTTGTAATCCTTATTGCATTCTATTTAGTATTTTAAAAAACTGCTGTCTAGTTTGTGATCATTTGGGTAAATGTCCCCAAGTGGTATTGTTGGATCGTAGAGGAGCTCTATGTGTAGTCTTTGGAGGAACCTCCATACTAATTTCCAAAGCTGTCGAACAAGTTTACACACCCAACAATAATGCATTAAGGTTCCCTTCTGTCCACATACCCTCCATCATCTGTTGTTATTAGAGTTCTTGATTATAGCCATTCTAACTTGGTGATATGGTATCTCAATGTTGTTTTGATATGCATTTCTTTTATGGCTAGAGAGGTTGAGCATTTCTTCATGTGTCTATTGACCATCCTCCTTTCCTCTTCAGAGAAGTTTCTCTTTAAGTCTTTAGTTCCCTTATTTATTGGGCAGTTGTTTCTTTGAGAATCTTTCATTGGGGGATTTAATTTTTTTTAGTTCCAGGTATATTTTGGATATGAGACCCTTGTCCATTACCAGCACAACTATGTTTATTGCAGCATTATTTACCATGGCTAAGATATGGAACAAACCCAGATGCCCCTCACTAGATGAAAGAATGAAGAAAATGTGATATATATACACAATGGAATTCTAGGCCTCCATCAGAAAGAATGACATTGTCCCATTTGTTAGGAAATGGAAAGACTTGGAAAAAATTACATTAAGTGAATTAAGCCAGGCCCCAAAAAAACATAGTTCCCATGGTTTCCCTTATTTGCAATAACTAGTATATATCTGAGACAAGCAGAAAAGGTCAGATAAGTTGATGTTAGGTGAAATGAACCCCAAGATAATTATTCAATTTTTTTTGTCTTTATTGCAATTGTTTCAAACACTTATAAGATGATTTCTTTGTTGATTTGTATGTCTGTCACCCATGGTAAAACCCATGTTTTCACTGTATTTGATGTTGGTATAATTTTTGGAGGGGAAGGGAAAAAAACAAATCGTTTAAATAGGGATGCAGGTGGACTCATTGCAATAATAAGATGTACAAGTCCTTATGTCGAAAAATGAACTTTACATCTTTTGCGGGGGGTGGTGGGGGTTCGTGGGATGGGAGGCTGTGGGGGGAGATGGGAAGGTATGGGAACAGGTTGCAAAGAAGGAGGCAACAATGCTTGATAAGAAATATACTCATTATCTTGCCCATGTAATTGTAAGCTCATTCCTAGAAGTTTATTTTAAGTATTTCCCAAGTTTTATTTCTCTTAATTCTTAAGAAAACATTTGCTATAATTCTAATATTATTACCATTTTAGTGTTAGGAAATATTGTAATTATAGGCACTAAGTACATGGCCCAAAGACATATAGTGGGGAAGTGAATGAATCAAAATTTCCAAAAATTAGCAATAAAAAGTAGGTAAAATCCTCTCCATTCCCTTACACTCTCAATTCAATATTCATGTTGTCCAAGAAATATTAGCAATTATTGCCCACGGTAATTGTTTTCTGTCACATTATGTCTTCAACACAGACTGTGTTGGTAAGTGAGGTCTAAAGAGAGACAAATCTCTTCTGTTCCACAGTTCCAGTATACATTTTAAAAATTACTAAAAATAGATGGTAGCTGGTGGCTCAAGCCACCATATAATCCTGGCTACAGAAGAAGCTGAGATCTGAGGATTGCGCTTCAAAGCCAGCCCAGGCTGGAAAGTCTATGAGACTCTTATCTCCAATAAACCACTAAGAAAGCAGTAATAGCACTGTGGTTCAAGGAGTAGAGCACTCGCCTTCAGCTGAAAGGCACAAGGACAATGCCCAAGCCCAGAGTTCAAGCCGCATGACCAAAAAAAAACAAAAACAAAAAAAGGACTTACTATCTTTTAAGAATCCAAAAATGAAATAAATTCACATATAATCACTCCAAAATGCTTTAAAAGCAGAAGATGATAAAGAAGCCTCCATGAAGTAAATTTTCTTCTACTTTTTAAATTATTCTGAAAGCCTTGTGCTTCTTGGTCACACCTGTAATCCTGTCTACTCGGGTATCTGCTCAAGAAACTGAGATCCATGGATAACCGTTGGAAGCCAATCAGGACAAAAAATATTCATGAGATTACTTTTTTAAAAAAATTAATGAACTAGCAAAGAGACAGGAATGGAGATGTAGCTTATATAGTAGCTCATCAATCTAAAGAGGAATAGACTAGCAAGACCTTGATGCACTGAATTCAAACTCTGAGAATGAAAATGCGCAGGCATGCACATACCCAAACACACACACACATTTATTCAAAATATCTTCATATCAGTGTTTTGCATTAATTTCTTTGTTAACGATATTATATGGGTAAAATAGGGGAAATATTCTCTTCCATCCCAGAACATTTTTATGTTTTTTATTGTAAAAGTACTGTACAGACTGGTTACAGTTACATGAAAAAAGTAACGAATACATTTCCTATCAAGCATTGTTACATCCTCCTTTGTTTTCCCCCACCATCCCTTCCCTCCCACCTCCACAAGTACACTGCCCTCCCCCCATCCACCTAAATTTTAAAGTTCATTTTTCAACATACTGTCTTGTGCATCAAATTGTTGCAATGGGTCATACTGTATCCTTACTTAAGAATTTTTTTTCCCCTTTCCATCCCCAAATTAGAGAAGTGTATATACAAGATGGAGGTGCACCAACATCAGATACAGTGAAAACAGGGGTTTAAGTGTGGGGGACGCACATATAAATAAATCACATCATACATTATAAATATATTAGAAACAACAGAAAGAAATAAAAAAAAACACTTGTGTCCCTGTCTTGAGGTTCATTTACCTTAACATCATATTTTCTAGTCATATGCACATGTTTTGACTTTTTCTTTTTTTTAATTGTGAAAATACCATACAGAGGAGTTACAATTACATGGAAAAGGTAATGTGTACATTTCTTATCAAGCATTGTTGCCTCCTCCTTTTTTTTGCCTTACCATACCTTCTTTGCTTATCCCAGAGATACATTAGTTATTGCAAATAAGGGATACCATAGGACCTATGTTTCTTTTTTTTATTGTGAAAATACCATACAGAGGGGTTACAATTACATGGGCTAGTTATTGAGTGCATTTCTTTTTTTTATTTTGAGAATACTGACAGAGAATTTACAATTACATGGGCAAGATAACGAGTACATTTCTTATCAAGCATTGTTGCCTCTTCTTTGCTTCCCACTCCCATCCCTTACCATACTCTCCCACTTCCCCCACCTGGTCCTCCTCCCCTCGAAGTATTAAAGTTCATTTTTTGACATAATGACTTGTACATCTCATTGTTGCAATGGTTCCACCTGTATCCCCAGTTAAACGAATTGGTTTTTTTCCTTCCCCTCCACAAATTATACCAACATCAAATGCAGTGAAAGCATGGGTTATACCTTGGGGGAGGGACATACAAAGCAACATAGAAATCGTCTTATAAATATGTTAGAAAAAATTGCATGAAAGGAAAAAAACAAAGAACAAAAAAAAATTTCAATATTTATCTTAGGGTTCATTCCCCTAACATCGACTTATCTGACCTTTTCTCCTTGTCTCAGACACATAGTAGTTATTGCAAATAAGGAAAACATGGGATCTATGTTTCTTTGGGCCTGGCTAACTTCACTTCTTTGGGCCTGGCATAATTTACTTAATATAATTTTTTCCAAGTCTTTCCATTTCCTAACAAACTGGGTGATGTCATTCTTTCTGATTGAGGCATAGAATTCCAGTACACACACACACACACACACACACACACACACACACACACACACACACACACACACACACACACACATTTTCTTGATCCATTCATTTACTGTGGGGCATCGGGTTTGGTTATGCATCTTAGCTATGGTAAATAATGCTGCAAGGAACATAGTTTTGCTCGTAGTTTTAGTATGGTCTTGTTTTTGATCATTTGGGTGAATGCCCAAAATGGGATTGCTGGGTCTTAGGGGCCCTCTCTGTAGTCTTTTGAGGAACCTCCATACTACTTTCCAAAGTCTTCGAACAAGTTTAAACTCCGAACAACAAGGCATTAAGGTTACCTTCTGTCCACATCCCATCAGGAAATCTGTTCTTTTAAAAATCTGGAATGCTTCACGAAGTTGAGTGTCATCCTCAGTCAGGGGCTATTCTTCTCTTTATTGTTCCAATGTTAGTGTATGTGCTAATGAATTGAGCACAGAACAATTTTATATATAAAGTGTAATTGATTTTCTTAAACTAGAAAATTCCAAAAAAATTAAATTCAAAAGAATTGTCGTGAAATTTTAGAACCATGTATTTCTTACATAAGAACACATTTAAGAATAAAGTCAAGATTGACATGTCAAAAACAAAATAATTCCAGACATTTGTTGTTCAACGGATGTGTAGGAGGAGGAATTCAATTATTCTGTGCAAGGAACCTGTCATAATGAACACTATAGAAATTGTTAAGGTTTGTTAAAATTTTAATGTTTTAAATATGTTTAATTTTGGGAATGTGCTCATATATGCCAAAATTAAGACTATTTAGCAGGTTGTAAAACTTTTCATTAAAGCATTTAAGATTCATGGTAGCAGTCATATACTACTAAGTATGTACATTTCAGAGTTTATACAATCTTTACTAATGAGAAGTTGCAAAGTGTTTGTGTAAAGATGCAGAGTGAAGATTTAAGACATTAACTTCACAGTTTCTGTTAAAATTTAAGGGCTTCCTTATTTTATATGTTAGCGAGGAACAAATGATGGTATAATCCATATACAAATGATGAGATGAACCATAAAAAATAATCTTAATGGGTAATTATAAAGGCTACTCATCGCCTATAAAATTCTTGTTGAGCATCATAGACTTAGGCAGTTTTAATATGAGAAAATAATAAATCGAATATGTAGTACATTTCAAATACTGGAAACAGTGGTAAATGTCTTGTTTTTTATTTTATTAATCATTAATATTTATGTATTGGTTTTCCTTATTTGTAGCATTGTTTTCCTTGGTGTAATATAATACAACTTTTTGTATGTCATCATTAGGAAGTACTTCGAGAATGTTATTGGGATGGCCACACCGTTTTTTATAGGTATATGTGAATTTACAAAGAGCAAAATTAATAAGAACAAAATATTGATTAAAAATTTTATCAATTAGAATCTGAATCAAGAGTGTTGATAAATGTCCACACCTAAAATCTTAGCCCTAGACTGAAGCACTGGTGTTACAATGTTGAGCACACAAAAGTGAGAGACTGTGTTTTGTTTTGTTTTTGTTTTGTTTTTGTTGGTTCTGGGGCTTGAACTCTGGGTCCTGGGTACTGTCTCTCAGCTCTTCAGCTCAAGGCTAGTGATAGTACTTGAGTCACAGCACCTCTTCCATCTTTTTCTGCTTATGTGGAGCTGAGGAATCAAACTCAGGACCTCATGCATGCAAGGCAAGCACTCTACACTGAGCCACCCTCCCAGCACCTGAGAGACTGTGTTTTAAAAAATCATCTAAACAACATTTACTGTAGTTTTCTGAAGTCTTTCATCCTACACTGAATATTTTTTCTTACGAGCTTTCTAATAAATATTTAATCTATTTAATTTTGAAAAGTACTGTGTACCTCCCACTTATTTCTGGCATTTCTGACATCAAAGATTCTCTGTGTGTCAGGGTGGATACTTTTGCCTGTAACAAGTATTATTGTTGAACAGATAACATCTGGCTACTTACAGAACAAAGGATGTGAAGCTAGATTAGCCAGATAAAGAACTTCCAGGACAATTCAATGGCAACTCATGTACTCTCTCTGTAGGTGAATAGGCAGCACAGAAAAGAAATTCTTATATTTGAAAGTGATTGAGTGTGTGTGCACATAGGTGTTCACTTATTTATCTGTTATTATAGTTTTAGATATATTCACTAGTATTAAACAATATTTCATATATATATATATGTATATATATATATGTATATATATATATATACATATATATATATATATATATATATATGCAATAACATTTTCCAAAATCCAGGGAACCACCTCCATGGGCATCACTTTCCTATGTTGCTCTCTGGGTAATAAGAATGAAACGTGGAATTGTCCTGTTGTAGAGAACTTACTCAGAGATTCAAGCATTTTTCTTTTAATATGTTGCTTGTTCCTAACTCTAAAATTAGGAAGTCTGTTAATATATATTTTATATTATAATATATTTAATATCTTATATATAATGTATAATTATTGTTTATTATAAAATATATTTCATATAATACCTGAGAATATTATATATTTATAAGGAAAAATACAACAAACGTATCAGTCCATACTTTCCTAGTCATGATTAGCTTCAGTACAGTTAAGCACATTACATCTCAACAGGAAAATTCTGCTGAAGTTCTGATCTCCTTGGGCAAGATAAGGAGAATTCCTGTAAAAGAAGCCTCTCCTCAATTATGAGAAAAGATATGTTTGGAAGTTTAGTTTAGTTTAGTTTTTTTTTTTTTTTTTGGCCAGTCATGTGGCCTGAACTGTGAGCCTGGGCCCTGTCCCTCAACTCTTCAGCTCAAGGTTAGTGCTCTACCACTTTAACCATAGCGCCACTTCTGGCTTTTTCAGCTTATGTGGTTCTGAGAAATTGAACCCAAGGCCTCATGCATACCAGGCAAGCATTCTACCACTGAGCCACCATTCCAGCCTAAGTTTGCAAGTTTTTGAGAAGAGGAATTTGGCATTTGCTTTGCATCCTTGATTAGTCATGAATAGATATTATTTAGCTCCAAATTTTGTCTCCTTGTAGGTTCCCTAAACAGTTACACATCAGCCTCATTCCATCACATATCTTTAAGTCCTTCTTTTATTTCTTTTTATCATTATTGTTTTGTTGTCGTTGTATTGCTGATCCTAAAGCTTGAACTCATGGCCTAGGCAGTGTCCCTGAGCTCAATGCTAGTGCTCTACCACTTGTGCCGTGCACCACTTCTGGCTTTTTCTGTCTGGACATGCTTTGAATCATAATATTCAGATCTCAGCCTCCAGGGTAGCTAGGATTACAGGTGTGAGCCACCAGTGCCAAGCAAGTCCCTCTCTTTTAGATATTATTCTAGAAGCCTCCAATCCAAGGTCACTCCTAAGATTGTAAATGGAACTATGCCAATAGTTCCTTTAATTGTTCTGGCTATGGTGTTTCTTTTTCAAATTATATTGAAACTACTTCACTGTTCTCTTCCTAATCCATGATTCTAGATGTTTTAGTAATAATTACATAAATTTAGAAGCTATACACCCTAAATCTCTCAATTATTAATTTCATTTAATTCTTTCAATATGATTATTTTTCAATACAAATATGAACTTATACTCACCACTTATACTCACCTTCTTGAGTCTACCCCTTGGCATGAGCTGTGCCTGGGCCTATTCTACCTCAAATGCAAGAGGTTGGCAAAAGAATAGCCTACAGTATTCCTGCCTAAGAGTGAGGACAAGTAGTTGCGTGCCTAAAAGAAGCAATGCCTTCCTTGCATGGGAAGGGATGGGAGAGACAACAGCCTAGAGAGCAAACTGGCAGTCACAACATTTAACAACTTCTCCTTTGGGGACACTGATCTCCTGCAAAGTGGCAGTGAGATAACTCACCTAGTGAATTTTCATATAAGAAGGAAGTTGTCATGTCTCACTACACAACTCACTTGTAGTCAAAGAGAGGGTCATTCTTTTGTGTCCTCCTTAGGCCCAGTCTCATTTTATCTCCATCTTAGACTTTGCCCAGACTTTATTCCTACCAGAAGGTCCCTGATGAGGAGGAATGTGTGATCTCTTGGCTTTTGATTAGCCCTATGGGAACTAATGCCACTTTTAATTTTGATCTTGTTCATTCTGCCAACCCTGTGGTGGGTGGTGGGAAAGCTCATTCTCTGAATTGTTCCCTATTACCAGATCTCTTCAGAGAAAGTCTAGGAATGACAGATTCTGCCTGAGGGAGTGTTTCTCCATTTCCAAAGAGGTCATTTAATATCTGATTATGAGGCCCACGTGGTGGTCCTTCCCCAGATCCTCCGAACAGGAGTGGATGTTACCTCAGACACCAGGCCATCCTCATATTTCTTCAGCTCTTTCTCATGAAACTACAGGTCACAGGAGTTGAGTTGTGAAACAAGGAGAAATGAGAGTAGCAGAACAATCATTGGCATGGGGAGGAATTAGAAACTCTGTTTGAAAAAAGGGCTCAGAAAATCTAGGATCACTCATAACATTTGGGAATCACATCACTGGATTCGGTAATAAAATTAATAAATTACTACCTAAATTAGTAACTCCACGGCTCTGACTACATTACAAGTGTTCTTTCAAATGGTAGCTGTACTAATTTGATGAGGAAAAAGGAGCACATTTTTTCCTCACAAAGTTCTGCTAAGTATCTTCTTCCATTACCCAGGTTGTTCTTACCCTCTACTTGTCGGTTACTTTCCTTTGCTGGATTCAATCAATGACACTTGAAAGTGTGATCATCTTCAGACATGTAATTACATTTTGTTTTAATCCATTTGTTATAATATAAAACAAATTTTTGGGGAAAATATGTCTATGCTATATTTTCTTCTATGCCATAGTTATTTGATGTTATTAAGTATTATTTTAATAGTTTCATTTTTAAAACCTGAGGAAAATGTTTTGTTACTGTTAGCACTAATTAGATGCAACTATTTTTGTATTTTTCCATATCTGTATATTTGTTATTAAGCTTCTAACATTGTCTTTTCCCCCTACTGTTGCCTTCTTAAAATTGCTTCAAATTATAAACTCTATATGATGATCTGTATGTGTTCATTTATAAATTTAAATTTTTATCTAATATGCACATTTTATATGATATTTTCATCCTATTGTAACAGCTCTGAAATCAATATGGAAGTCCTTCATTAAAGAAAAAACACAATGCCACAAAACCAGTGAAATTATGATTAGGTATCTATCCAAAAATATTTAGCAATGATATAGTAGAAACATCCACTTCTCTTATATACCAAAACATGTTTGTAGCTATGTAAGGTGCATATTCTTTATTCTTTCCTTATGGAACATCCAGGTTTATTACACAGCTTGATTGCTATGAATATTGCTGCCATAAACATATATGTTCATATTGATTTATATTCTTTCACTATGTATCCAAGTTGCAATAATGGTCTTCAAGATATGTGTCTTTTTTGTATCGTGTAAACTTCCATTATGATCTCCATATGGGTTTCACTAGTTTACAATGCCACACCACCAAACACAGTTCCTTATTTATTTCAATCTCTCCAGCAGTTTTTGTTGTTGTTTTTTGTTTTTTTTGGGTCCGGTTGTGGGGCCTGAACTCTGGGCCTGGGCGTTGTCCCTCAGGTCTTCAGCTCAAGGCTAGCGCTCTACCACTTGAGCCACAGCGCCACTTCAGGCTTTGTTCTTTTTGCTTATGTGGTGCTGAGGAATCAAACCCAGGGCCTCAGTCATGCAAGGCACGCGCTCTACCACTGAGCCATCTTCCCATCTTCCCAGCCCCATCCAGCAGTTTTTTTTAATTGCGTGGTGATAGCTCTTCTGGTGTGTAAGATGGGATCTCAGTGACTTTCCTATTTATTTTCCTATGTATTTCTTATGTGGATAAGAATCTCAAACATTTCATTTATTTACTAAACATTGGTATTTCGTTCTTGATCAGTGTCTTTCTTTGTCTTTTGGTATTTGATCAATTTTTAAGTTTTATAATATTTGATTATTTCCCACTCCAAATATTCACTTTAGTAAAAAGATTTTTTTCATTACAGTGGTGTATTGCTTAGATATTTTGATTTTGTGAAGGCTAAGAGAATTTGATATTGTTCTCTCAGTCAAATTATAAGCCTGTAAAAATGAAGTGAACCTGATTAAATGAAGTTCTTTCTGCACATTTTCTCCGGTACAGATTTCTCTGATTTAAAAAATGTATATTTTATGTCA
This sequence comes from Dipodomys spectabilis, assembly GCF_019054845.1. NCBI lineage: Eukaryota > Metazoa > Chordata > Mammalia > Rodentia > Heteromyidae > Dipodomys > Dipodomys spectabilis. The sequence continues at coordinate 708,972 of NW_024870970.1, read as the reverse complement.
TTCTGGATGCCTAACTAAGTCTGTGTGTGTGGATGATACAGTAAGAATTACAGAATTCGCCACATAGATTTTGGAGCAAAGGCTTACAGCTGGTAACTGGGCAATGATTCAGAAGACAGCTGGGGCTGAAGCTATGATCCCTTCTACCTGTGTTCAGTTCCCAATCTCTTGTAATACACCCCTCACTTCCCATGCGGTGGTTTCTTTTTCTATCCAAAAGGTTTCTGGAGCTTCATGTTATTCTGGCCTCCTAGTAGGCCAACATGAGGGGAGTGAAAGCAAGCAAGGCAGATATGGCAGAGGAATTTATTTATTTTTAATTGTGTAAATACCATACAGAGGGGTTACAATTACATGGGCAAGGTAATGAGTACATATCTTATCAAGCATTGTGAACTCCTCCTTTGATTCCCCTTCCTATCCCTTCCCAACTCACCACCCCCACCCCGTGGTCCCTCCTCAGACCTCCCTCCCACTAAAGTTGTAAAGTTTGTTTTTCAACATAACGTCTTGCACATTTCATTGTTGCAATGGATCCACCTGTACCACAATTTAAACAATTTGTTTTTTCACTTCCCCTGCACAAAGTATGCCAATATCAAGTGCAGTGAACACAGGGGGCATACCGTGTGGGAAGGACATAAAAAGCAACAAAGAAATCATCTTATAAATATGATAGAAACAATCACAAGAAAGAAAAAAATTGAATTCTTATCTTGGGGTTCATTTCGCCTAACATCAGCTTATCTGACAGTTTCTGCTGGTCTCAGAAATGTACTAGTTATTGAAAATAAGAGAAACCATGAGCCTATGTTTCTTTGGGCCTCGCTAACTTCATGTAAAAAATATTTTTGGTCGGTTTTGGGACTTGAAATCTGGGCCTGGGCACTGTCCCTCAACTCTTCAGCACAAGGCTAACACTATGTCACTTAAGCCACAGTGTCTCGTCCAGCTTTTACTGCTTATGTGGGGTTGAGGAATCGAACCTAGGGCCTCATGCATACAATGCAAGCACTCTACCACTCTGCCACCTTCCCAGCCCTGGCAGAGGGTTTTTATCTGAAGATCCATCACACTTGGGAGCTTCTGGCTGAAAACTCCAGGAAGACAAAAGTGAAGAAACACTTAAGAGAAAATGTAAAACAGAAAGCCAAAATGTTTAACCCTAAAACAAATTTCTAGGATAAGGAGACTCACGAATTGGTGTCACCTGAGGAGAAAAAGGAAATATTCAAGAAGAATGAGAAAGAAGTGGGAGGGAATAGAGAGAAAGAGACCTAGACTACCCAGAGCTGGGACCTCAATATGAGCTTAATTTTACTGGGGAAACCAACCCCAAGGACGCAATACCTTACAATTTTGATTACTCTCTCTCATGCTACAAAGCCTATTCCAGATCCACTTCCACTCAGCATGGTGTCCATTCTGGGAACCAGACTGACTGCTGGAGGTTCCCAGGGAATGCAAAGAGTGAAAACCATAGGGGTAAAGCTCATAAAAGACACATGCCATCAATTCTCACATGTCATTTGTCAAAGTAAGTTCTACAACCAAGCCTGGTATCAATGGGGATGGGAATAGATATTGAGAGCATTATAATAATATCTACTATTATTATCATATAATAATCTAACATCTATTGTTTCATCAAAGGGAGAGAGATAGCATTTCTCCCTTTTTAGGTGTATGGGACAGGGCATTCTATAGAATGTTCTTCAATTGGGGGCTCTCTGAATCTTTTCTCCCAAGATTGTGGCTATGAGGTTTCGGGGAGGAGAATTACAGTAGAAAAGTGAGTTCTCAAGCTGGGGTACTGATGGCTGATACCTATATTCAAGCCTGAGGTCTGAGGATTATGATTTGAAGTCAGTCTGGGCAGGAAAATCCATGAGACTCATCTCCAATTAAACAAAAAGAGCCCGAATTGGATCTGTGGCTCAAATGTTAGAGCATTTGCTATGAGTGGGTAGGGGAGACAGAATCTTGACCCTGAATTTAAAGCCAGAATTGGGGGATGGGTGGAAATGTATTCTCAGTGCATGAAATCAAAGGTGTATTGTCAACATCACTATTGATGTTAACTTTTGGATAGAGTTGATCAGTTTTATTCTGGAAATGATTTGTTCCACTCTTCTCTGTCCTGTATTCTTTAAAAGAAACAGCTTTGAGCAATCTATACCTAAGATGTGTGGATTGCACTGAAGCACTGGATTCATTTTTTTCTACTTACAAAATGTTACATAAATAGTGTACAAAGGAGTTTTAATTTAATATGTCGGTTTGTGAGTACATCTTGATCGATGTCATTAATTTGATCATTCTTCTCTATCTCACCCAACCCCACCCCCTCCATTTACGTGGTCACATTTTCACACATGTACATTGAATATTATGACTGGATTCTCCCACTGCACCAGTTTGGCAAAGAAATTTCTTCATTGTACAGGCAAGGAAGATGAAGCTGAGGACCACAAGCCCAAGACAGCATAGCTATTACTTTGCATCAAGATTATTTGACTTACAAAATCTTTACCAAAAGAAGCATTATAAAAAAGAACATGGCCAGGAACTAGAAGCATCTATCTTTGTGTGTGTGTGTTGGTTCTGGTGCCTGATTGCTGTCCCTGAGCTGCTTTGCTAAGTGTTAGCACTCTACCACTTGAGCCATAGTACCACTTCCAACTTTATGGTAGTTAATTGGAGGTAAGAATCTCATGGACTTTCTATCCTGGGCTCATTTTAACCCACAATCTTCAGACCTCAGTTTCCTGAGTAGCTAGGATTGCTGGTGTGAGCCACTGGCAGCTAGCAAAACATCTATTAGTTGTCCCAAATAAACATGTGGAGCAATTGGTCATTTGATACTGGTGACACTCAACTTTGCTAATTAGGAGGCAAAGATTTATAAGAATGATATCATGACCAGTTTTGACAAAAAAAAATTCGTAAAAAAACTACAAAAACAAAGAAAGCTAGATATAGTGTAATTTTCCTGTTATCTCACTATGTGGAAGCCATAGGTAAGAGATCATTGCTCAAGGGAGGCTTGGCCTGAAAAATAATCTAAAGTGGTTAGAGCCTTAGCACCTACAAGCACCAGTAGTGCCAAAGGAAAAAGAAAAGAAGAAAACAGAAAAGGAAAGGAAAGGATAAAAAGGAACTATTTGCTCTTCATTCATGGTTTCATTTCATTGGATAAAGAATTGAGAGTATTTTGTTTATTGTTTTAGGATTCAGGCCTCTCTAACATAAAAGAATTTATTTCAGGTAAATATTGTATTATTACTATTTATTAAATTATTATTAGACCTTTAGGTTTGGAGATTGAAATCATGGCTTTGTATATATTAGTCTAGTTCTACAACTTAGCTGTACCCAAGCTCTCTTGTATAGTTTTGAAAATTGTTTATTAATTCTTCAATAGTTAGCTATTCTACTTTTCATCTTATATTTTCTCTCCCACCTTTTCCCCTATGTATTTTAGTTTATGTGTTGAAAACTCCTCAATTTTATCTTCTAAACTTAGAATTTTGCTTTTGAGTTTACAGAGAAGTCAGTTATTTGTGACATCTTTTAAAATTATATACAGATATATGTATTTCATATATATGATTGATTCTTTTTTTTTGGTCGATCGTGGGGCTTGAACTCTTATAGTTCATTGCAATAAGCAACATTTATCTGATCATGTGCACATAGCTATTGAGCCATTGTGATCCTCTCCTAAGAATAGCTTCCCTTGTTCTTGCCATGTGAATGCTTAGAGTGCTGTTAATCATATCCAAGTGTAATTATTTGTCTTTTACTATCTATTAGATATACTTATAGATGTATGGGCATATATAGTTATTAGAAATGAGGAAAACCATGCAGCATATATTTAATTGGATCTGGCTTATTTCACTTAGTAGCATTTTCCCCCCAGTCTTTCCATTTCTTCAGGAACGGGATAATGACATTCTTTCCCATGGAAGCACAATACAACAGAATTGAAGATCCAGAAATGAATCCACTCTTATAGGCACATAATCTTTGATAAGGAAGTCAGAAACACAGGATGGAAGAAAAACAGCCTCTTCAAAAAATTGGTTTAACTGGCTGTACACAGAAAACTGAAATTAGATCATTTTATATCCTCCTGCAGCAGAATCAATTCCAAATGGATTGAAGAGCTCAATGTAAATGCAGATGCCTTAGGAATCTTACAGGAAGAGTTAGCAGAAACATGAGGGCTCTTTGGCATAGGTCAAAATTTCCAAAGTACGTCTGGATAAATGGGATTACATCAAAACAAATCAATCATTTGTCAGACTCAAAAGCCATGAAAAAAAGAGATAGTGTAGCACAGATTTATTAGGGAGCACAGATGAGAGCCTCAGCCAATGGTAAACCCTTTCTCCCTTTTCTAACTAGGTTAATTATTATGTGTTTACATGAATATAAGTATTTTCTGATGGGGATTAGTCAGAAAACAACTAACGCTAAGACAGAGATAGTATGTGAAATGAATTGTAGCTGGAGAAAGGGAGGGATTAAGGCATGGGTGTCTAGTTCAAAGACTTGGCTTGGTGCCAGCTAAGTAAGGTATAGCTGCACAAGGGAAGGGGAGTAAAACACGAGTGGTTATAAACAAAAGCACTGGTCTGAAGCCTCAAAATAAGGACCTCAGTCTGTGTGGACAAAACAGTCTCTAACAATAAGTTTTATTTAAATTAACAAGAACGATTTTAAATTTTTGCAGAGTGGGATGGTATATAGTCACAGGCAATTTCTCCTATGACAGGTAATCCAATCTACTCTTTCACTTGTTACCCACTCGCCAGGTTTCAACACAAATGACTACAATGAGATTGTACAAATGACGCTGTGACTTTTCCCTCTTATGAATCAAAACTCTGTCAAATGATTTATGTCTTCCAGATGTTTACACATTTTTCATGATCTTTTTTACTATTTTGTCTTCATTATTGATAATCATAGTACATTTTGTTGTTGTCTTGTGTGTATATGTCATTCTTAGGGCTTGAACTTGATGTTTAATGGTCTCCCTTGTATTTTTTGCTCATGGCTGATGACACTCTATCCTTGAGTCACATGCTCACCTTCTTCTTCTTGCTGGATAATTGGAGATAAGTTTTCACATTTTTGTATGTTTGGACTGACATTGAACTAAAATATTCAGGTCTCAGCCCCCCGAGTTCTAGGATTGTACATATGAATGGCTAACACCAATCTTTGCTTTACTGTTATTTTAATTATGTGGTAGAAGAAAGTGGAAGTATATTTGTGTTAAGTGTGCAATTTTCAAATACAAGTTTGAATCAACTTGATATAATATAACTGTTATCAATTTTACCAGTTAAATCATGAATATTACACATTACCACAGAAATATAATTGAAAACAAAAGGCATAATTGTTTTCTTAAAACAGTCAATGAAACCATAAATTACTTTCACTTTACAAATCATGTTTTTTTTAACTTAAATTAGGTGGACCCTTTGCAACAATGAGATGTGCAAGTCGTTATGTCGAAAAATGAACTTTACTACTTTTGTGGGGGGGGGTAGCGGAGAGGATTGGGGGGGCAGGGGGAGAATGGGAAGGGATGGGAAGGGGAAACAAAAGAGGAGGCTAGGATTGATAAGAAATGTACTTATTATCTTGCCCATGTAATTGTAACCCCTCTGTACAGTATTTTCACAATAAAAAATAATATAAAAAAAGAAAAATAAATAAACTGCAAAAAATTTGGACAAGGGGCTAATATACATATTTTTCCATCATCACCTACCACATCCTTCTTCCTTCCTAGGAAACACACCCAATCAATTAAAGGCATAGATATTTGGCTCTTGACCTTGAAAATGGAAGCAGAATGTTATGGATGTCTGAGATGAACATTAATAGTGTTTTACATGTAATGTCACATGCAACAACCTATGAGTCCTGCAGGTTTTAACAATACTTCCTTAGTGATGTAATAGGATGTCAGCTTTATTGGACATAGTATTGTTTTCCACTTCCTTTCCTACCACCTGACCCTAAATTATAGTACATATTAACAGAAAGAAAAAGTAATGCCATCTTAAGAAAGTCCCATTGGAACAGGACATTACGTTGAAAAGGGAACTTTACAACTTTGTGGGGGGATGGGGGGATTGGTGGGCAGGGATGGTAAGGGGAAACAAAGGAGGAGGCAACAATACTTGATAAGAAATGTACTCATTACCTTGCTCATGTAATTGTAACCCATCTGTACTGTATTTTCACACAAAAATTATTAATATGAAAAAAAGTCATTTAGGGCTCGGGGAATATGGCTTCATTGCATGAAACCCTGGGTTCAATTCCTCAGCACCACATAAACAGAAAAAGAAACAATGGAAGTGGTTCTTTTCCTCAAGTGCTAGACTTCTAGCTCAAGAACAGTTCACGGTCCCTGAGTGCAAGCCCCAGGACATGCAAAAGAGTCATGTAGCTAGTATATGCAAAATAAAGAACCCATACTTGGAATATATTATTGCTCCTTCCAAGTGATACCTAACAATAGTCCTTAATTCATGTACTTTACTTATATTAGAGTACTGTGGTGAACAAAAAAAAAGTTTTGTTAATGGGTCATGGCAATTAATGCCAGGAATGTGCTTGGATGTCAGGTGAAGTTTAATTCTGGAAATTGAAAGATTCCAGGATTTTGTGTGGTCAGTGCTAATCAGAAAGGGAAAGGTAATCTAAGTGAGATTGAGAGATCTTTGTGGCCAGTCATGGCACCAAAAATGCTGATGCTAGTTAACATTTGTGACAGAAGAGAAGGAATAACTTCAGATGGAAGGAATACATTATATTAACTAAGGTATAGCAGAAACCGTTCTAGGGAACCATTTTTGGTTATTGAAGAACTAATTATAAAATAGGTTTATTCCTCATTGCTTTTATTATTCTAATCACTTAGGCTCTTCTTAATCTCTGTGTGATAAGTTGTATATCCTTCTATGCTGCTCTTTCATGCCTGATCTCCTTTGCTTTCTAAAAATCTGTCTTTCTCTATTTCTCTATGAACAATTTCTGATACTAAATCCACATATGCAGACATCAGACGATGCTAATGTAAGAGTCCCATAGCTCATGAGTCATTAATGTAACAACATGGAAAAAGAGGGCATATTTATTGCTGCCTCAATTTTTCTGAAAAGCTGCAATGTCACATCATTTGATTCAAATTTCCATTCTTTGTCTACATAGTGTCATTAAGTGCACATAAATGCAAATATGAGCCAGGTGCTGGTGGCTCATGCCTGTAATGCAAGCTACTCAGGAGGTTGAGACCAGAGGATTGTGGTTCAAAGCCAGCCTGGTCAGGAAAATCCATGAGACCCTTATCATCAATTAATCACCAGAAATCCGGACGTGGTGCTGTAACTCAAGTGGTAGAGCACTGGACTTGAGCTGAAGAGCTGAGGGACAGCACCCAGGATCAGAGTTCCAGCCGCACAACGAACAGAATAGGTGTCAATATGACTTTGAGTTTCCTCAAAAGGAACGACAAAGTCAATAGTAATCTTCCCAAGCAGAGAAAATAATTGCAAAATGACTTTACACTCGCAAAATATTTCAAGTTTAAAAGTCGATACTCCTGGAAAGATAAAACATAAGAATATAAGGAAGTCTGGGAAGTTCAGGTTGCATCAAGCCTAGGCAGAACAGTCTTTGCAACATTATCTAAAATTAACCAGCCAAAAGCTGCATTGGAAGAATGGCTCAAGTAATTGAATACTAGTTATGAGCAAGATTGCTGAATAAGAGCTTGAGGTTTTTTCATACACACATACAAGCATGCATATACACACAGAGGCACTTATATGTGTAAACACACATAAGAGACAACTTTCAGAATGTGTAGAAAAGTCAGAAAATATATCCTGAGTAAGACTAGAACAAGTGATAATTTTTAATATTAGAAAGTCCTCAAGTGAACTTTCCCCAAAAAAGGTTGAGAATATTACATACAGAGATAATAAGATAGTGAACTAATTATTATTAAAGTGATCAGATCCATGGAGGAACGAATCAGAGACCCCTGCAGGTGCATCTGAAAATGTTCATAACCTCTGTCAAATGTTAGAACGTCTTTGAAAATTGTACATAAAAAGTTTAAGCACATAGTCTAGTGGATAAGATTATCAGAGAAGTTCAGAATTGCTAGCCTGTTTCTAGATTAAATAAACCATCACACTATGGCAGGGCAATGTGATACAAGCCTGGAAATTTAGTACTCAGACTAAGACAGGAGATTAGAGAATGGAATTATGTAGCGATTTCTTCCCTGGAACAGGTAGTATAATTTTCTCTCAATAAAACAAGCCAAACAACAAGAAAGAAATATACAGTTTGAAGTTTGGGCTAGTTTTGTCACTGTGTTTTGAGAAGTCAAGTTTCCTATTGAAATGCAACTCATATATAATCCTCAGTTGTGTTTTAAATGCTCTCTTCATTTCAGAAAATTCCTAGATGCAAAATGGCTCATGATTCCCAACTAAAAATTTGAGAAAGTAAGCATCATTCTGTTGGATTCCAAAGAAATGATGAAGGATTACAAAAACTGAAGCCTGGAGAAATGGCAAAGCTCATCTAATGTAGGACTTTGTAGACCTGGCTAAATTAGAATTTACATTTAAAATAAATATTTTTTGTTTGAAATTTCATATTCGATAGGATACTGCAAAATGGTTTTCAAGTAGAAGGTTTAATTTAGAAATGCAAAAATGATTCTGGCATTCTATTTGCCTGGAATATTCTTTCAATTGATGTATAATTAGAACTTAATAGATAATACCAACAGTTCATGTATAACATGATAATGTGAATAATCTAGACAGTTGCCAACAAATGGATGCTATTAATTCATAAATTTAGAAAAAGCAATTTTTTGAGACATTGGTGTAACATGATGTGAAGAGAGTAATTGTGTCACATCTTTTTTTCTTCTACCTATACATAACACAGGAAGAAATTTCCTTAATTACGGACCTCTGTATACAATTAGAAAAATGCTAGGTTTGAGGTTTGTTTTTATTTTGTTTTTAGTTTGTCCTAGGGCTTGACCTCTGGGTCTGGGTACTGTCCCTGGTCCTGTTTTTGCTCAAGGCTACACCTCTTCCACTTGAAATTCAATGCCACTTTTGTCTGGCTTTTCCTGAGCAGTTTACTGGAGATAAGAATCTAAGGAAACTTCTTTCCTGGGTGAGCTTTGAACCATAATCTTCACATCTTAATATTCAGATATTCAGATCTCCTGAATACCTATGATAGATAAAAAAATAATAATTGTGGGGCAAGTGTGCAGCAAAGATGGTGCTGAGAGGTAGTTGAGTAGGCAGAGTTCGATTTGTTTATATTCAGTGCGTAAATAGCTCCTGGAAGCTTAGGTGTATGATAGGGTGTGACCATTACAGTGATTAGTTGGTTCCCTTTCCTCCCCATGCCACCCGGTCTTTTTTGCTTTTAAAAAGTGCTTGCTGTGTGTTAATAAATGAGTTCCTGCTTGACTTGACTCCCTGCTGTGTCTGATTGTCTCCTGGGTTAAGGGAAGGTGGGGAACGGGCAAGCGGCGCACTTACCTTTCCTCAGACCCCGTCCATCTTTCATGGGATGAAGACCCGACATCAGGAGCCCAACTCGGGCAAGAAAGGAAGATATACCGGCTGAGCCTAAGCGGTCTCTCAGGGTAAGTAAAACCCTTAGTATGGGTAATGCTATTTCACAGAAGAAGGAGGAGGAGGAAACATTAAGCCTAGAAGGATTAAAGGGGGACTTGGGAAGTGAGAAGGAAAAGGAATGGGTCAAATTCGACTGAGAATGCACTGAAACATGCACAGTGGAAGTCAAAACAAGGGTGAAGGTTACCCCCTCTGACTTGGGTGACCAGACTTTCCTAGGCTTCCACCCTATTCCCCTGATTGGGCCAGAGGTTGTGCCTTAGGAGACCTGTGAGAAGGACCTGCAAGACCCAGACCCATACCGACCTTCCATGGAGGGGCTGAGGGCTGCAGAAGAAACCTACTCAGAGGCCTGCCCTGTAATGGAAGTCCCACCTGGGAGCCCAGAACCTGGACCACAGGATTCACTTCCCCAACATATCCAGTCAATCTCTCACCAGGAGCTAACAGGCCCTTGGAATGGTATCCATGGGAAGCTAAGGATCTTAAAGAGATCAGCAAAGTGATGGCGGTGAATGGCCTGAACTCTCCTTGGGCCCATACCCAATTACAGGACATTGCTTATCACCCATGTGTCCCTAAGGACTGGCTGGATGTGGCCAAAGCCATCTTCACCAGTTCTCAGTTTATTAAATGGTGTGCTTTCCTTAAGGAGCCATGCAGATTGTGGGCGGAGAATAACTGGCAGGTTCAAGCCGCAATACCTATTACTTATGCAGTTTTAACAGGGATGGGGGAAGGGTACTCCACTGGGGTCCAATAGGCCACAATACCTGTCCTGTACCATGACCAGGTGAGGCAGGCAGGACTTGCCATGTGGTACAGACTGGATGATGGGCCCACTGAGTCCCCCATAGCAGGAGTGAGACAAAAACCTGGTGAGCCTCTACTTGAGTTTATAGCCCTAGTCCAACAGAGTATTAATTGCAAGCTGCTGGCAGGGGACCTCCGAGATCAGTTTGTAAAGCTACTGGTCTGGGAAGGGATGAATGCAGACCACATCATGGCCTACGTGGGATTGAGAAAGAGTTCCCTGAGCAGATGGGTGGTGGCCTCTCAGGATATGGGAACACAACAGCATCATTCCTAATCACTACCTTTATCCTTATAAGCTCAGACATCTTCGATGACTGAGGCTATTACCCAGGTGTTGGCAGCCCAGGGCCAAGGAACCCCAAGACCATTGGGGAGAGGGACTTGTTTTAAATGTGGGAAGGAGGGGTACTTTAAGAAGGACTTTTCACAACAATCCCCCACCAACAAGCCGGGGGGCTCAAACCGACCCCTACACCCTGCCCCAGGTGCAGGAAGGGGGTAGGAAAGTGGCTCAGTGGTAGGGTGCTTGCCTTGCATGCATGAGACCATGGATTCAATTTCTCAGCAACACATAAGCAGAAAAAGCCACAAGTGGTGCTGTAGCTCAAGTGGTAGAGTGCTCACCATGAGATGAAGAGCTGAGGGACAGCACCCCCCCCCCAGAGTTCAAGCTCCACGACCAACAAAATAAATAAATAAATATATATATATATATATATATATACATACATATATATATGAATATTGGTGATGCAGGAGCAGGAATTCCCTATAATCTCCAAGGCCAAGCAATTATAGAAAGAAATCACCAATGTCTTAAGGAGCAATTATAATTATTAAAACAAAAAGGAGGAGTTAGCCCCCATATACAGTTACAGATAGCTTTTTTACCATTAACATTTTAAATTTTTCAACAGGGGCAACTGAATCCAGATTTCAGAAGTACTGGGGACAACTAAACCCTAAGCCTTAAGTGAAAGTCAGGAGGAAGGACCTCCCTGACAAATCAATTGAGACGACCTGACCCCCTAGTTACTATGGGCAGGGGATTTGGATGTGTTTTTCCATAGGGGAGACAGCCCCTTTCGGTAGATCTGGTCAGATCTGGTTGAGTCAGCTAGAGTAGCAGTTGAAGCACATTTCCTTCTTATAGAGATGTGACCCACAGCAACGTCTGCCTAGCTTGACAGCCATGAGCTGTTCAAGCTCCCTACATGCCCCACGGGGGACCAATCAGTGCCTGTCACTAAGCAGTGCCTGTCACAAGTGACTTACATCAACTCCCCACTAAGTGATTGGCCCAGAAAGACTCCGGAGGTTGGGAAAGCTGGGGTGTAAAATCCCCCCCACTTGCAAAAGAATAAATGAGACCTTCTTAAGACTATTCTCCCAGTGTGTGTTCCTTGTGGGCATCATTCACGCTTACCCCCTGCAGGACATCTAGTCCTATAAGTGGCGCCCAACATGGGGCTCAAGTGTTTTTTCGGCAGACGGACGGTCTAATGCAAGGTAAGTGCCTCCATGGGCAACCTTCCCCCTGCAGCACGAGAGCCTCAATTACGAGGGCTTGTTGCCCTGCTTCAGAGTAGATGGTTAAAAGTATCACAAAAGGAAGCTAGTTAATATGGGAAGTAGTAAATGAATTGTGTCCCTGGATTGATTCCAGGGCCATTTGGGATCCAGGCAGCTGGACCTGCTCCTTCAGGCAGCTCATAAAAAAGAAATCTGAGAAGGCGCTGAGCTACCCCTAAAATTTACCCCATTGTAGTAGCCATTCAAGCCTGTCTATCGGGGAGAGAAGAAGGGGAAACTCTGCAGGCATTTAAGGACTCACTGCGAAAAGAAACAGCATACAGAAAATGGTGAAGCTGCTCAGGCACTCCCATCTTCTTGTGGAGGCAGCAAACAATTCCAGTAAGAATGCAGATGACCAACAACTTCCACCATCATGTGACCCAGAGGGCCAGCCAGCTATGCTTGTAAAACCCCTCTCCCAACTATGGGTCCCGGGAAACCTGCCCAAGCACTTCTTTTGGCCATTTAGGCTAGCCTGGGAACTCCCCTCAGGGAACTTTGTATCCTTGGGCCTTCATATCCAACATTGCCCAAGAAAGAAAACCCATTGTTCCCCCTATAATACAACAGTTGTTTGCGGGCCCCACAACTACCATGGCAATGGCAGGGAAGCCTATGGATGAACCCCAGTTCGTGTTCCCGGTAAAAGTCCACCGAACCACTGCACCACCTAACCAATGTTACCCCCATGGCCCAAAAGTGCTTGACAAATATTGGACCTCTGTTAAGGAAGATGGGTTGCACTCCCCATATGCTCAACAGATGAGTTGCCCCAATGAGTGGAAGAACTTAATGTGCACAGCATCATCTTCAGGGGACTTCCTTTTATGGAACGCTGCTTTTTATGATGAATGTGAACAACAAAGCACATGAAATGTCACTGCTGGAGGATATGATGCAACCCAGGTGGACCCTGATTGCTTAAAAGGGGAGGGAGCTTATAGGTCTCCCATTGCACAAGCAGTGGCATCTCTGCGGTACTTTGACCAAGTAATCCTCTGTGGATTGTGGGCTGACTCCTTGGTTTCTTCGAAAGAAGGCAACAAACAACTAAAAACTCTCATACAACATCGCAATGAACCTTTCAATGACTTCGTTGCCCATGTTCTAGAAACAGTAGCCCAGAAGCTATCCCACACTGGAGCCCGAGATACACTAACCAAGGCCGTAATATGGGAAGGGGCCACACAGGAATGCAGAAAAGCCATTGCCCCTGAACGAAAGGGGGAGATCACTGATGGCATCCTAGCCAACAAAAATTTGGGCACATCAACGCATGCTAGGAATACCCTTGCACAGGCTTTCACCTCTATGACCGCCAGTGTGCGCGCCCCCTAATGGCGCAATGGGAAATTGACCTTGTTGGGGATGTGGCATAACTGGTCATTTTATTTTAATTTTTTTAATTTTTTTAATTTAATTTAATTTTATTTGTGAACATACTGTACAGAGGGGTTACAATTACACGGGCAGGATAATGCGTACATTTCTTACCAAGCATTGCAGCCTCCTCCTTTGGTTTACCCTTCACATCCCTTCCCAGCCTCCCCCCTCCCCCCCCAATCCCAATTCTTCTGCTTCCCCTCCTTTCCCCCCCTCCCCCCCGCACCGAGGTTGTAAAGCTCGTTTTGGACATGACAACTTGTACTTCTCATTGTTGCAACAGGTCCACCTGTATCCTTAAACAACTGGTTTTTCCACATCTCCTCCACAAGTTATACTGACATCAAATATAGTGAAAGCAGGGGTTATACTGTGGGGGAGGGACATACAAAGCAACAAAAAGATAATCTTATAAATGCGTTAGAAACACATGCATGAAAGAAAAAAACGTTAAAATACATATCTAAGGGTTCATTTTCCTGACATCACATTATCTGACCTATTCCGCTTGACTCATACATATACTAGATACTGCAAATAAGGGAAACCATGGGACCTATGTTTCTTTGGGCCTGGCTTACTTCACTTAATATAATTTTTTCCAAGTTTTTCCATTTCCTAACAAATGGGGCAATGTCATTCTGTCTGATGGTGGCATAGAATTTCATTGTGTATATATACCACATTTTCTTGATCCATTCATCTACTGAGGGGCATCTGGGTTGGTTCCATATCTTAGCTATGTAAATAATGCTGCAATAAACATTGTTGTGCTGGTAGCTTTAGTGTGGTCTTGTTTGTAAACATTTGGGTAAATGCCCAAAAGTGGGATTGCTGGGTCATAGGGGAGTTCTATGTGAAGTCTTTTGAGGAACCTAGATATTGTTTTCCAAAGTGGTTGAACAAGTTTACATTCCCACCAACAATGAAGTAAGGTTCCTTTCTGTCCACATCCCCTCCAGCATCTGTTGCTGTTAGAGTTCTCGATTTTTGCCGTTGTAACTGGGGTGAGGTGATATCTCAATGTTGTTTTCATTTGCATTTCTTTTATGGCTAGGAATGTTGAACATTTCTTCATGTGTCTATTGGCCATCCTTCTTTCTTCTTCAGAGAAGTTTCTCTTTAAGTCTTTCGCCCACTTATTTATTGGGCAGTTGTTTCTTTGAGAATTTGTTGTTGGGGGATTTAATTTTTTGAGTTCCAAGTATATTTTAGATATGAGACCCTTGTCCATTGTATGGCTAGTAAAGATCTTCTCCCAATCCGTGGGCTTTATATTGATCTTGCTAGCTATGTCATTTGCCCTGCAGAAGCTCTGCAACTTTATGCAATCCCATTTGTCCAATCTCTCTTTGATTTGTTGTGTTTCCGGGTCTCTACTCAAAAAATTTTGGCCTGATCCAAGGAGACTTAGGGTTTCTCCTATTCCATCCTGTAATGTTTTCAGAGTGTCTGTTTGACTTCAAGGTCTGTGATCCATTAGGAGTTGATTCTGGTGCAGGGTGATATATAAGAATCTAGCTTTAGTTTTCTACATGTAGTTAACCAATTTTGCCAGCACCATTTACTGAAGAGGCTGTCTTTCTTCCATTATATTGGTTTAGCTCCCTTATCAAAGATTAGGTGGCTATAGGTCTGTAGGTTCATTTCTGGGTTTTCAATTCTATTCCATTGGTCCTGAGGTCTCTTCTTATGACAATACCAAGCTGTTTTGATTACTATGGCTCTATAGTAGAGTTTGAAATTTGGTATTGATATTCCTCCAGCAGTGTTCTTTCCGTTGTGGAGCGTTTTTGCCATTCGGGGTCTTTTATTGTTCCATATGAATTTTTGGATTGCCTCTTCTAGTTCCTTGAAGAATGAGGTTGGAATTTTGATAGGTATTGCGTTGAATTTGTAGATGGCCTTGGGAAGTATTGTCATTTTCACGATGTTAATCTTTCCAATCCAGGAACATGGGAGGCTTTGTCATTTTTTTAGTTCTGTGTTGATTTCCTTTTTCAAGATTTTAAAGTTTTCATCATAAAGGTCCTTCACTTCTTTGGTTAAGTTAATTTCTAGGTATTTATTTTTTGTGTGGCTATTACAAATGGAGTTGCTTTCCTAAATTCAGCCAAACTTTTCTCATTGTTGGCATACAGAAAAGCCATTGATTTTGGGGGGTTAATTTTATAACCTGCTACTTTGCCAAAGTTTTGAATCAGCTTGAGTAATTTGGGAGTGGAGTCTATGGGATTCTTTAAATACAAGATCATATCATCTGCAAAGAGGGAGAGTTTTATTTCTTCTTTCCCTATTTGGATCCCCTTTATGTCTGAATCTTGTCTTATTGCTGTAGCTAGGCATTCTAATACTAGATTGAAGAGAAGTGGAGAGAGTGGGCATCCTTGTCTTCTTCCTGAGTTAAGAGGAAATGGCTTTAGCTTTTCACCATTGAGTATAATGCTGTCTGTAGGTTTGTCATATACACCCTTTATTGTATAGAGGAATGTTCCATGGATTCCTAATTTTTCCAAAACCTTCATCATGAATGGGTGTTGGATCTTGTCGAATGCTTTTTCTGCATCTATTGATATAACCATGTGGTTCTTATTCTTGCTCCTGTTGATGTGATGAATAATATTAATTGATTTGCGTATATTGAACCAGCTTTGCATCCCTGAAATGAATCCTGTTTGATCGTGGTGTATGATTTTTTGGATGAATTGTTCAAGTCGATTGGCCAAGATTTTGCTGAGAAGTTTTGCATCAATATTCATCAAAGAAATGGGTCTATAGTTCTCTTTCTTTGATGAGTCCCTGCCTGGTTTTGGGATCAGGGTTATGATGGCTTCATAGAATGTGTTTGGTAGTGAGCTTTCTCTTTCAATTTCATTGAAGAGTTGGAGGAGTATTAGTGTGAGCTCTCCTTTGAAGGCCTTGTAAAATTCCGCTGTAAAACCATCTGGTCCTGGACTTTTCTTAGCTGGGAGGTCTCTTATTGCTGTTTCTATTTCAGTGTTTGATATGGGCCTGTTAAGTTAGTTTAACTCATCTTGGTTTAGTTTTGGCATGTCAATATTTGCTAGGAAAAGGTCCATTTCTGTCAAGTTCTCAAACTTATTAGCATAAAGTTTTGAGAAGTATTCCCTTATAATGTTGTGAATCTTGGTTGTTTCCGTGGTGATGTTTCCATGCTCATCTCTGAGTTTATTAATTTGGGTGTGTTCTCTTCTTTTTCTGATAAGATTTGCTAAGGGTCTGTCAATTTTTTTAAGTTTTTCGAAGAACCAACTCTTTGTTTTGTTGATTCTTTCTATAGTTTTTTTTTGGATTCTAATTCATTTTATTCTGATTTAATTTTGATTATTTCTTTCCGTCTACTGGATTGGGGTTTATCTTGCTGCTCTTTTTCAAGCAGGTTTAGATGTGTCATTTAATTGTTAGTTTCAGATCTCTCCAATTTGTTGATGTAGGAGCTCAGAGATATAAACTTGCCTCTGAGTACTGCCTTTCCTATGTCCCAGAGGAGCTGGTAATTTGTGTGCTCATTTTTGTTGAATAGCATGAACATTTTAATTTCTTTTCTAATCTCTTCCATGACCCACACATGATTCAGCAGTGTATTGTTCAGCCTCCATGTGATGCCCGACTTTCTTTGGTGGCTTTTGGTGCTGAGTTCTAATTTTATTCCCTTGTGGTCAGAGAAGATGCAAGGTATAACTTCAGTGATTCTGAACTTAGACAAGTTTGCTTTGTGGCCTAAAATGTGGTCTATTTTAGAAAACGTTCCATGTGCTGCTGAGAAAAACGTGTATTCTGATGCTGCTGGCTGAAATGTTCGGTAGATGTCTGTTAAGTCTAGTTGATCTATGCAGCTGTTTAGATCTGGGGTTTCTCTGTTGAGTTTTTGCGGAGTTGATCTATCTAGTGTGGAGAGTGGTGTGTTAAAATCCCCAACAATTAATGTCTTTGGATCTATATGGGATTTGAGGGAAAGTAGTGTTTCTTTGATAAATTAAGGTGCTCCATTGTTTGGCGAATAGATACTTACAATTGTAATATCCTCCTGAAGGAGAGATCCTTTAATTAGTATGTAGCGACCTTCTTTATCTCTTCTCATGAATTTTAGTTTGAAGTCTATTTTGTCTGATATTAGGATTGCAACTCCCGCCTTTTTATGGCTGCCGTTTGCTTGTAGATTTTGTTCCAGGCTTTAACATTGAAAATGTGTTTGGTTTTACGGGCAAGATGTGACTCCTGCAGGCAACATATAGAAGGGTCTTGTTTTTTAATCCAACTAGACAGTCTATGTCGCTTAATTGGAGAGTTCAGTCCGTTAACGTTAAGAGATAAGACTGAGAGGTATTTGGGAGTTTCTGCCATATTATCCACTTTCTTCTGGGCTGCAAAAACTGGGTTCTTCCTATGGTTCTTGGATTCACAGTTTGGGTGCAGTTTCTTGGCCTTTATCGCAGTCTTGTTGGTTTTCTATGTGTAGGACATCTTTAAGAATCTTTTGTAGGGCTGGTTTGGTGGAGATGTATTGTTTCAATTTTTCTTTGCTATGGAAGGTTTTTATTTGGTCTTCAGTTATGAAGGAGAGTTTAGCTGGGTACAGTATTCCTGGTTGATAGTTGTTTGTTTTTAGGGCATGGCATACATCATTCCAGGCTCTTCTTGCTTTGATTGTCTCTGCTGAGAAATCTCAGGTGATTTTAATTGTTTCCCTTTATAAGTCATTACCCTTTTCTCCTTGACAGCTTTAAGGATCTTTTCCTTGGTCTGAGTTGATCCCGTGTGGATTATAATGTGGTGGTTGGATGTCCTATTCTGGTCCGGTCTATTTGGGGTTCTAAAAGCTTCTTTTATCTGAATAGGCCTATCTTTTTGCATGTTTGGGAAGTTCTTTGCTAGGTTCCTGATAAACAAATTTCCTAGACCATTAACTTCTGTTTCTAGGTGCTTCTCTACACCCATTATCCTTAGATTAGGCCTTCTGATGGTGTCTTCCAGGTGTTGGATAGATCTATCATATTTCTTGGACTTGTCTTGGATGGTTGTATGTTCTTTGTCTATAATATCTAGGCTGTCTTCAATCCCTGAGTTTCGATCTTCTGCATGGTCTTACCTGCTGTCAAGTCTCTCTACTTTGTTTTTTATCTCTTTTCCTTCTAACTGGTCAGCTTTGATGGCTTCAAGTTCTTTGTTGAAGCTCTGTTTTAGGTCTTGTATGAATTTCTTTACTTCCTTAATTTGGTGTTCAGTGCTTGTTCTCAAATCACTTAGTTGATTGGTTATGGTTTCTTTGGACTCCCATTCCTTCTGTTGGGTTCCATTCAGCATTCCCTTTGTGGTCTCCCTGACTTCCTTCAGATCTTTGTTAATGGATTCCATGAATGCCTTTAGTGATCTTTGTGTATTCTCTACCTGGTCTCTCAATTCCTGTATTACTCTTTGATTAGCTTCCTCCCATTCGTGGGATTCCTGTAGTTCTCTCTCTTCCCTTTCGTGGGATTCCTGCAGTTCTCTTTGAGCATTCCCAGCCTGCTCACACCATTCCTCCCTTTCTCTTTGAGGATTCTCAAGTTGTTCACGCAAATCCTGTATCAGTTTTTGAGTAGCTTCCTCACGCTTATGATATTCCTGTATAAGCTTTTGGGATGCCTCCTCTCTCTCCCTTTCACGCTCATACAGTCCTTTGCAAGTTGTCAAACTTCTTATTTATCATGTTTGCCAGCAGTGTTTTTAGAGCTATTTGGGAACTCTCCTCTGGATTATTCATTATCTGTTCTGATATCAAGATTGGAAATTGAGATATCCGGATTTGCCATTTTTCTTGTGTTTTTCCGGCTTACTCTGACCATTTGAGATGAAAATAGCACCAGTTTTGTGCTAGAACACTATCTTAAGGCAACCATCAATCAAAGTTTGCATTTGTACAGTCAATAGTCTACAGATACAATCTAGTTCAACAGATACATCTATTCAACATCAAACAACTATATGTTAATGGGCTTCATACCACAGAGAAGAATTTGGAAAACCAGAAATTATTAGGGTTAGGGAGAGATGTGGGTAAAAAATAGGAATAGATTGGTTTGGGGAGGCACAAGTAGAGTTAACTATGTCCTAATCCCAATGCAGTAAACAGGTTGGGTAGGATGCAAGTAGAGAGAGAGAAAAAAAGAAGAAAGGGAAAGGGAAATGAAAAGAGACCAGAAAAAACTAGAAACGTAAAATTTAATATTATTGTGGAGGTTAAAAGATCATCTATTTAGAAAGGAATGTGAGTATATTAAGAGAAGGGAAGGGACATAGAGGAGAAGTGAAATACTTAAAAAATGCTTAAAATATTATATAGGTATAAAGAGGTAGTACTGCTATTAAGGAATTTAAATCTCAGAGGTTTTGAATTGAGTAATAAATTTGTGGATTAAGTGTGTGCACTATGTGGGATAGGGTCTACTAGTTAACTACAGGTTTATCTGAGGATGTGCAGGACAAGAGTTAAGTCACATAAAGATCAAAAGAGAGGAAAAAGTGAAAAGGATAAGAAAGGGAGAAAAAAAGATCAGAAGTTCAGTAGAGCTAGACAAAAAACAAAAAGATAGTTAAGAAAGAAAGGAAAAGAGAAAGACGACAAGAAAAAAAGGAAAACGCACATTCACGTATTCCTAAAATAAAAATTATAAGAGGAGAAAAAAGTTACTGGAAAACAATTATTTTTTCAAAAAAGGCAAAAATTAAAGATTAATAAAATTTTTAAAAAAGGGAAAAATTTTTTTTATATATATAAGGTACCAAAAAAAAAAAGAAAAGAAGAAGAAAAAAAATAGTTCTTTGATTTTTTTTTTTTTTATTTTTTTGGGAGGCTTGGGAAGAATCCTGTATCTCCCTTTTTGTCTGTAACCAGCCTTTTGTTGGAGTCTCTGGTCAGCTTGAGGTCCTGTGGCTTGATTGGTTTCTTAAGTCAGTTTGTTGGAACAGGCAGAAAAATGCTCTGCTTTACCCAAGATTTTGAGATCCCCCTCCCAGATTAGTTTAATGGGAGGGAGATCTGCTTTGAGAATCACAAAAGTGGGGGATGCAGTGGTGAGGCTAGGTTCTGGGTAGAGTTGAGGCCTTTCAACAATCAGTAGCTTTTCCCTGAGGCTATTTTGTGAAAAAAAACCTCACCGAGCTCAGCCTGGAGCCATTCTCAGGGTTTCTGTTTTTCAATTGATTGTTGAGGCTGCTAGAGGGAGGCGCAGCCTCTGGCTCTGGTTACCCAGTGAGGAAAGCCACTCCAATGGCTGGCGCCTGAGCTGGGTGACTTTTCCCTGGATGGAGCTGAGTCTGGCAGGTCACTTCGCCATTAAGTTCTTGTGACCTGCTAAATGACTCGTTTTATTCCAAGGCCTGAGTTGGAGCTAGCCGCTCCGCCGAGCTTTGTCGGTATCCAAGATGGAGATCACCCCTGCTGGGGGGGAGGGGTGGCCTTCCCTCCTCTGCTCCCTGAGGAGGAGTGAGGACATCGGGCTTCTACTCACGCTGAGTCTTGGATCCTGGGTCGTCTCTGGTCTGTAAACTGCAGGATGAAGATGTCGCTCCTTGTCGGTTCTTGCTGGTGTTGAGTAGAATCCGCTCGTCCGCTGAGTCTGGCTCCTTCGTCCCGGACTCTTTGTGTGAGGGCTCAGGTATGGCCCCGGCCCTGCCGCCGCTGCCGCAGCGGCTGTTGGCAAGCGCTCAGATGTGTGTTCTTGCCTTGGCTTTCCCTCTCTTGTCTAACTCTCTGTCCTGTGATGGCACACTTGGTGTGATTCTCTGGCTTAGGACCTTTCACTGGAACTCTAAAACTGCTTTCTATGCGAGAGCTTGTTCAGATTCCAGCTTCTCCTCCGCCATCAGAGGGTCTTTCATTCTTGCTGTTGACGATGAACAGAAGATTCAGGAAACATGACTTTCATTCTATCCAAGGCACCTGAAGCAACAAGAAGATCTCTACACTCACTCCCCAAAGAATCCACAGGACAAGGCAATTCAGCTTCCATGGAGATCTGAATTACGATAGCATGATGGCCAGAGATGAGACAGGGTGCTGGAATCGACTAGGCAGACACATGTGGCAAGACTTCTTATTTTTTTAATTTTAATTTTTTTTATTATGAAAGGACTGTACAGAGGGGTTACAATTACATGGGCAAGATAATGACTACATTTCTTATCAAGCATTGTAGCCTCCTCCTTTGTATCTCCATACCATCCCTTCACATCCTCCCTCTTCCCCTCCCACTAAATCCTCCCCACTACCTCCCCACACCCGCAACAAAGTTGTAAAGTTCATTTTTCAACAAAATGACTTGTGCATCTCATTGTTGCAATGGGTCCACCTGTATCACTATTTAAACGATTTGTTTTTCCCCTTCCCCTCAACAAATTATACCGACATCAAATACAGTGAAAGCAAGGGTTATACTGTGGGGGAGGGAAATACAAAGCAATAAAGAAATAACCTTCTAAATGTGTTAGAAACAATCACCTGAAAGAAAAAAAAAAAAACACTTGAATACATATCCTAGGATTCATTTCATTAAGATCACCTTATCTGACATTTTCTGCTTGATTCAGACATATATTAGATATTGCAAATAAGGGAAACCATGTTTCTTTGGGCCTGGCTTACTTCACTTAATATAATTTTTTCCAAGCATTTACATTTCCTAACAAATGGGGCAATGTCATTCTTTCTGATAGAGACAAAGAATTCCATTGTGTATATATACCATTTTTTTGATCCATTCATCTACTGAGGGGAATCTGGGTTGGTTCCATATCTTAGACATAGTAAATAGTGCTGTAATAAACATAGTCGTGCTGGTAGCTTTAGTGTGGTCTTGTTTGTAAACATTTGAGTAAATGCCCAAAAGTGGGATTGCTGGGTCATAGGGGAGTTCTATGTTGTGTCTTTGGAGGAACCTCCATACTACTTTCCAAAGTGGTTGAACAAGTTTACACTCCCACCAACAATGAAGTAAGGTTCCCATCTGTACACATCCCCTACAGCATCTGTTGTTCTAAGAGAAGTTGATTTAGCCATTCTAACTGGAGTGAGGTGGTATCTCAATGTTTTCATTTGCATTTCTTTTATGGCTAGGGAGATTGAGCATTTCTTCATGTGACTATTGGCCAGCCTTCTTTATTCTTCACAGAAGTTTCTCTTTAAGTCTTTAGCCCACTTAATTATTCGGCAGTTGTTTCTTTGAGGATGTGTTGTTGAAGGATTTAATTTTTGAGTTCCAAGTATATTTTAGATATGACACCCTTGTCCATTGTGTGACTAGTGAAGATCTTCTCTCAGTGGGCTTTCCATTGATGTTGCTAGCTATGTCCTTTGCCATGCAGAAGCTCTGCAACTTCATGCAATCCCATTTGTCCAACCTTTCTTTGATTTGTTGTGTTTCCAGGTCTCTATTAAGAAAATTTCGGCCTGTGCCAAGGAGACCTAGGGTTTCTCCTATTCCATCCTGTAATGTTTTCAGAGTGTCTGCTTTGACTCCGAGGTCTTTGATCCATTTGGAGTTGATTCTGTTGCAGGGTGATATATAAGGATCTAGTTTTAGTTTTCTACAATTTTGCCAGCACCGTTTACTGAAGAGACTGTCTTTCTTCCGTTCTATATTTTAACTCCCTTATCAAAGATTAGATGGCTATAAGTCTGTGGGTTCATTTCTGGGTTTTCAATTCTAGTCCATTGGTCCTGTGGTCTATTCTTGTGCCAGTACCAATCTCTTTTGATTACTATGGCTTTATAGTAGAGTTTGAAATTTGGTATTGATATTTCTCCAGCACTGTTGTTTCCGTTGAGGAGCGTTTTTGCTATTTGGGGTCTTTTATTGTTCCATATGAATTTTTGGATTGCCTCTTTTATTTCCTTGAAGAATGACGTTGGAATTTTGATAGGTATCCCATTGAATTTGCAGATAACCTTGGGAAGTATTGCCATTTTCACGATGTTGATCTTTCCGATCCAGGATCATGGCAGTTATTGACATTTTCTAAGTTCTGTATTGATTTCCTTTTTCAAGTTTTTAAAGTTTTCATCATAGACCTCCTTCACATCTTTGGTTAATTCTTGCGTATTTTATTTTTGTGGGGCTATTACGAATGCAGTTGATTTCCTAATTTCAGCCACACTTTTCTCATTGTTGGCATACAGAAGAGCAATTGATCTTGGGCTGTTAATTTTATACCCTCTTACTTTGCCAAAGTTTTGAATCAGATTGAAGGATTTGGGAGGGGAGTCCGTGGGATTCTTTAAATACAAGATCATGTCATCTGAAAAGATGGACAATTTTACATCATCTTTCTCAATTTGGATCCTTTTTATGCTTTCATCTTGTCTTATTGCTGTTGCTAGGCATTCTAATAGTAGATTGAAGAGAAGTGGAGAGTGTGGACATCCTTGTCTTGTTCCTGAGTTAAGAGGAAATGGCTTTAGTTTTTCACCATTAAGTATAATGCTGGCTGTAGATTTGTCATATACAGCCTTTATTGTATTGAGGAATATTCCATGGATCCCTACTTTTTCCAAGGCCTTCATCATAAAGGGGTGTGGGATCTTGTCAAATGCTTTTTCTGCATCTATTGAGATTACCATGTCGTTCTTATCTTTGCTCCTGTTGATGTGATGAACAATATTAATTGATTTGCGTGATCCAGGTTTGCATCCCTGAAATGAATGCTGTTTGATCGTGGTATATGATTTCTTGGATGGATTGTTGATGTTGTTTGGCCAAAATTTTGTTGAGAAATTTTCCATCAATATTCATCAAAAATTGGGTCTATACTTCTCATTCTTTGATGAGTCCCTGCGTGCTTTTGGGATGAGGGTTATGATGGCTTCATGGAATGTGTTCGGTAGTGAACTTTCTCTCAATTTCATTGAAGAGTTGGAGGAGTATTGGTGTGAGCTCTGCTTTGAAGGCCTTGTAGAATTCCACTGTAAAACCATCTTGTCCTGGACTTTTCTTAGATGGGAGGTCTCTTATTGCTGTTTCTATATAAATGCTTGATATGGGCCTGTTAAGATGGTTTAACACAACTTGGTTTAGTTTGGGCATGTCAATATTTGCTAGGAAAAGGTCCATTTCTGCCAAAATTTCAATCTTATTAGCATAAAGTTTTGAGAAGTATTCCCTTAAAATGTTCTGAATCTTGGTTGTTTCTCTGGTGATGTTTCCATTCTCATCTCTGAGTTTATTTATTTGGGTGTGTTCTCCTCTTTTTTTCATAAGATTTTCTTAGAGTCTGTCAATTTTAATTTTTTGAAGAATGAACTCTTTGTTTTGTTGATTCTTCCTATAGTTTTTTTGGATTCTAAATCATTTAATTCTGATTTAATTTCAATTATTTCTTTCTGTCTACTGAATTAGTGTTTATCTTGGTGCTCTTTTTCAAGTAGGTTCAGATCAACTAGATTTAACAGTCATCTACCGAATATTTCACCCAGCAGCATCAGAATACACATTTTTCTCAGCAGCACATGGAATATTTTTTATAATAGACCACATTTTAGGCCACAAAGCAAACGTCCAAATTCAGAAACACTGACGTTATACCTTGCATTCTCTCAGACCACAAGGGAATAAAATTAGAACTCAACCCCAAAAGCCACCAAAGAAAGTCGCGTAACACATGGAGGCTTTACACCACATTGTGAATCACGACTGGGTCATGGTAGAGATTAGAAAGGAAATTCAAATGTTCATGATATTCAACAAAAATGAGCACACAAATTACTAGGTCCTCTGGGATCTGTTCATTTTAAAAAGTATTGCCCTTCACTCTGGGGTTTACTCAAAAGAAAGCAACCTCTTTCTGTATGTCCTAAATGTAAAAAGGGTTTTTTGGGGGCCTCTGAATGCCACTCTAAGGCTCAGCCTTTAAACTAAATATGGGGTAGTCCTCAGCCCCTACCCCAAGTAGACAAAAACAACAACCACTTCCTCAAGTGTAATGGACTTTTCCTATCCAAAATGGAAAATCTAGAATGGAATTTAAGGTTAAAGAACAAAATTTAAGGGCATCATTGATACGGGGGCTAAATGTACAGTCCTTAGAAAAAAAGAAGTCGAAGGGTTGGGGTGGAACCTAATTCCTGGCCCCTGCATACAAGGTGTCGGTGGAAAAACAGATTCCCTCCATGTCCAATGGCCTGTTAGATGGAAAGACTGTGATGGTGTCACCGGGGCTTTTAAACCTCTTGTTGCCCCTGGCCTTCCATGGGGAAGAGATGTCCTCACTAATATGGGTATTGTGATAACAACAGATGATAAGGCTTTTTATGAAGACATCATAATCGATCAAGCCATTATTCACCCATAGTACCCCCAATTCTAATGGCCACTGTTGTAGGACCAGAGCCATTTCCACTCCAATGGGATACCACCAAACCGATTTGGGTAGAACAGTGATCTATTTTCCCTGAAAAGCTCCCTCATCTTCACACTCTAGTGGCGGAGCAACTAGAAAAGGGACATATAGAACAAAGCATCAGTCCCCACAATTCTCCCATTTTTATTATCCAAAAAAAGAGCTCAAGGAAAATGGAGACTTCTCCATGACCTACATTCCATAAATATTCATATGAAAAAGATGGTAATGCTTCAACCCGGACTCCCACATCTTTCTGCAATACCCAATGATTGACACATTGCCATTATTGACATCAAGGACTACTTTTTTCCATTCACCTACATCCCAAAGGTAAAAATATTTTGCCTTCTCAGTTTGGAAACCTCACTGTCAGTTACCCAAACATTGATATCAATGGAAAGTTCTCCCTCAAGGAATGAAAAATAGCCCTACTATATGTCAGATGTATGTTGCCCATGCTATTAGACCTTTGCTTTCAAAATGCTTTTGTGTCCATTATATGGATGACATTATAATAGCACATAAAGAGGCTACCACCATTCAAGCCTGTTTAACACAACTCAAGGAAAATAGGCCATCATATTTCCCCCGAAAATATTCAACTTAAAGCCCCTTACGCCTATCTTGGATACCATTTAAATCAAACAATTACCCCAAATGGGTCTAATATTGTCATTAAGTCCCAATATACTTTAACTGAATTACAACAATTATGTGGACATATCAATTGTGTACGCAATTTTATGCGCCTCCCTACCCAAGTGCTCCAAACTTTATTTCAATTACTTCAGGGACCCTCTGACTCAACTTCTCTTTGTATACATTCCCCTGATGCTAAACAAGTTTTACAACAAGTCACTGATCGATTATGGTCAACACCCTTGGTGTTTTTAGATACCACCGACGAAATCACCCTGATTATATTAAGTCATAATTGACTAATGGCGGCGCTGACTCAAACTTGTGGTGAGTTACAATGGGTACACCTTGGCACTTCCCAATTACCAAAAAATAGCACACCCATTACCATGCTATGCAACTTAGCCATCAAAGGCGTGGAACGATGCCATCAAACATATGGCCGATTCTCCGACCGTCTTATCTGGCCCATTCGAAAAACAGTCTTTAATTTTCTGACAACTGAAAAGGAATTAACCTTACAAGTCACCCATTACTAGTTTAACATTGATAATCATATGCCCAAGAACCCCTTTTTAAAGTTACACAAGAACTCCCACTTACAGGTAAATGCTGTACTCATCCCAAGCGGCAACCTATCCCTCAAGCTGTTGTGCTTTTTACCGATATTAGGAAAACTGTTAATGGATTTTACAATGCTAATACTAAAAAATACATGATTCAACAACATTCCCTGTCCATTCAGGCTGCTGAGGTACTGGCCATTTTACTCGCCCTTACATCTTTTCCCAGAGAACCTCTTAATTTTTTCTGATAGTTTATATCTGTACAAACTGTTGTCGTTTTTCCTGGAGCTTTATTAAGAGATGATGTTCATGATATAACACGAATAATGTGTAAACTGCAAACTGTACTAGACAACCATGCCCAACCCTGGTACATTCAACACATTAGATTTCATGCTAACCTCCCCAGACCCCTAGCTGCTGGTAATGAAGCCATTGATAATGCTATCACACCAACTGTATTTCTCACCAATACGTCCATGGAAAAGGCCTGAAGGTTGCATGGTCGCTTTCATTTACTACTATCAAACAATTATTTCCTGATTTGACACACCAACAATGCAAGCACATCATTCCATCCTGCTCCTCCTGTGCACTTCCTTTACCCTTAGGATCACTTCAAGCCATGGAAACAAATCCGTGAGGCCTTATGCCAAATGGCACATGGCAAATGGACATAAACCATATCCTCCAGTTCGGCAAACAAAAATACGTCCATGTATGCATAGATTTATTCTCAGGCTTTCTAACAGCTTTAGCCTTAACAGGTGAAACAAGCCATGCCATTAAGTCACTTCTACATGCCATTACAATTAAGGGCATTCCTTGGACCCTTAAAACAGACAATGGCCCTGCTTACACCTCCAAATATTTTAATGAATTTCGTACCCTTTGGAACATCAAACACCAGACAGTTATTCCATATAACCCACAAGGCCAAGCCATTGTTGAACGCAGTCGTAAAGAAATTAAGACCCTTCTTTTAAAAGAAAAGGGGAAACTGGAGGGGCTAGGGCATAAAGATCCTCAAACACAATTAAATTATTGCCTTATACTAAAAAACGTTTTAACACTCACACCCACCACAGGTGTGTCCCCCGAGGCCCTGCATTGGGGACTCATGAAAACACCTACTCCAGTCCCTTTGGTTAGATGGAGGGACCCCATCACAAGAAAATGGGAGGGCTCTGCTCCTTTAATGGCACAAGGGAGAGGATTTGCTTGTATCTTTCCAGACTTGGTGATAAACCTGCAGCTGGAGTTGTCCGACCAACCGTCACCACCTACGAATGAGATGCGTTGACTTCGCTTGAACAGCCTGAGGAGGAGCAGAAGCAAACCTCGAGCTAGACCCCCTGCCATCACTTGAGGAGTCCTAAAGGAATTGGTAGAACAAGCCCAGGCTATACCCCAGACCCTAACTCAGGGCATGGTACTCTTTTCCTCCTAATGTGTGCCATTATTACAGACAATCTCAATCTGCTACTGGACAAATTGAAATAACGTTAATGTCTAGCCCCCAAATCTTGATGATAGTAGGGGAAGATACCACCATCATCCCTCAAATGCTTTCTTCCAATGGCACGGTTGGCCTTCCTTCCTTTCTCGGCAGATGCCCTATGGCACCAAAAAACAAACCTTACTTTTGGATGGAAGGGAGCCATCTCTTTTTTTTTTCAGACGAGACTGTAAAACAGTTTGATGGCTATACCAACCCCCTCTCAACAGTAACTCATGGGACAGGATGGTGGAACTACAAGGCACCCTAACCCATTTGTCCCACCGGGACTCAGGCTACTGACGTACCTTTTCATATGCAGTTATGCCCATGCAGGGACTTTGATAGCTTTGGCAATGTTCCCATTCCTCGTGAGGAATTAGTGATTAGCCTTTGTGCCAGTTCCTGGCAAGGCAGAGTATTTGGGGACCTCACATTGTCCGTCTACCCTGCTATATACAACCAATCTGAAAAAAATCCCAAACCTCAAAATCTAAAGGAGTTTTTGAACTCATCAGGGGACAATTGGGAGACCTAGTACTCCCCATGCCAGTCGTTTGTTCATCATATTCCTGCCTGGATTTGTTCCCTTTCCTATTGGCCAATACTTGTCGCTGTAACCACTCTGCATGCAACCAGGTGTCAGGAATGGTAGTGGTTATAGCCCTGTTCTTTTTTTGTCTAGGAGACAACTTCTCCGCTACTTGCACTCTCAGCAATCACTGGCAACCCAATGACTCATATCACTTTGTAGGTTTGGTATGTGTTCCTGAATTTATTGTTCTGGTTACTAATGACTCTCAGTTTTCTCAGGTTCAATTAGTTCATCCATGCCCTAAAAGAGATCATTACAATCATGTCGGTGATCATCACTACAGTGTCTTCAGCTACCACCACCGCTATATCGCTGTCCCAAAGCGTGTCCACCGTGCAAGAGATAAACCAGCTCATCCCTCAACTGTCATCCATAGAATTACAACATTTGCAAGTTGCCAATCATCTTAACGGAGGCCTCCTTGTGCTCCAGCAACAAATAGACTTGCTCCAAAAGAGATTACATTTCTTTGATTACAAGGAGGACTATGTAATGCTATGACTACTTCTGTCTGTCAGCTTTCCACTCCGGCGCCTAATGTCACTAAACTTAGTAACTACATCAAAGAACTTTGGTGCCATAAGTACTTAAACTTCACCCACCACCTGCTGCATGATGTTACCTGCCTAAACCAAACCACCATACAGCTTATTTGCGCTGCCTCATTTTTAGAAGATGTGCTTAAAAAGTTACAACAATGGTTTACACCATCCTCTCTGGTCACCTGGGGAGGCCTTGCGCTATTAGGGCTTATTCTCCTGGGAATTATTAAATGCTTACAGTCCCGGCAAAAATGCCTCCAATGACGGGTCACCATAATGACGGTCCTTTTAAAAGAAAAGGGGGAATTTGTGGGTAGAGTCAGTCAGATCTGGTTGAGTCAGCTAGAGTAGCAGTTGAAGCACACTTCCTGCACTTCCTGCTCATAGAGATGTGACCACATTGCTTGACAGCCATGAGCTGTCGATGCTCCCTACATGCCCCCGGGGGACCAATCAGTGCCTGTCACCAAGCAGTGCCTGTCACAAGTGCCTTACATCAACTCCCCTTGAAGTGATTGGCAGGGAAGGGAAGGACTCAGGAGGTTGGGAAAGCTGGGGCTACAAAACTCCCCCCCTTGTCCCGCCTCCCCCCCCACCCCCGCCACCTTGAGAAAGAATAAAGGAGACCTGCTTAAGCCTATTCTCCCAGTATTTGTTCCTTGTGGGCATCATTCACACTTACCTCCTGCCAGAGATCTAGCCCTACACATCCCATTTGGATCCCTGCCAGGACCCTTAAGTTTTTACCCATTTTCTCTATACAGGATGCCCAAGGATAAACAAACCAACAAGGAAAGAAAAATGGCTATGGTGGCCGAAGCATGTGTTTAGCTAATTATTTTAATGTTACTTGCTCTCATTGTTCTTTTACTAATTGCTTCTATAGCCGCATTACTTGAATCCAAATGCTTCCTGTAAACATGTCTAAAACTTGGTATGATTTTGGCCTTTATTTCATTAGCTGCCTCTGCAGCAGCAGCTGCTATGGCACTAATACAGAATGTTAATCATAATAATTTGTCTTTAGATCTTTTTCAACCCACAGGTAAATAGCTGGATTAGAACAAGCCCCATGTCTGGACTTTGAAGTGGCAAAGACTGCTATCCAATCCCTGACTAATGTTACAGGACTGCTAATGATATTGCTTGGCCTGGTAATGCTTTTGCTGATGGTTTTTCTATGCCTTCTTTGCATTATCCGTGCAGTACAAATCTCTTATGAGTTTAGCTAGCTAGTTCATAAGATCAAGCTCCAAGTGAATGAATTTCCCCCGAGAGGAACCGCAGCCAGAGACAGGTAAAAGGGGGTGTCAGTCTGACCAACCTAAGACAAGCATTCAGCTTCTCTCTGAAGAAGTTCCCAATGATAGGTAAGGCAGACAAGGCAAATCCACCCGACCTAAAACAGGCGGGTTCACTTCTTTAAACAAAGATGGGGTATTGGGAGCTGACAGTAAAGCTCAAAGGTCATTTTGACCCCTGTGCTCGCTTGAAGGCACATACAAGGAACTGGCTTACTTAAAAGATACCAGGTGCCTGGGATTGCTTTGTTATGTCTGCAGAGTTTGTTTTAAATTTCCTTGTTTTTCTGGACGATAGTAGAACGACCTGAATGTGGGGACCCACTAGGATGCACCGTGCAGCATGTGTGGAACTCCCAATACCCAAGCTGCTCCCATGTTGTGAAGAGTACAACCTTACGAGTTAATGACTTTTATATATGTCCCAGAAGTAATCGAGCTGCTTCAGATATTTCTACCTGTATTGGGGCTGATGTTTATTACTGTGCTAGGTGGTGATGTGAGGTAACTGGGACAGGCTCTGTAATCCTGCACAAGGACCCTCCCTATCCTTATCTGGCCAATCTCGCCCCCGAGACTTGCCTTGAACCCCTTGCATGGCCAGTGCTATTCTTACCAATGTAATCCTGTTAAAATAACCTTTACAGAGGAGGGAAAAGGATAACTAACTGGGAGGTGGGAATGCCATTAAAACAAAAAAGGGGGAATCTGTGGGACACCTGGGCAGCAAAGATTGTGCTGAGAGAGAGTTGAGGGGACAGAGCCCGATTTGTTTATGTTTAGTGCATAAACAGCTGATGGAAGCATAGGTGCATGATAAGGTGTGACCTTTACAGTGATTGGTTGGTTCCTTTTCCTCCCCAGGCCACCCGCTCTTTTTGCTTTTGAAAAGTACTTGCTGTGTATTAATAAACGAGTTACTTTCACTTGACTCCCCGGTAAGTCTGATAGTTTCCTGGGTTAAGGGAGCCTGGGGAATGGGATAGCGGCGCACTTATGTTGCTTCAGACCACGTCCATCTTTCGTGGGATGGATGAAGACCCAACAAATAACATATAATAAAATAAATGTAAAATAAAAATAAAAAAGTAATATTTGCAAATGTTCTGATCTCAAGAATACCACTGGGGAGAGGGAATGGTGCAGTACTGTTTATTGTACTGTTCTTTGCAAATTTGGGAGGGCATCACAGCAGAAGTGCAGTATTTTTCACAATAGTGATAATGTAGTCATGATGTAAATTTAGGGAATTTTATGGTGTACCTTACAAGTTGGAAACTGTTGGGCTAGGATGACTTTGTGGCATAAATCTTAGATTGATTGTCATAGAAATATTAGCTTAAGCTGGGCGCCGGTGGCTCATGCCTGTAATCCTAGCTAATGAGGAGGCTGAGATCTGAGGGTCACGGTTCAAAGCCAGCCCGGGCAGAAAAGCCTGTGAGACTCTTTTATTTTTTTAAATTTTTATTTTTTATTGTGAAAATACTGTACTGAGGGATCACAATTACATGGGCAAGATAGTGAGTACATTTCTTATCAAGCATTGTAGTCTCCTCCTTTGTTTACCATTCCCATCCCTTCCCATCGGTCCCCCCACCAAAAACTCTCCCCCCCCCCCAAGTTGTAAAGTTCGTTTTCAACATAACAACTTGTACTTCTCATTGTTGCAACAGGTCCACCTGTATCCTTAATTAAACGACTTGTTTTCCCCCTTGCCCTCCAAAAATTATATCGACATCAAATAGAGTGAAAGCAGGGGTTATAATGTTGGGGAGGGACATACAATGCAATAAAGAAATAATCTTATAGTTGCATTAGAAACAAATGCATGAAAGAAAAAAAACATTTAAAATATATATCTTAGGGTTCATTTTCCTAACATCACCTTCTCTGACCTTTTCTGCTTGACTCATACATATATTAGATATTGCAAATAAGGGAAATCATGGAGCCTATGTTTCTTTGGGCTTGGCTTACTTCACTTAATATAATTTTTTCTAAGTCTTTCCATTTCCTAATAAATTGGGCAATGTCATTCTTTCTGATGGAGGTATAGAATTCCATTGTGTATATATACCACATTTTCTTGATCCATTCATCTACTGAGGGGCATCTGGGTTGGTTCCATATCTTAGCTATGGTAAATAATGCTGCAGTAAACATAATTATGCTGGTAGCTTTAGTGTGGTCTTGTTTGTAAAGATTTGAGTAAATGACCAAAAGTGGGACTGATGGGTCATAGGGGAGCTCAATTTGGAATCTTTTGAGGAACCTCCGTACTGCTTTCCAAAGTGGTTGATCAAGTTTACACTCCCACCAACAATGAAGTAAGGTTCCCTTCTGTCCACATCCCCTCCAGCATCTGTTGTTATTAGAGTTTTTGATTTTTGCCATTCTAACTGGGGTGAAGAGGTATCTCAATGTTGTTTTGATTTGCAATTCTTTTATGGCTAGGGAGGTTGAGCATTTCTTCATGTTTCTATTGGCCATCCTTCTTTCTTCTTCAGAGAAGTTTCTCTTTAAGTCCTTAGCCTACTTATTTATTGGGCAGTTGTTTCTTTAAGGATTTATTGTTGGGGGATTTAATTTTTTGAGTTCTAAGTGTATGTTAGGTATGAGACCCTTGTCGGTTGTATGTCTAGTGAAGATATTCTCCCAATTCTTGGGCTTTCTATTGATCTTGCTACCTATGTCCTTTGCCATGCAGAAGATCTGCAACTTCATGCAATCCCATTTGTCCAAGCTTTCTTTGATTTGTTGTGTTTCTGGGTCTCTATTTAGAAAATTTTGGCCTGCTCCAAGGAGATCTAGGGTTTCTCCTATTCCATCCTGAAAGTAGAATGTCTCGACAGAAGGTTAGACCATGCAGAAGATCGAATCTCGAGGACTGAAGATGGCCTAGACATAATAGAGAAAGAATATACAACCATCCAAGACAAATCCAAGAAAAATGAGAGATCTATCCAACACTTGGAAGACACCATCAGAAGGCCTAATCTAAGGATAATGGGTGTAGAGGAGCACCTAGAAACAGAAGTTAATGGTATAGGAAATTTGTTTAACAGGATCCTAGCAGAGAACTTCCCAAACATGCAAAAAGATAGGCCTATTCAAATACAAGAAGCTTTTAGCACTCCAAATAGAGCAGACCAGAATAAGACATCCCACCATTACATTATAATCCACACTGGATCAGTGCAGACCTAGGAAAAGATCCTTTAAGCTGTCAAGGAGAAAGGTTAATCACCTATAAAGGGAAACCAATTAGAATCACCTCAGATTTCTCAGCAGAGACAATCAAAGCAAGAAGAGCCTGGAATGATGTATGCAATGCCTTAAAAACAAACAACTATCAACCAAGAATACTGTACCCAGCTAAACTCTCCTTCATAACTGAAGGCCAAATAAAAACCTTCCACAGCAAAGAAAAATTGAAACAATACATCTCCACCAAACCAGCCCTACAAAAGATTCTTAAAGATGTCCTACACATAGAAAACCAACAATACCACAATAAAGACCAAGAAACTACACCCAAACTGTGAATCCAAGAACCATAGGAAGAACCCAGTTTTCGCAGTCCCCAAGAAGGTGGATAACATGGCAGGAACTCCCAAATAACTCTCAGTCCTATCTCTTAACATTAACAGACTGAACTCTCCAATTAAGAGACATAGACTGTCTAGTTGGATTAAAAAACAAGATCCTTCTATCTGCTGCCTTCAAGAGTCACATCTTGCCCGTAAAAACTAAGTCATTTTCAATGTTAAAGGCTGGAAAACAATCTACCAAGCAAATGGCCACCATAAACATGTGGGAGTTGCAATCCTAATATCAGATAAAATAGACTTCAAATTAAAATTTGTGAGAAGAGATAAAGAAAGTTGCTAGGGATCTCCCTTCAGGAGGATATTAAAATACTAAATATCTATTCGCCAAAAAATGGAGCACCCAAATTTATCCAAGAAACACTACTTTCCCTCAAATCCCACATAGATCCAAAGACATTAATTGTTGGGGATTTTAACACACCACTCTCCCCACTAGATAGATCAACTCGGCAAAATCTCAACAGAGAAACCACAGATATAAACAAATGCATAAATCAATCAGATTTAACAGACATCTACCAAATATTTTACCCAACAGCATCAGAATACACGTTTTTCTCAGGAGCACATGGAACATTTTCTAAAATAGACCACATTTTAGGCCACAAAGCAAACTTGTACAAATTCAGACAAATTGAAATTATACCTTGCATTCTCTCAGACCAAAAGGGAATAAAATTAGAACTCAACACCAAACGCCACCAAAGAATGTCCGGTAACACATGGAGGCTGAACAACACACTGCTGAATCACGAGTGGGTCATGGAAGAGATTAGAAAGGAAATTCAAATATTCATGCTATTCAACAAAAATGAGCACACAAATTAACAGATTCTCTGGGACATAGGAAAGGCAGTATTCAGAGGCAAGTTTATAGCTCTGAGTTCCTACATCAACAATTTGGAGAGATCTGAAACCAATAATTTAATGAGACATCTGAACCTCCTTGAAAAAGAGCAACAAGATAAACCCCAATCCAGTAGATGGAAAGAAATAATTAAAATTAAATCAGAATTAAATAAATTAGAATCCAAAACAACTGCAGAAAGAATCAACAAAACAAAGAGTTGGTTCTTTGAAAAAATTAACAAAATTGACAGATACTAAGCAAATCTTATCAGAAAAAGAAGAGAACACACCCAAATAAATAAACTCAGAGATGAGAATGGAAACATCACCACAGAAACAACCAAGATTCAGAACATTTTAAAGGAATACTTCTCAAAACTTTATGCTAATAAGTTTGAGAACTTGGCAGAAATGGACCTTTTCCTAGCAAATATTGACATGCCAAAACTAAACCAAGATGAGTTAAACCATCTTAACTGGCCCATATCAAGCATTGAAATAGAAACAGCAACAAGAGACCGCTCAGCTAAGAAAAGTCTAGGAGCAGATGATTTTACAGCGGAATTCTACAAGGCCTTCAATGCAGAGCTCACACCAATACTCCTCCAACTATTCAATGAAATTGAAATAGAAAGTTCACTACCGAACACATTCTATGAAGCCATCATCCCAAAAGCACGCAGGGACTCATCAAAGAAAGAGAACTATGGACCCATTTCTTTGATGAACATTGATGCAAAACTTCTCAACAAAATTTTGGCCAATCGACTTCAACAATTCACCCAAAAAATAATACACCACGATCAAACAGGATTCATTTCAGGGATGCAAAGCTGGTTCAATATACGCAAATCAATTAATATTATTCATCACATCAACAGGAGCAAGGATAAGAATCACATGGTTATCTCAATCGATGCAGAAGAAGCATTCGACAAGATCCAACACCCTTTGATGATGAAAGTTTTTGAAAAATTAGGAATCCATGGAACATTCCTCAATACAATAAAGGCTGTATATGACAAACCTACAGCCAGCATTTTACTTAATGGTGAAAAACTAAATCCATTTCCTCTTAACTCATGAACAAGAAAATGATGTCCACTATCTCCACTTCTCTTCAACCATGTATTAGAATGCCTACCTACAGCAATAAGACAAGATGGAGACATAAAGGGAATCCAAATAGGGAAAGAAGAAATAAAACTCTCCCTCTTGGCAGACGACATGATCTTGTATTTAAAGAATCCCATAGACTCCACTCCCGAATTACTCTAGCTGATTCAAAACTTTGGCAAAGTAACAGGGTATAAAATTAACCCTCAAAAATCAATGGCTTTTCTGTATGCCAACAATGAGAAAAGTGTGGCTGAAATTAGGAAAGCAACCCCATTTATAATAGCCCCACAAAAAATAAAATACCTAGGAATTAACTTAACCAAAGAAGTGAAGGACCTCTATGATGAAAACTTTAAAAACTTGAAAAAGGAAATCAAAACAGAACTTAGAAAATGGGAAAAACTCCCATGCTCCTGGATTGGAAAGATTAACATCGTGAAAATGGCAATACTTCCCAAGGATAGCTACAAATTTAATGCGATACCTATCAAAATTCCAACCTCATTCTTCAAGGAAATAGAAGAGTCAATCCAAAAATTCGTCTGGAAAAATAAAAGACCCCAAATAGCAAAAACGTTCCTCAACGGAAAGAACACTGCTGGAGGAATATCAATACCAAATTTCAAACTCAACTATAAAGCCATAGTAATCAAAACAGCTTGGTACTGGCACAAGAACAGACCTCAGGACCAATGGAATAGAATTGAAAAACCAGAAATGAACCTATAGTCCTATAACCATCTAATCTTTTATAAGGGAGCTAAAAAATAATATGGAAGAAAGACAGTAAATGGTTCTGGCAAAATTGGTTAACTTGTAGAAAACGAAAGCTATATCCTTATATATCATCCTGCACCAGAATCAACTCGAAATGGATCAAAGACCTCGGAGTCAAAGCCTGTGAGACTCTTATCTCCAATTAACTACTAGAAAAACAGAAATGGTGCTGTGGCTCAAGCGGTAGAGCACTTGCCTTGAGCTGAAGAGTGAAAGGATAGTGCTCAAGCCCAGAGTTCAAGCCCCATGACCGACAAAAAAGAAAGAAAGAAAGAAGGAAAGAAAGAAAGAAAGAAAGAAAGAAAGAAAGAAAGAAAGAAAGAAAGAAAGAAAGAAAGAAAGAAAGAAAGAAAGAAAGAATAGCTTACTCTGATGAACAAATGTTTACTCTTCTGTAATTAATTATTATAGATAGTACATTCTAACAGAATGTGGTTCTTTTTTCTGTTGACTTTTAAATACATAACATCCCATTGGAAACTATATCTATGGCAGAATTAAATAAAAAGCAGACACTGTTTTAAATGTCTCTGGTTTGGCATGTTCAGAATTTTAGAATGAGTATTTAATAGTCATAGGCATATTGAAGAACACTTATATTCTGTTCTCTTAACAATTATTCAGTTTTAAAAGTTAGGAGTTTCCATAGAATTGAACTGTTTACTGTTTTATTATAAGACAATACTAAAATTATGTTTTTTTTCAAAATGATGGCAAGCATATTGTGAAAATATTGTAAACTTTGATAACATTCAAGTTGATGACCCTCTGATAGAGAAAGGGATAACAGAATAATATTTACTATACAAATACAGTGAAATTATATTTTATGTAGCTTATTTTTTAATTTAATTTTACAGTCAAGGTGATATATAGAAAGGGTTGCAATAATTATAAAGTAGTGAATAGATAACATTTCGAACTTTTTACTCCCTCCTTCACTTTTCTCACAGTTTTCCTTCACCCCAATACCCCTCACAAGTTGTAATGTAAATTTCCAACATGTTGTCTTGTGAGTATTGCTATTGAGTTGGTTTGCCCTTTGTTCTTTGTCTCGAAATTTTGTTGTTCCTCTTCCCTTTCCAAATTAAGATGAACTTATATACAATGACACATAATACTGAAATCAAATACTGCAGGGAACAAACCATTGGGGAAAACCAAAAGAAAAAAAGAAATCACATAGTACATTAAAAAAAAAAACACAAAGTAAAACCTCTGTTTCCATATCTAGGAGGTCATTTTGCTCAACATCATCTTATACATATCCATTGAGCCATTCTGCTCATTTGCTAGGACTAGATATTTCCTACTTATTACAACTGAGAGAAACTATGGAATCTCTTCCTTTGTGTCTTGTTTATTTTACTTAGTAGGATTTTTCCAAGTCTTTCCATTTGGAATTGGAAGCATAGAATTCCGCTGCATATATACCACATTTTGTCAATTATTCATTTACTGAGTGACATATTGGTTTAAAACATGATTGCATGTAACTATTACTTAGGGTCATTCAAAAATGACAGATGCCATCTCCCCAGATATTCGAAAGTCATGATTTCTATGTAAGATAGGATTTCATGGTGGTACAAGGGTTGAGATATCTGGATGAATCTAATGCATATCTTGCACTGAATTAGGCAGAAAGATATCCAGTATCATATAGGATAAAAATGGTAGTGACAAAATATTCCCTTGAGAAAGATATAGAAGGCTGTCAGCAGTGGTAAGTAGTTCAGATAATTTTGAAGCATTTAGAAATGCAAGTTCAAGTATGTCAGTTTAAATAAAAAGTATGTAAGTGGAAGGGGAAAAGAAGGGGAAGAGAAGAAAATAACTGACAGCAGATCATTTTCCCAAGTTAGAGTATAAAAAGACATAATCTTTAACTTCCAAGTTAAAAAGAGAACAATATCATACCTCCCATTCAATTTAAATTCTTGAAAATATTTACTTGGCTTTTTCCTACTTTAATGCTCCAAAATAAATGAAGACTTATAAGTAAAGTTATGTGATGTCCATTACTTCACCTTGAACACTAACTTTGTTTTGCCCTCTTTTCTCAATTTGCACTTGGAAAATAGTACCTAAGTTGATGATGTTGTGGCTGATTAGAGTCAGAGTCAGGAGCTTCTACATGTACAATTATCTCAGCATAGTTTAAAGCGGATTCCGCCCCCCCCCAAGATATCCAACTACATTGTCTGAAGCTGTACTTTGAACACACCCTAACACCTGAGCTCATAATTTGAAATTACACTTCAGCATTTCCTTTGCACATTCTACGTTGTGCCGTTGTCTTTTTTGCACATTCCATTTGAGTTCAGAGTTGCTCTATTTCCATTTCATCTGTACAAACTGCTAAGAACATTGTTCAACTACCACTTCTTGTTGCACATGCCCAGTCTATGTATGAAGGTACTTTGTCCATGTTAAACAATAGGGTAGTACTCACTCTCTGAGGAGAAAAGTTCCACAGTATAACACTATGCCCACATTAGAGGATTTAGAATTTAAAGAATTTTGAGACAAACAGTGATATTAGAATTGAAATGCACCTTAGGGACATTTTCTTGGAGCTCATTAGTTTTCCCCGGAGAAATATAAATATTCACAAAATCTGGAGCCAATTAGAAAGTATCCGAATTAACACTAGATCCTAGATGTTGTGTTAGTACTAGTCACCATTGTATTATTGTTACATCAGAATCCTTCCCTACTTGCAAATTGGTATGAGAAAATGAAAGAAAGGCATTAAAGCAAAATGTCATATCTTTCTAGGCATTTAATCTTACTGGTGAGGGTAATGTCTGAACTCTTCCATTCAATAAAGTTTGAAATTTATAAGAGAACTTCCTACATATAAGAATTTCTGGCAGGTTGATTGACACAGTTATTTCAGCATGGAGATATCCCTAACAAGAACTAGAGTAAAATAGAATATATGACAGTTATGATGTGTCAATGGCTATTGAAGCATTTTCTTTTTTTTTTTTTTTTGGTCCGGTCGTGGGGCCTGAACTCTGGGCCTGAGCGCTGACCCTCAGCTCTTCAGCTCAAGGCTAGTGTTCTACCACTTGAGCCACAGCGCCACTTCCGGCTTTTTTCTTTTTGCTTATGTGGTGCTGAGGAATCGAACCCAGGGCCTCAGCCATGCAAGGCAAGTGCTCTACCACTGAGCTACATTCCCAGCCCCTGAATCATTTTCTATTCTAAAGAAGAATCAATTCCAGGAGTCTTCAGTCACATCAGTAAAGCTGTATGTTCAACCTAATACTTGGTGTTACTTTTCCTAGATTTATAATGAATAGGCTGATAAGATATCCAAGTATATCTAAAGATATTTCAATAAAATTCCAAACTGATGTGGATACATGGGCCACTCGTTGGAACTGTAGGACAAATTAGATTGGTTTGTGCTGTAGTTCAATCTATAAACTCCTGGCTAAAAAAGTATTCAAAAAATATTCACAGAATACCTCTAAGTAAAGTTCATGACAGTTATATCTGTATAATTCTTCTAAGGTCAGGATAAAAGCATTTGTTCCCAACATTTAAAATCAACAGGTTATGTTGAATTCATGGATCCAGAATTTTCTGGATTCACATTCATATCTCAAAATTTTATCAAGATGACTTTCACCAAAACACTTTTCTTATTGAACTTGTCTATGTCCTTTTACTTTTCAAATCGAAATAGCATATTTCCTTCAAGATGTTCCTGCAAATTTTTTCCTTCCTTTAATTCTGTCAATCTCTGTTTACTACGTTTTTGTTTCCTTATGTATCTCTTTCTTCAAATCTTATCCACACTGGTACTCGCATTGCTCACACTTGTGTCAGAACTTTCCTTTTCCTCTTCCCTCCAATAATGCCCCCAATTTTATTATTCTTTTTTCCTATTCATGATCGTGGATATTTTGATGATGTCTAAACAGACCTGTCTTTGCATCTGTTTAATATAAACTTTAGAACTATCAGATATTTTCCCCCTAAATCCATTATTTCCACCTGTGTTTCTTATCACTAAGATCATCACTAACACAGTTACCAGCCAAACGTGTGGAAGCTCTTTAGATTTCTTCTTACCCTTCTACTCCCTCCTATTAGATAAGATGAATGATCAAGATTTACTCAGTTTTTTATCACTAATATGATTTCTTTTTTTGGAGCTTTTATGACTTTCTTTAATTGTGAAAATACTGTACAGAGGGGTTAGATTTACATGGGCAAGATAATGAGCACATTTCTTATAAAGCATTTTAGCCTCCTTCTTTGTTTCCCCTTCCTATCCCTTCCCATCCTCCCCCCACCCCACACCCAATCCTCCCCCCCACCAAAGTTGTACAGTTCGTTTTTGACATAATGACTTACAAAATATGATTTCTCTGTACTGCTTTTTATGCCCCTAACACCAGAATGTTTCATTTACTCATCACTGTCACCTAGTCCAAAAACGACCATTTCGAAAGTACGCTTTTCCCCCATAGTCTTTTCATATTGGTCCTCTCTATCACCAAATTACTCTCTTTGTAAGCACCCAGAGTGAAGAGCTCAGACACATATTCTAGTATCATTATTTACTCACTACATTGATTGTTGGCCTTACATTTCTCATGTGTAAATCAATGTAATCTAACAGAAATAATGAAGAATATATTTGTTGACTTCTAGAGCAAGAATAAAGAAAAGTGAAGAGTCCTTACATTTTCCACTTTAACTTACAAATAAGGAAAGAGTCACATTCAGTTTGTTGGTATAAAGTCACAAATTGTTTCATGTAGAAATAAAAATAAGTTTTACCTCCTGGCTCTAAGGCCTATGACCTTTCTAGGTAACTACAGATATGAAAGTGGTATTATGTAAATTGTGCCATGTCTTTACAGCTGTATTAAAGAACATACTCAATATATCATTTGAAAACATTGGTTACTGAATAGTATCTATATGAGAATGTTATTTGAACTAATCCCACTAAGTTGAAAATAACACTTTAGTCCATCAAAATGTGGAAACAAACAATTTTATTTATAAGAAAATAGTACCATCAAGAAAAGTGAGTATACATTAGAGAGACTGCAGCAATTAGGGTTTTTACGGTATCTGCCTGTTTATGTGAATGTATTTATTGATATTGAAACTCTCCTCTTGTTATTCTTATTGTATGTAATCCAACGTTGTTTATTACTATGTATTCAATGTGTAAAGTTTTTTCCTTTTCAATCACACCAATGACATTATCAGGCTACACTGTGGTCATCATCGTATCTATCAAAATTATTATTAACATCATAAGTGCTAACAATTGAAAGTCTGATATGTATCTATGATTTTGCGATTGTCTTTTGATTAATAATTTTAATGTTACCACTGTGCATGCATCCATATTAAAATTTTGAACAAATAAACAAAAAAACTAAAGCATATCGGGTAGCTTGACTATGTGCTTATAACAAATTATGGAATAGATTTTTGAAGTATTGCAAATTCCTAACCAGTATGAATTAACTTCCTCTCTCCCCATCACCACACACAAGTATTTATGAGTTTGAACAGAATTATTTCAAGTAATATACTGCAAATTTTACTATAATATCATGTGTATATCTGAAATTACCTGGAACGTAATAAACTCTACATTCTATTGAAATATTAGTTATTTTATTCTAGGAAACTTTCGGAAAAATAGAGTGTATATCTTTGAAGGAAAAGGTAAAAAATATTAGTATAAAAATTTTAGAGGGAGTCTGTCTTCAGAAATATGTATATATACATATATATATATATACATATATACATATTTATTGTATGTAGAAAGACATACATTTTTAGAGATTATTTTTCATCAGAAATATATACGTATACCTAAATTTATGTGTAGAATGATGTACATTATAGTGAAACAAAAATCTTAAAACATAATTAAAATTTAAAAAATTCATCAAACCAAGTGCCATTGACTCATGCCTATAATTCGAGCTATTCTGGGTAATGAGATCTTAGAATTGTGTTCAAAACTATCCCAGTCAAAAAAGTACTTGTTAGATTCTTATTACCAATTGACCACTAAAAACAGGAATTAGCTCTATGCCTCAAGTTGCAGAGTGCTGCCTTTGAGCATAAAAAGGCTTAAGAACAATGCCCAAGACTTGCAAACAACAACGAGAACAACAAGAACAAGAACAAGATCAACAACATATATCACATTAATTTCATAAAAACATCTTTTAACTGCTGTGAACATTTCATAGAAAGCTTCTTAAGCCTACCTGGCGGGGGGGACTGGGTGGGGGGATGGGGGTTTGTATGGAAAGGGATGGGAAGGGGAAACAAAGGAGGAGGCAACAGTTCTTGATAAGAAATGTACTCATTATCTTGCCCATGTAATTTTAACCCCTCTGTACGGTATTTTCACAATAAAAAAAAAGAAACATGAATATATGCCCCTGGAAAATTTTAAATAACAATTATAGAATAAAGTTCGTTTTCGACATAACGACTTGTACATCTCATTGTTGCAATGGTTCCACCTGTATCCCTATTTAATTGTAACACTCTGTACAGTACTTTCACAATAAATAAAATCTTCTATTTTAATAAAAAGTATAGAATATTTACCTCTATGTTAAAGACATGACTATTTAGGTTGCTTAAGATATTTAAGTAGTGTTTAGGAATTAATAATAATGATGATATATTGGGTCTTGTCATTTATTCTATTTTATGATAGTAATAAAATGATATTTGCAATGATTATATAAAATTTCTCTTGTTTGTTATTTGAATTATAATAAAAGATAAACATTTTTAAATATTTC
Organism: Dipodomys spectabilis; assembly: GCF_019054845.1. NCBI lineage: Eukaryota > Metazoa > Chordata > Mammalia > Rodentia > Heteromyidae > Dipodomys > Dipodomys spectabilis. The sequence goes on along the minus strand of NW_024870970.1, from coordinate 664,768 downwards.
CATAGGAAAGGATCATTTTAATGGTATCAATTCTTTTTTAATTTCAAAACAATTAAGAAAATTATTCCAAGGCTGGTTTGCTCTAAGACTATATTTGTTTTCTTGTTCGAGTTTTCATATGTTAGTAGAAATTAAAATTCCAAAAATTCAATGGATCTTGGCATTCAGGAACATCTTCATAGATACTAATATTGGAGTTCCTTAAGTGGAATTGTTTTATTTCATTTATTATTTTCACAAATAAATCAAGATAATTGTGTATTTTGTTTCTTTTCACTGCTATTGGCTCTTATCTTGAGAATACTTTTTTTTAGCAAAGAAGAGGAAAGCAATTGGATTGAGCAAGTAACATGGCTTTCATAAAATGTTCATGCATAGATTTGGGTCTTCTGTCATTTGCTAAAAGTTTCTTCCAGAATATGTTATCAATTACTCATAAGTGATGCATGATTCCTAGATATTCCAGTTATCACATACACTTTTTGATTGAGTTATCTCTGTATAAACTCCAAAAAATCCCCAAATAAACAAAATAAACAGAATCACATCTTTGTTTTAAAAACTGTAGTTTACCAAGAATTTTTAGCCAACAACGAAACCATCTTTTTAGGTATTCTGCAATTTGTGTGAATTATTTTTAACTATATATATATATATATATATATATATATATATATATATATATATATATATATATATATATATATATATAGCTGACATGAAATTCACATGTAATTTATTTATCTCCTTTTATTGTTTACATTTTAGTGCTTTGGAAGTGAAGGGTACAATCAGACGTTTTCCAAGCCTAATTTTCACAAACTTGCATTTCTTCAAATAGAAATGCTGTAAATTTTATTGAACCCTAAGATATGTATTTAATTTTTTTTTCATGCATTTGTTTCTAACGCATTTATAAGATTGTTTCTTTGTTGCTTTGTATGTCCCTCCCCCACAGTATAACCCCTGCTTTCACTGTATTTGATGTCGGTATAATTTGTGGAGGGGAAGGGGAAAAATGAGTCGTTTAAATAAGGATACAGCTGGACCCGTTGCAGCAATGAGAAGTACAAGTTGTCAGGTCGAAAATGAACTTTACAACCTTGGTGGGGGGGGAAGGACTAGGTGGGGGAAGGGGAGGGCTGGGAAAGGATGTGAAGGGTAAAAAAAGGAGGAGGCTACAATGTTTGATAGGAAATGTACTCATTATCTTGCCCATGTAATTGTAACCCCTCTGTGCAGTATGTTCACAATATTAAAAATAAAAGAAATTAAAATAAATAAAAAAATGCTTTAAATTTTAGAACAGACATTAAAATAGATACAAAATTAAGTTACAGGAATTTGTCTTCCATATATCCTTTATAGTGTGTCTTTTCAAAACTTGTTTTGGGGATTATTTCCAGATTCTCACACATACTATTCAAGTGCACTCTCAATGAACTACATTCCTTGTCCAAATAAGTTTTTTACTTCTCTTTACTAATACATAGAAGTGTAATGGCTGGATCATATACAATTCTCTTTGACCTTTAGAAGACTTGAAAACTTGCTTGCAAAATTGATTGCAGTATTATACATATCATTCTGCTATCTAGAGTATATCAATTTCTCCGCAAATGCATTACTATATTTTCTGTCATCTTTTTATATTATGGTCATAGAAATGAGTTTTATTTTTATTTTTTCTTAGTTACTAAAGAGGAGCTTAATTCTTTTGCTCTTCTTATTGACCATTAATTTACATATATTCTTTAAAGAAATAACCTGTTCAGGAAAAAAATTTATATGTAATTAGAAGATATAAAAGTACTTAAGACTCAGGATCATTGTCGAATTAACCTTTTAGCAGTAACAAATATGTACCCTCTATCGGTTGGATAGGTTTTCACTTCTTTCATAGAATTATGAAAGGTCATCAGTTGATATTAACGCGTTTATTCTTGCTTTTCTTTAGCCACTAATGTTTTCCATGTCAAATGTTTAGAATCCTTTACTGATCCAATGTCATGAATTTTTACATTTACATATTATCGGTTTTTATATCTCACATTTAGTTTGATAATCATTTTTTATTTCAAATTTTTGTATAAGGTTTAAGGTAGTAGTCCAAGATCATTCTTTAAATCTAGAGAAGCAATAGTGCCAATACACCTATTTAAAATTCTATTTTTATTTGATAAAGTTCATGGCATCCTTTTAAAAATCTTTTAACCATAAAACTGAGAATTTATTTTTGATAAATCTGTTACATTCTTCTGTGTGTCTGTTCTTATAGTAGAGCTATTTTCTCCTAACTACTAAACATGGTAATAAGATTCAAATCTAGTATGAGAGCTCAAGCTACACCATTTTACAAGATTGTTCTGAATGATCTGTATTCCTTGAACTTACATGCGAGTTTATTGAGGAGTGGACCAATATCCAATAACATAGTTACCTAGATGTTTGATAGTCACTCATATTTTGCACCTTGTGAAAACACAAGGCCCCAGATATTATATATAGAAAAATGTCTTTAGAGAATGCTTGAAGCCACTAAAATTAATTTAGGAATGAGTTAAAATTTAGATAACATTACAGCATAATAAAGCTGAATGATAATGACTTGAGAGCTGTACTACAGAGGAGAGTGAGAGGGGACAGAATGATGGACCATATAGGAGCTGTATGCCATTAGTATTTTGTTTCAAAAGACAGAAAGACTACAAAGAAGAGAAGCAGGAAAATAATCAACATGTCCTGAAACAAGTTTCTTTTTAATCCACCTAATTGTGTGGGCTGAGAGTCAGAGAAGATTGGAAAAATAAAATAGAAAATAAAGCATTCTGTAGACATCTTACAATGTAAAGAAATTGTAATAGGAATATGATAATTATTTTCCAAAGAAATAAGAGAAAGAATAAGTAAAGTCTAATGGCAAAATGAAGAGAGAAAGAAGCAAAGTAAATCCTTTATCAATAACAAACACAAGTGTTTGAAAGTGGAAAGGCAGTAGAAATATTCTAAATAAAAATAAAATTTGCTAATGTGGATAGAATATGGATCACATTTTATCATATATAATTTTGAAAAATCACTAGTAATGAAAATTTAAAAGTCATAATTTAAAACACTACATTACAACTAGACAGTATAGTGCAGTGGAAAAACCTTGGCTTAGCATATGTGAAACCATGGATCTGACACCCCCAACATTACAAAGTACACACAAAGCACACACACACACACACACACACACACACAAACACACAAACACACACACACACACCACGTACACACATTTGGAGTATTGATATTATCATATTAAACAGAGGAAATTATCACAAATAGTAAAAGAAGGTTAATATGTGAAATAATAATATTGCTCATACTATTTAAAAGTTTAGGAGAAATAAAAGACAATACACTTGGATTCTTATAGATTAAGTAAATTGAAAATTAAGAAATAGAACAGATGAGAACCTTTGCAAACAAGTTTTAAATAATAAACATTTTGAAACATGTATCGTTTTATTTTGACAAAAGATTGAGGTTACTGGTGTTTTAACTCAAGATTTAGAATATGATATCCAGGTGCGTGCTCCATATCTCGCTATCGATGGCTATATCTCTAATCATTTCACTATGGATATTTTTAGAATAAGGTCTCATAGTTTCCCAGGCTCTCCTGAATTACAAACCTATTTGCAGTTCCTCCTATAGCTAGAAAATGAAGCCACAAATCACCATACCCAGCTCAAACATTTTTAAATTCAAGCACAAGAAATTAAATTTTCAAAAAGTGACCAGGTAATGAAGCCTTTCTTAATAAAGTATGTGCTTCTTGAAATTACAGTTAGTATTTGTTACCTGTTTTTGGATGTTAAGGTATATACTTAGTTTGGTGGGGATTTCAACTTGGTGTATTGTTCTTGCTAGGCTGGCATCATATCAGTTGTTAATTTTAGGATAGGGGTTCCCTTTCCACAAGAACATGCACCTGATCTGTCCTTTTAGCCTTCCCATCATCAAAGGCATCAGAGTTGCACTATCTACCATGGCTAGCCAAGATCTTGCAGTCCTTCCAATTCTAGTCTCTAGATAGTGCAGGATGGTGGAATTGATCCAATGCACTCAGCTATAGATTAAGGAAGTCCACTAAAATGTGGCCTGGGTTCTGTTCTCAAGCCTTCTAAGTAGTTAAGAGTACATTTGGGAGCCCTGCTGCCAAGCAGTAAATATTTTTAAGCAATTAGACCTATATGACTTAGACTTGTGATTACCTCAGGAAAAGTATAAAACAGCAGTGAAGCATAGAGGACAGGCAGCATTTTAACTAGCTACTCAGAGACTGAATCAGCTTAGCTAGCTACTCAGGAGGCTGAGATCTGAAGGCCACTGTTCAAAGCCAGTCCAATCATGACAATACATGTGATTATCTCCAAAGAACCATAAGTGGAGTAGTGGCTCAAGTGGTAGACCACTATCATTGACCACAGAAGCTTTGGGATAGTGTCTAGGCACTATCAAGCCTCAGCAATGAATAATGCATGCATGAGAAATGCACATGCGTGTGTGTGTACACGCACATGTGTGCACGCACACACACACACACACACACACAAATGAGTATTTCAATGCAGAGTTCTTTATTTTTTTACCTTGCTGTACTTTATTTCCCTGTATCAGTCCACCAATTAACAAAGTCAGCTAAGCATCTATTTACATAAAACTCATTATGTTTCTCTAAAGTCTACTCTCTTTTTGGAAGCCTGCTTTTATTTGATATAAAAGTTAATTATTCAGGAGGTCAAGTAATCTCCCTCAACTCTGTAGTGTTAGCTGATTTTTTAGGCTGTCCCTAGCAATATGTTTCTGTGAAATCCTGCATCAAGCAGCGTATTTCATTCACGAGAAGGGAAGCCTCTGTCAAACAATTAGTAATAGGTTTTTCTCCTCCTGGCAAGCATCTGAGTTTTATTATATTGGTATAATTCATGATAAATCTGTGAATGCCAAAGACTGCTGTGAAAATAAAAAGACCCTTCTCAGTGATTAGCATTTGTATACCATTCATAGATATGAAGATGTTTAAATATTACTGAAATTGCTTTGGAATAAATAAAGTTCACCTTGACTATCTTGAGAAAGAAGAATTGGTTTCTCAGCACTTTAGGTAAGAACTTGAGTGAAAGAAACCAAAGGAAAAGTGAGGAACGACTGAATACATATATTCAAATGAAACAAACCAACCCAAGAAAACACAAATTAATTCAGTACTCAAGAACCTGCAGGAAATGCAAAGATTTATTTAAAAAAATCAGCTATGATAAACTTATGAAAAACCTGACTATATGGAAGTCTACCGTTGTGAGGATAGTGGTTAAAGCCCAGACTGGACATAAAGATCTGTACACAATGCCAGACACCTGTTATTCTAAATTCCAGGAAGAATAACATCAAGTGGACTGAGCCCATGATCATACACAAATAGGAAGCCAGATTCTATCTGAAAATTATTCTGTATAATTTAGGGCTGGGGGCATGACAAACTGGTAAGAACACCCATTTAGGAGACACAAGACACTAAATTCAAAATCTAATATTATGGATGTTAAAGAAAAAAGCTATGACTTCAAAGAATTGGAATAATTGTAAGATTTGAGTATATGTGTGGAGAAAAATCCATTAGAGAGATAGAGTGAACCCATGTTGCAATGCTTTCTACTTAAGTGATAATGTTATGTGGTACTCCAGACATAACAGAGTTACCTTGCAACGGTAACTGAGCATGGATGTGCATTTGGGTGATGAAAATACTCTATTTACACAGGTATTAATTAAATAGATTTTTTTTTAGATTGTAGTTTTTGAAATAAGAGGCTGGGTGATATCCCTGAGCATTTTCTCCACATGTGACCACTTAATTTATTTTTAATTAATTAATTACTTAATTAGTTTCATCCTAATACTAGAGCTTGAAGTCAGGGCCTGGCTCTGTCCCAGAATTTGTTATTTTTTGTTTTAGTTTTCTCAAGGCTAGCATTTCACTGCTTGTACCATAGCTCCATTTCTAGCTTTTGCTGGTTACTTTCAAATCAAAATCTCATGGACCTTTTTTTCTTGGTCTGGTTTCAAACCACAATTCTCAGATTTCTTCTTTCTGATTAGCTAGGATTAAAGCCATGATCCACCAGTGTGGCTTCTAATTTTTCCTCTATACTTATTTAATGCACATATTTAGATAATAATGTAAAACTAAGAGTATAGAAGAAAGATGTACAGTCATGATATTGTCCTGTCTCAAATTCAAGTTAGTAATATAAATTTCTTCCTAAGACCATACAAAAAAATACCATAATATAGTGTCAGAGAACTCACTATTGAACAGATGAGCTTTAAGAGCTTTCTAATAGATCGATTATTTATTGTTACTCAACATTAGGAAAAATGTATAATGCAGTAAGTAAAATAGAAGTCCTTTGGAAGACTACTTAAATTCCTTGTTTTTTTAAAGACACTTGTTTTCATCTAAAAAAAATAGGCCTGTCTATTGTCTTCATGTGATTTTGATGATTGAAGATGCTTAATGAAAAGTCAAAATGTATTAGTAGTCTTTTGTTATCAATTCTGACTTTTTCTTTTTGGAGAATATAATGATCAAAACAATAGTTCAGAATCAGCAAGCAAGAGTTCAGAATCATGCTTCCAGTGCAAGTGGGTCACCAGTAAGTAATCCTCAATACCAGTTTCCACAAAGTTTTCTCACAGATACAATCGGCCTGCCTTTTCTAGCTGCTTTTGTAGCCTATACCTATTCCTTCATTGTACAGGAAAAGTGTGATTCAACTGATTTCAGATAGATCCGATACTAGTACTATTAAGGATTTAGATTCTTATGTAGGCTATTAAAAAGGTACTTACTAATTTCAACTAAATACATAAATTCTATTTCCATCTTTTTTAAAACAAATTTCTGCTTGTTCTATAAATTGATCAGAGGCATGGATTTTGTGGATAGCTCATCTCTCTCTTTCATGGCTCTCATAGATAATATGATTGCTCCATAATTATCCTTATTTATATTGTTTTATATTTTGGGTTGCATCATTTCACTTTCTGCACTGCCATTTCCCAAATCATTTATATAGGAGGCGTTATTTCACATTTTCTCATTCCTAGAATAAGTTGCACATGAAGACACCACTGGTCCTCATTTTCAGTCTGTACCTTTGAATATGGAGGAACATCTTTCCTCTGCTCTCCATTTATTCCCTAATCTCCAGTTAGAATAATTTCGAATAGTAAAAATGGAAAAAGAAAATAAACCATGGTGAAAAAACATACGCAGAAAATTCACCAGATATTTCTGACCAGTTCAACCAACATGAACTATTAGGGAAATACATGGACACCTCATTTCCACTGGCACTCAAAGTATCTTGTTAGGCAATTCTGATGAAGATGAGGAACAAGATGAAAAAGTGAGGAATGTCAACAATTGCAAGAAAAAAAATGGAGAAAGATCCAAGCAAATTTCTTCCTTGGGCTGCTGAAAATAACCAGCTTACTACAGTGCAGAGAATACTTTCCAAAAAGGCCACTCATGTGAATACTAGGGATGACTGTGAGTATACCCCTCTTCATCGGGAAGTCTACAGTGGACACTTAAACATTGTCCGTGAGTTGGTGGCTCAAGGGGCACATGCAATAACTGCAGATGGCTGGACACCCCTGCACACTGCATATACGTGTAATAATACCAGAGTTGCTTCTTTCTTCTTCATGATGCAGATACCAATGCCCAAACTAAAGGCTTCTTGACCCCCTTGCATCTTGCTGCTGGAAATTGAGATAGCAAAAATACACTGGAACTGTTGAACCAATATGTCAAACCAGGTCTGAAGAACCACTTGGAAGAAACTGCATTAGATATTACCAAAAGGGGATAAGTATGTATCACTACCTCTTTGAAGTTGTGGAAGGCTGTATAAATTGTTCTCTTAAACCCTAATGATTCGGTAAATTTTCTTAGATTTCAAAAATGTCATTAATTCCTTTGTGTCAACCCAACATATTTTCACAATCCAAATAACAATATCTTATAGCAACAATTCACGGATTCTGTGGAGTTCTTCGAAGTGAATTGCCTGCTTTTGATGTCAAAATGTATTCAAGAGTTTTTGTGTACATCTGTAATTATTTATGCAGAGTTGTGATTTTGTTAATCAGAAATAATTTTCACTTATCTTTTGAAATGAGTAGTATAGAAACTAAAGATATTTCCGGTGTTTGTCTGAAAAAGTATAATTTAAAATATTCTATATTCTATGTTTGTATAGTGTCCATAATCTATTTTATTCTCTCCTAGATATAATACATTGAATTCTACATGGTTTTATAAAATATAGGTTCATTAATGTGTCCTTTCAGATTGCATTCCATATAGAAACAGCTTAAGATTCTTTTTTTTTCCCGTAGGTCCTTATAGTATTATATTTCTTTGGGATAAAACGACAATGTTGTCTAATTTCAAAAGTTGTGTAAAGGTTATGCTATGTAAAGGCCTTTCTAAGGTGAAAATTGAATACATTGATGTCAAAGTAACTTTTAATTATATGAATTATGTGTATTGTTACACTTGTAATTTTGTAATCAACTTTTTAATAGCTGTTTTTCATTTCTTACATCTGAAGAATGAAAAATTTTGAATACTTCACAAATTTTCATATCACCCTTGTACAAGTGCCATGTTGTTCTCTGTATTGTTGTAATTTTGGTATACAACCTGCTGAAGAATGTAGTACCCTGTTAAATTAAGTAGTTAATGATGAAATATTTATACAGGCTTATATGCTTAGGAGCCTATTTGTAACAAGGAAACCTTATTGTTCCTAAAAATGCTATTAATCTTATTTCCCTAAAATTCTGTGAATAGTTGAAAAAAATATGTTGTTCAGTTGATTGCTCACATTTGCAATCTTTTTGTCAATGACTATTTTAAGTCTTTTTCATTTAGAATTTGATCATATTTTCAAGTATTTATAGCTTAGTCCAAAGGAGACGGCTTTTTCAAGTACTTATTTATCCAACTGTGTTAGCTCTGTGAAGCCAATGGATTCAAAGTAAGCCTTGTTTAAGAGCTACTTCTAAACATATGCAGTTGAAATTTTCCCAAATGAGGTCTTATTGGCACAAATGTCTACCTCACCCTTTACCCTTCTTCCATGTAGGAACAGACCAACCAGAATATCTTACTCTGACAGCATAGATTGTATTACTGGAACAAAACTAATCTTAGTTACAAGGGATCATAGAGAGATTAACAGTTCAGCCAGAACTGTTCATACTAGAAGGCATTTTATCAAAATATGATTGTTTATGATACCTACCATTTCAAAAGTAGCTAAAGCCAAGAAAGTGAAAAATTGTTCACATGCATGATTACCTAATGTCTTGGCCTGTCTACCTTCCAACCAGGCAGGAACTTACACTACTGCCATTTTATCACCAAATATTTTCTTAGTTACAAGAGAAGTCCATATATTTCTCTTCATTATTAGGCCTAAAATTGGTAATGTTTTTTATTATTTTATTTTTATTATTATTTTTATTGTGAACATAATGTACAGAGGGGTTACAATTACATGGCCAAGATAATGAGTACATTTCTTATCAAGCATTGCAGCCTCCTCCTTTGTTTACCCTTCACATCCCTTCCCAGCCTCCCCCGACCTCACCCAACCCTCCCCCCACCAAAGTTGTAAAGTTCGTTTTCGACATGACAACTTGTACGTCTCATTGTTGCAACGTGTCCACCACTATCCTTAAACGACTTGTTTTTTCCTTTCTCCTCTACAAATTATACTGACATCTTAAATGACTTGTTTTTTTCCTTCTCCTCTACAAATTATACCGACAGCAAATATAGTGAAAGCAGGGGATATAATGTGGGGGAGGGACATACAAAGCAACAAACAGATAATCTTATAAGTGCGTTAGAAACAAATGCATGAAATAAAAAAAACATTTAAATGCATATCCAAGGGTTCATTTTCCTAACATCACATTATCTGACCTTTTCTGCTTGACTCATACATATACTAGATATTGCAAATAAGAGAAACCATGGGACCTATGTTTCTTTGGGCTTGGCTTACTTCACTTAATATAATTTTTTCCAAGCCTTTCCATTTCCTAACAAATGGGGCAATGTCATTTTTCCTAATGGAGGCATGGAATTCCATTGTGTATATATACCACATTTTCTTGATCCATTCATCTACTGAGGGGCATCTGGGTTGGTTCCAGATCTTACCTATGGTAAATAATTCTGCAATAAACATAGGTGTGCTGGTAGCTATAGTGTGGTCTTGTTTGTAAATATTTGGGTAAATGCCCAAAAGTGGGATTGCTGGGTCATAGGGGAGCTCTATGTGAAGTTTTTTGAGAACCTCCATACTGCTTTCCAAAGTGGTTGAACAAGTTTACACTCCCACCAACAATGCAGTAAGGTTCCCTTCTGTCCACATCCCCTCCAGCATCTGTTGTTATTAGAGTTCTTCATTTTGCCATTCTAACTGGGGTGAGGTGGTATCTCAATGTTTTTTTGATTTGCATTATCACCCTGCATCAGAATCAACTCCAAATGGATCAAAGAACTCGGAGTCAAAGCAGACACTCTGACAACATTACAGGATGGAATATGAGAAACCCTAGGTCTCCTTGGTTCAGGCCTAAATTTTCTGAATAGAGACCCAGAAACACAACAAATCACAGAAAGATTGGAGAAATGGGATTGCATAAAGTTGCAGAGCTTCTGCATGACACAGGACATAGCTAGCAAGATCAATAGAAAGCACGCGGATTGGGAGAAGTTCTACATTAGCCATACATCGGACAAGGGTCTCATATCTAAAATATACTTGGAACTCAAAAAATTAAATCCCCAACAACAAATACTCAAAGAAACAACTGCCCAATAAATAAATGGACTAAAGACCTAAAGAGAAACTTCTCTGAAGAAGAAAGAAGGATGGCCAATAGACACATGAAGAAAAGCTCAACCTCCCTAAATTGGTAATGTTTTAAAAAGTGTTTCCTCTTGACTCCAGGCTGTAAATCTACAAATGGAAAACTTTAGGTTTAACTCTACCAAACACTGAGGTAGAGATAATGGAATAATACTTTAAAACAGAGCTGCCTTTGATACCCTAACCACAACAGAACAATGCAAAACATGAACCTTTTCATTATATTATATATAGTTATGTATTTTACATTTATATGTGATCATTTTATATTTCACACTATGAAACTTACTAGAATTAATTGATAATTTGACAAATAAATTGATATTTATTCCAATAAATAGAATTAGAATATAAATAATTAGGTTTAGAATATATATCAGAATATAAAATATATCAATACAATATTTTAGGTACAAACTTGTGATACCTTCTAAGTGAACATGGCTTTCTGAATTCACATGGCCAAAAATGAGTGTTGTTTTCCTCTAATCTACATGGGATTTTATTCTGCTGTTCTGTTTATTGTTTTAACTCGCTGGTCCCAAACTGTTTTTCTCCATATTTCTGAAGCATTCCTACTGATTATGCCCAAATTTTGCTGATATGATGCCTAAAAAATAGTTCTCTTCTGTAGGACCCATGGGTCCTAGGATCTCAGGTCCCAGTTACCTGTATCATCAGATTACAGAGGCAAGACTTCTCACCTAGGCCCATGCAACATGCCAACAGAAAGTAATTGAAGAGCTATCTGGTCGTTAATTGGACATAATCAACTCCCAGGCTTTCCTGCATGGTCTGGCTTGTATGTCCTGCTCAGCTTTCTCTCTCAAAGCTGGAGCTCTACCGTCTGGGCCACTGCTCCACTTCGGGTTCACTGGTGGTTTATTGTAGATAAGAGTCTCACCGAGTTTCCTGCTCAGCTGGCTTTGAATGGCGATCTCCTGAGGAGGCTTTAAGTGGCTTTTCTCAGGGATTCACAGAGGAGCCCTTTCGCACCAATCCTTAGTCTAAATCTCGAGAGGTACTAGAGAAAAACAGAAACAGGAAGATGCTTCTAGTGTGTTCTAGATACTTAAAGTTGGAGACACAAAACACACATAATGATTAGATCATTTTATAGGCAAAAGGAGCAATGCAGACAGTATGAGGATCACTCCAGATTTCAGTCCTCTCATCCTGAAACAGTAAATTCACTGCAGCTCAATGCTAAGTGACAGAACTGGCATATCCTGTGAATATTTGCTCCAAAATACTGTGACACTCATTTCTCACGTTAGGCCTCAAACTTGTGACCAGAGAAGAAGATGAGGGGAGAAAGCAACTATAATAAACATTGAGTAGTTTACTTATAAATTCAAACCATTGGAATGACCCTGCTAAGAAGTCAGATTGTCCAGATTAAAAAATGAAGAAGAAAGGAAAGGTGTCAGTGGCTGCTGATTGTAATCCCACCTCCTTAGGAGGCTGAGATGAAGAGAATCTTAGCTTGAATCCAGCCAGTGTAGGAAAGTCTATGACACTGTTACTTCTAAGAGATCACAAAAAAACCAGAATTGAGGCTATGACTCAAGCTTCATGTACTACCCTTGAGCAAAAGGAGCTCAGGGACAATGCCTAGGCTCATAGTTCAACCTCAGGACCTGCCCCCTCAAAAAGAGCCTGTACTTCCATGTCATTGTCTATGTATGGATGTATTCCTATAGGTGAAGCTCCATAATAGCTATGATGAATGGCACCAAGCTAGGAAATTTGTATTCAATACAATAATTTCATAACACAGAGACGACATCTTTCAAGACAGTGCATGTTCCAGGGAACCCCTCACTGTTCCCAATGTAACCTGAGGGTTTCTCTGCATCCCAGGCCTGCTGGAAGAAGTCTCTCACATTGTGTGGACAGGCAGACAAAAGGCCTCACTCCTGTACAGCTGGGTAACAAACAATTCCACCTGAGCCAGTTAGTGAGGATGAGTGTGGGCGTGCTCTGAAGGTCAGGAGAAAAGGGTCTCTGTACCCCAAGCTATCTCTCTCCCCAGTGCTCTGTTTTAAAAGGAAGCTTTCATTTGTGCCACTGTCCATGGCAGATAAAGTTATGTGCACTCATCCTGCCTTTGTGAGACTATGTTTTTGTGTTCAGATAAAGTGCTCAATATAATTCAGGAGTACTTCTGGCAGACAACTAGGGCACTGAAGCTAATGAAATGTTTCATTGCCAGCAACGATGGGCCTATGATGCCTCTCCTAGGTTTGGGAAATCTAAGCACATGTTGGATATCACAAAGCTTCCTGTCATCTAGGGCTGGTGAAGCTCATCAGGTTTTGAAACCTTTGACCTCTCCTTGTTGGGCACTGGGTGGCTAGGTTTTGATCACAAGGCCTATGTGCTGAGCAGGAGCACAGTGCAAAAGCCCAGTGCTTTACCAATTTGTGTAACAACATCACTTCTGGTCTGTGAGTGTGTGTGTTTGTGTGGGGGGGGGGGTGGGGGGTATGGGTGTGTGTGCATGCTCACACATACATGAGTCCTGGAGCTTGAACTCAGGACCTGAGCACTGTACCTAGTTTCTCTTGTAGAAGGATAGCCTTCTTCCACTGGAGCCACAGAGCCACTTCAGGGTTTTTCCAAATGATATGGTCCTGAGAAATCAAGCCCAGGGTTTCATAGATGCAAAGCACTCTATCCCTAATGCACTTTCCCAGGCCTCTACCTCAGGTTTGTGAGTGTTTTCTGTCTTTTGTTGTTGTTGTTGTCAGTTGTAGGAGTTGAAGTCTGGGCCTGGGTTCTTTCCTTGAGTTCTTCAGCTCAAGTCTTGTGCTCTACCACTTGAGCCACAGCGCCACTTCAGGTTTTCTGGTGGTTCATTGGAGCTAAGTGTCTCAAAGACTTTCCTGCCCAGACTTGATTTGAACCATGATCCTCAGATCTCATTCGCCTGAGTAGCTAGGATTACCAGCATGAGGAAAATCACCCTGCTTCCACTTCAGGTTCTTAGTGGTGAATTGGAGATAATAGTCTCATGGGACCTTTTGTGTCTGGGATATTTTGGAACCCAGATCTTCAGATCTCAGGTTCCTGAGAAGGCGGGATGAAAGACCAGCTACTGACCACTTGGCCATGGCTTCTGCTGCACGGGGGTCCATGGTTCCAAGTGGTGAAGTGCTAGCCATGAGCCCTAGAGGTAAGGGTCAGCACCTAGAACCCAAGTTCAAGGTTCATGACAGAAAAAAAAGGAAAACATTTGTCCGCAGAAGACAACTCACTAGTCTTCAGTAATACATAATTTTGTACTTGCCATGGGAACATATCTGAGCCTCAATATTCTTGTCTGCATAATCATCTCAGTTGTGGATCCCTTACAAGGGCACGATGTAAGAATGCACCCTGTGAAGGACACAGTGCATGTCACTCTTTGCATGACTCAGCACACAGCATCTTGTGAAACACTTAGCACCCAATGCAGGACTCAGCACACTGCACCCTGTGAAGGACTCAGCACATAGCTCTGTTCCACAAGCTGTCATTAAAATTAGGGTGCTTTCATCAATATCACCGTTCTTTAAGGAAAATTTCACAAACCATACAAGTTCACATCTAATGGTTTAATGGGGTGGTTTTTTATTTGGGGGAGGTAGTCATGGGGCTTGAACTGAAAGCATGTGGATACTATTCTAATAATATTTGCTCAAGGCTAGAGCTCTATGACTTGGAGCCACATTTTGAAGAGTCTCGTAGACATCCTGCCAGGACTGGGGTTTAAACACCCGGAGCAGCTAAGATAACGGGCATAAGCCAGGATGACATGGGTAACCCATGGAGCTGGGTTGCAGTGGTTTACATGTGGCTAAGTCAGGTTAGGTGGCAGCTGTCAGCACCACGCACCTAGCTTGCTCTGTAATGAGGTATTTGAAGTTCTGTCCTTCTATAATTGCAGTTAGAACATCCTACCTTTTTTTTGGTGGCAGTCCTGGGGCTTGAGTAAGAGCTTATACACTGTCCTTAAGCATTTGTGCTCAATTGGTTGAAAGATAACATATCTTCCTGTTTTTCTATTTATGTGGCACTGAGGAATTGAACACAGGGCTTCATGATTCTTAGGTGAGCACTGAACCACCGAGCTCCAGGAGTGAACAAGGTATAAATAGATAGAGATTGCTGTATATAAATATTGTAGACACAAAAAGAGAGATGTCTGCATATTATTAAATTATAGATATTAGTATCAATTCTTAGGTATTAAATTATATCTCCATTTAATGATGTGTCCCAGTTAACAATTAATAAAGCATCAATTAATAATTACTCAATATCAGTATTGTTTATCATATATGTACATATATCCATACATATAATTAATATTTCATAGAATGAGACAGATGTCTATATATTATTGAATTATGCATCATGTGTTACTACCAATTATTAGGTATTTAATTATGTCTCCATGTAATTTTTATTCTGTTAATGCTTAATAAAATATTAATTAAAATTAATGTACTTCCTATACTTATTGTGTCTAATTTTATCCTAGAATTATTCACTACTAATTCAATGTTTATCATTTATTGTAGTGACAATTCTTCCACCTATGACATTTTTTATCTTTATTACATCCTATTACATAGCATATAGATTTGCACACAAATTATACATCCTACCTAACACTGAGCACTTTCACAGAAAAGGAAATCATGTGTCACACTCGGCTTCTCACTCCAAGATTACATTTTTGGCAGTGCTGGAATCTAAACTCACGGCCTAAAAGGCTCATTTCATGAATGGGTTACTGCCAGCACAGCAGCCTCTAGCCAAATCAGCTGCCAGGCGGTCCCCAGTCCCTGACATCCTGCCCCATATGTTGACTCCAAATTGTGCTTAGTGTAGTTATTCATTTTATTTTTTTTTGGTTTATACATTTGCAATTTATTTTATTGACTGCTATTATGCATGGAATATTTACAGCATTTATTACATAGGATATAGATTTGCCTATGTATGAAACTTCATACCTGACACCCAGGACTTTTACCGAAAAGGAAAACGTGTCACCATGGGCTTCTTACTGCACAATTCAATTTTTGTGAGTGCTGGCATCTGAACTCACAGCCACAAAGCCCAATTCATGAATGGGTGAGTGTCAGCACACCAGCCTGGGGCATATGGAGCTGACAAGCAGTTAGTTCCCAGCGCCCGAGATTAAGTCCCAAGGGATGACAAAATAAGAACAGACTGACATGCAGAAGGTAGTACACAAATAGATATAGATATTTATAGAGTGCCAATGATGTCTATACATTATTTAGCTATATAGGCTGCATTCCTACCAATTTTTGGGTATTTGCCTCCATGTAATTAATATTATTGTTTTCATACTTAATGAATTATTAATTATATTAACCACTGTCCCTAAACTATTGCATCCATGTAATTAATAGTATTCTCTTAATGTGTCAAAAAATATTCATTAAAATCCATCAGCCTCCTAAAATCAGTCTCTAATTTAATAGTAGTATCATTCAGGAACAACAAATTCAACCTTGACATTCATAATTTCCATCGGTATTCCTGTGAATAGGAATGAGACTGTTAGCATCTCCTTCCACTGGTAAGGGTCAGGACTGGGCTTCGAACACAGAGCCTATTTTGCCGTGTTGGCCTATGGCTTCCTGGGAAGCCCACCAGACTTCAGCAATGCCAGGTTGCAAACACTTTTCAGCTGTGTCATTCAGACCCAGGATGATCACCTTGAAAAGAAAAATGTTGCCGTTTTTTTTTTTTCTTGTCAGCCTTTGAGGACCCAGGTTCGGCTGTGTGTCCAGTGGCTCCAACCCAGCGTAGAGTGATCAAAGCTGAGGCAGAGTTGCCATGCCCTGAGTTCAAGCCCTGTCCTTGACAAAGTAAAAATACACACACACATACAGACATACATTAAAAATATTTAAAAAATTATGAGGCTCCTTTGCTTGGAATTCAGGCCATTTTTCTGCCAGGCCTGGGATTTGAACTCAGGGTTTTGGTAATTCTGCAGCACTGTGGGGGAATAGGAAGCTCACCGAGCTGGAAGACAAGAAATTCAGGCCTGATCCCAAGGGCTAAATTCAAGCCCTAGCACTCAAAAAAATAATATTCATATACATTTTAAATACATGAGTTATATTTACATAATCATACTTACTGCATATGGCTGTTAGTGTAGTTATTCATTTTATTTTGTGTTTTATTTATTTATTATATATTTTAGAGAGTATGATTACATGTATAACATTTTTTACATCCTATTACATAGGACACAGATTTGCCTATGTATTATACATCATTCCTTAGACCCAGCACTTTCACTGATAAGGAAAACAAGTGGGACAATTGGCTTCTTCCACCAGGATTAAGTTTTGGGCAGTTCTGTGATTTGAACTTCGGTCCTAGAAGGCCAACTTCATGAATGGGTCAATGTTAGCACACCAGTCTGATTCAAATGAAGATGTAGGACAAATTTGAGGACCTGAGATCAAGCCCTAGGAGTGGTCAATATATAAACAGATAGATGTGTAGATTCAAGTGTGTGTTTGTGTGTGTGAGTGTTTACATATGTATATGCATCTATAAACAAATTTATAGAGAGACAGATAGACATTTATGTAGATTCTAATGTATAATTCTATATAAAAAGTGATGTCCATATCTTATTTTTATATATTCTACTACTACCAATTATTTAGTCTAAAATTATTCCTCCATTAATTAATCACGGTAGGAAACTTAATAAAGTATTAATTAAATTAATCAATGACTTATATTTATTTCATACAATCTTATACTAGAATGACTAGCTAATTAGTAATTTAATTAGTACATTACAAACATTCTATTATTGTTCCTATAGATAGGAACGAGTTCTCTAGGAACTTCAACCCTGTAGGTGGCAGTCCCAGGATCGAACTCAGGGCCTAGGTTTCTGGGTTGGGCTCAGGCTTCACTGACAGCCCACCAGCCTTTGGCCGAGCAAGGTCTCGTACAATTTTCAAGCCGAGTCATTAAGACTCAAGATGGTCACAGTGCTAAGGAAAGAAAGGTAAAACTGTTGTGTAAAACTTCCTGGTTTTTCCTCTTCCATCTTGGTTAGTTTTTTTTTTTTTTTTTTTGCCAAAGCTGGGAGTTGAACTCTGGTCCTAGGATCCCTGGATCATCTGTGGGTGTAAAAGCTGCACCCCAGCCTAGGGTAATCAAGGCTGAGGCAGAGTTGTGATGACCTGAATTCAAGCCCCATGCCTGCACCACCAATAAAGTTAAGGTCCTGGCTAGGAATTTGGGCCATTTTATCTGCCAGACCTGGGATTTGAACTCAGGGACTGGGTAATTATATTTTGCTCTGGGTGACTTGGAAACTAACCTCCTGGAAGAAAAACATTCAGGAGCATTTCCCAGGGTGTGAATTCCAGCCCCAGAACAGGCAAAAATAATATTTATATACATGTATAATATGTATCATATATATGTATTTGCATAGATATTACATATTGTACCTAGGACACAATATTTCCACAAAAAGGAAAACAGGACAATATTGGCTTCTTACTCACCTATTGTCTTCGGCACTGCTGGGATTTGAACTCAGCGCATGGAATGCCCAATTAATCAAGGTGTCATTGTAAGCACAGTAGTCTCAAACAAATTCACTGCGAGGCAGTTCCCAGGACCTGAGTTCTAGCCCCAGGAGTGGTCAATATATAAATAGGTAGATTTGTAAATTGCTGCAAATAAATATATATATGTATATATTTAGAGAGAGATGTATATATATATATATATATATATATATATATATATTCCACTGCATATTTAGACATATAAATATATTTATAGAATGTGAGATGTCTGTATATTATTAAATTAAATGTAATATATTACTAATAATTATGCCCCAATTTAATGATGTATCATGGATTAAGGCACAATAAAGTGCTACCTTGTGTAAACGGATCTCAGGGACAATGTCTAGGCTCATAGTTCAAGTCTCAGGACCTGCACCAAAAATAAAAAAGAGCCAGTAACTCCATGTGTCTATGTATGTGTGCATGTATTTCTATCGGTGAACATGCAGTCGTTATGAAGAAAGGCAAACAACTAAGATATTTGCTTTGAATAGAATGATGTCATAGAACAGAGAGTGCTTTCAAGACAGTGCATGATCCTTGGCAAAAAAAATTAAGACCCAGGCTTGGAATTTGCACCATTTTTCTGGCAGGCCTGGGATTTCAACTCAGGGTATGATTAACTCTCTGGCACTGTGGGGAAGGGGAAACTCACCATCGTGGAAGACAAGAATTTCAGACCAGTTTCCAGGGACGGAATTCAAGCCCCAGTACTGTTAAAAATAATAGTTATACATGAGATCTATTTACATACATGGGTTAACTCCATATGACATTTGTTACCCTTATTTATTTTTATTTATTTTATTTAGTATTAATACATATATAACATTTATTTCATTTATTACATCTTATCACATGGATTTATTTGCATATGGATTATACATCATATTGAGACCCAGGACTTTCATCAAGAAGGGAAATAAATGTGTCAAAATTGGCTTCTGACTCCACATATAAACTTTTGGCCATGCTGGGACTTGAACTCACAGCCCACAATGCCCAATTCATGAATGGGTCAGTTGTAGAACAAAAGCCTTTGGCAAACTGAGCTGCCAGTCAGTTCTGAGGACCTTCGATGAAGCAATAGCAGTGGTGGATAGATAGATAGATAGATAGATAGATAGATAGATAGATAGATAGATAGATAGATAGACAGACAGACAGACAGACAGACAGACAGACAGACAGACAGACAGACAGACAGACAGACAGATAGATAGATAGATAGATAGATAGATAGATAGATAGATAGATAGATAGATAGATAGATAGACAGACAGATGTGTAGTTTGGTTTATATATGAGAGAGAGACAATGTAAGAATATTAAATTATATATATTATGAATTATTAATTATTGAACTATGCTTCCACTTAATGACGTATCATGGTTGAATACTTATTAAACCATTAATGTAAAAGTAGTCAGTATTCCTTAATTAGGAGAATCATACCATTTTGCTAGAATGGAAGACATAATCCAATAGTTTTTGTGTGGCATTCTATAAGAGAATCATGAAATAACTGCAAATTTAATAGTTACTTTTATAACATTCCAGTAAGCATTCCTATAGATAGGAATGGTTTTCTCAAGATCTCCAGCCATTTGTAGGTGGCAGTCCTGGCATTTGAACTACAGACCTGGGTAGTTTACTTTGAAATGCAAACAATTAGAATGACACTGTGAAGATTTCAGATTGTCACGATGAAAGAAAAACATGAGAAGAAAGAAATTCAGGTGTCAGCAGATCCTGCCTGTAATCCTAGCTCTTCAGGAGGCTGAGAGGTAGGGAATGCCGGTTTGAATTCAGCCAGGACAGGAAAAGTCCACCACATTCTCATTTCTGAGGGATCACAGGAATACAAAATCTCCATGAGTGGGGCTATGGCTCAAGGGCAGAACACTATCCTTGAGCAAAAGGAGCTCAGGGACAGTGCCTAGGCTCATAGTACAACCCCCGCAACAGCCAAAAAAAAAAGCCAGTAACTCTATGTCTCCCCATGTATGTATGCATATATTTCTATCGGTGAAGGTCCAGAGTCCCTATGATGAAAAGCATCCGGCTAGGAAATTTGCTTTGAATAGAATGATTTCATAACACAGAAAGTGCTTTCAAGACAGTGCATGTTCCGGGGCTCCCTTTGCTGCTCCCTTTATAGCCTGAGGTTTTCTCCTCACTGGGGCCTGCTGGAGGAAGTCTGCCTCATTGTTGGAACAGGCAGACAAAAGCCCTCACTCCTGTACTGCTGCGTAACAAAAAACTCCATTGAGGCCAATTAGTGAGGAG
Organism: Dipodomys spectabilis; assembly: GCF_019054845.1. Lineage (NCBI taxonomy): Eukaryota > Metazoa > Chordata > Mammalia > Rodentia > Heteromyidae > Dipodomys > Dipodomys spectabilis. The sequence goes on along the minus strand of NW_024870970.1, from coordinate 643,817 downwards.
GAGTGTGGGCTGGCTCTGAAGGCCAGGAGAAAAAGGCCTCTTTGTACCCCCGAGCTATCTCTCTCCCCAGTGCTGTTTTGACAGGAAGTCTTTATTTGTGCCGCCTCCCATGATAGTCCAAGTTCCCTGCACTTATCCTGTCTTTGTTAGACTATGTTCCAGTTTTAAAATAATCTGCTACAATTAATTTAAGGGTCCTTCTGGCAGACAACTAGGTAGCTGAACCTAATGAAATGACTCATTATTGGCAATGGTGCCTCCCTAGGTTTCTGGAAGCTTACTAAATCTAAGCACATGTGTAATATCACAATGCTTCCTGTCATCTAGGGCTGTTGAAGCTCATCAGATTTTGAAACCTTTGACCTCTCCTAGTTGGGCCCTGGGTGGCTGTGTTTCAGGGTTGAACACAGGACCTGGGTGCTGACCATGAGCTCAGAACAGAAGCTCAGTGCTTTACCATTTGGTGTCACAGCTTCACTTCTGGCATCTGTGTGTGTGTGTTTGTGTGTGTGTGTGTGTGTGTGTGTGTGTGTTTGTGTGTGTGTGTGTGTACATGTATGTGTGTTCATTCACTTGTCCTGGAGCTTGAACTCAGAACCTGAGCACAGTACCTGAGTTTCTCCTGTACAAGGATAGCATTCTACCAATTGAGCCACACAGCCACTTCAGGCTTTTTTCTAGTGATGTGGTACTAAGGAATCAAACCCAGGCATTCATACATGCAAAACACTCTACCCCTACGACACATTCTCAGTACACCACTGCAGGTTTCTTCCTTCTTTTCTTGGAAGTTGGAAGAATTGAAATCTAGGCCTGGGTGCTGTCCTTGAGCTCTTCAGCTAAAGCCAATTGCTTGAGCTACAGCACCCCTTCTGTTTTTTGGTGGGTCACTGGAGAGAAGCGTCTCAAGGAATTTTCTGCCCAGACTGGTTTTGGACCCGTGATCCTCAGTTCTCTGCCACATGAGTAGCTTGCATGACAGGCGCGAGGCTTCCACTTCAAGTTTCTAAATGGTGAATAGGAGATAAAAGTCTCTTGGGACCATTTGTGTCTGGGATAGTTTTGAACCCAGATCGTCAGATCTCAGCTTTCTGAGTTTGCAGGATGACAGACCTTAGCTACTATACGCCTAGACCCTAACACTCTGTTGCAAGGGGTCCTTGGTTCCACGTGGAAGGGCACTAGCCATGATCCCAACAGGTAATTGTCAGTGGCTAGGTCCTGAGTTCAAGGTTCATGACTGAGAAACTTAAACCAAAAATTGGTCTGCAGGAGACAACTCACTAGAGTTAGGTACATACATAATTTTGGCACTGACAGGGACAAATCATCATCTTACTTGTGGAGCTCTTATAAGAACCAGATGAAAAAATGCACCGTGTGAATGACTCAACACACAACATCTCATGAAGGACTCATCACATAGCTGTATCCCACATGCTGTCATTAAATTAAGGGGCTTTCATCAGTATCACCATTCTTTCAGAAACACCTCACAAACAGTCCAAATTTAGATTTTAGAGGGATGGGGTTTTGGGGGGAGGGCATCAGCCATGGAATTGGACTGAAAATTTTGGGGTACTGTCCTAAGATTTTTTGCTCAAGATTAGAGCTCTACCACTTTGAGCCACAGCTCAGAGTTTCACAGACATCCTGACAGAGCTGGGTTTTAAACCCACCAGTATCAGATCTCAGCCCCTGAGTATCTTGGAAGACAGGGGTAAGTAAGCCAGCAGCATCCGGTTCTGTGGAGCTGAGTTGCAGTGGTTTACCTCTAGCTAAGTCAGGTTAGACGGCAGCTGTCAGCACTAGACTCCCTCTTGCTCTGTGATGAGGTATTTGCAGCCCTATCCTTATAAAGTTGCAGTCAGAACATTCTATCTTTTCCTTTTTATTTTTTGTTTTGGTGCCAGTCATGGGTCTTGAGTAAGGGTCTAGACACAGTCCTTAATCTTTTATGCTCAAAGTTAGTGCTCAACTGCTTGAGCGACAGCACAACTTCTGGATTTTCCTATGCACACAGTAGTGAGGAATCGAAACGAGGGCTTTGTACGTACTAGGCGAGCACTCTATCACTCAGCCCCATTAGTGACAAGTGTATAAACAGATAAATGCTTAGACTTGTAGATAGATAGATATATAGATAGATGGACAGATGTATATAACGTGAGATGTCTCTATATTATGAAATTGCATATACAATATTACTACCTATTATTGGCAGTTAAATTATTCCTTCCTTTTTTAAGCATCATGATTGAATACATAATAAAATATTAATTGAAAATTATTCAATGTTCTATAATTGTGTATAATTTTATAATATAATCGTACACTACTAATGTAATTGTTACTTTTACAACATTCCATTCACAGAGATGTATATTGGAAAGTGTTTCTTAGAATCTCCTGCCATCCCAGCAGTCCAGGATTCGATTTCCAGGCTTAAGTTGTCGGTTTCGTCTTGGCTTCCCTAATAGCCATCCAAATATCAACAATGCAAGGTCATGTACACTTTCTAGGCAGTATAATTTAGACTCAGGATGGTCACAATGCAAAGAAAAAAAAAGTAAAACCACCTCCTTGAACTTCTCAGTTTTATCCTTCTCCTTTTTATTTTTATTTTTGCCAGCCCGGAAATTTGAACTCGGGACCTAGGATCCAAGGATCGGCTGTGGCAGAGATACCAAGACCTGAGTTCAAGCCCGGTGCTTGGCCCAAAACATGATAATATTAATAATAATAAGGCCATGGCTTGGAATTTGCACCATTTTTCTGGCAGGCCTGGGATTTAAACTCAGGATCTGGGAATTCTGAGGCACTGTGGGTGAAGGGGAAGATCTCCATCCTTGAAGAAAAGCAATTAAGACAAGTTCCCAGGGCCTGAATTGAAGCCCCAGCACTATAAAATATAATAGTCATATATTAGATCTATGTCATACGGGTTTACTCCATATGACATTTATTACACTTATTTATTTAGTATTATTGTACATATAACATTTATTTTATTACATCATATCACATGTACTGAGACCCAAGACTTTCACAGAGAAGGAAAAAATGTGTCAAAATTGGCTTCTTACTCCATGAATAAATTTTTGGCCATGCTGGGATTTCAACTCACAGCCTACAATGCCCAATTCATAAATGGGGTCACAGTCTTAGCACACCAGCCTCCAGCAAACTGAGCTGCCAGGAAGTTCTGAGGATCTATAATCAAGCCACAGTAGTGCCCAATATATATATATATATATATATATATATATGTACATATATATATATGTACATATATATACAAGTATAAATATATACATACATATATATGTGTATATATATATATATACAGAGGGAATATGATATTATGATATTATTAAATTATATATATAATTACCAATTATTAGTGATTAAATTATGCCTCCATTTAATGAAGAATCATCGTTGAATACTTACAAAAGCATTAATAAAATATCAGTCAATATCCTTAATCATACCATGGTGCTAGAATGGAAGATATAAGTTCAATAATTTTTGGGTGGCATTCATTCTAAAATAGAATCATGAATTAATTTCAAATTTACTTATTAGTTTTATAACATTCCATTAGCATTCAAACGAATAGGAATGAGTTTGCAGGATCTCCCTCCATTTGTGGGTGCCTGTCCTAGCATTCGAATTCCAGGCCTGGGAAGTTTTCTTCGAATGCAAACCATTGGAATGACACCGTTAAGATTTCAGATTGTCACGAAAAAAAAGAACAACAAGAAGAAAAGTAAGCCAGGTTGTCCGTGGTTCCTCCCTGTGATCCTAGCTCCTCAGAAGGCTGAGATGCCAATTTGAATGCAGCCTGGGCAGAAAAGTCCGCTACACTTGTATTACTTAAGAGATCACAGGAAAACACAAGAAATAAACAAACAAAATCCCTGAGTGGTTCAAGTTGCAGAGCACTACCGTTGAGCAAAAGGAGCTCAGGGACAGGGCCTGGATGATGGGCTTTCAGCAGGTTGCCCATGCCCAGCCCTCCAACCTGGGCAAGCTGGAACAAGCCCTCAGAGAGTACTAAGTCTGCAGCTTGAACAAAGCATCCTTCCCTGCCATTTAAGAACTGAAGCCACGAAGGCTTTGCCTGGGCTGGTGTGTGCAACTGGGGTTGAGGAATCTCTATTTTACTGAAGACCCCAACTCAGTTCTGCCACCGTTGACCTATTCCAGCCACAGACAGTCCTGGGAACACTAGATGCCAGGATGTGGAGATATCTGAAATAGCCTTGCACAGACAATTCTGGGAAACACATGGTGTTTGCTTAAGGCAGGGTGTCAAGGTATCAGAAACTCCAGAACAACCCCTTCTGGGGTCTGGTGACCATTATCTAAACCAGACACCCTGCAGTTTAGCACATATCATCTTGAGACTTCCCTGTGGTACAAGCCAACCAGTTTAAAGTATGTCAGCCCCCTTGATCTAACCAACAACTTGTTTCTGGTCCTTTCCCACTTTGTAGTTCACCAATCATTATATAGAATTGTTTTATGATTTTCCCACAGTGTGTACTGATTTGTTAGAAGACGCTATGGTGTATGCAAAGTCCCTGCCTTCCCTAAAAAGTGTATAAAAGGTGCTGTAAACCTCGGTTGCTGCTATGTAAGTCTGAGGGGACCAAGCTTGAGCTTGCAATAAAGACTACTTTGCTTTTACATTGGTGGTGGTCTCTGGTGGTCTTTTGGGTAAGGATTTCTGAATTCAGCTTTACGGTGTGTGCAATGGGTGCATTATGTTCTGGCTGAGATGTCCCATCAGAACACCTAGCAGCCAGCCACTGCCTCCAGGGAAAACACAGTTCCTAGGCTGTAGGAGTTGTCGAAGGTTGTGTCTCCATTTCCTCTATCTCCCTGTAAGATGTGAGCTTAGACCTCTGGGGCCTGGTGGACATCACTCATTCATTATTCCTTATTGCAGAGTCTCAGGGTGGTCCCAAACCCTGACAAAGATAGGAGTCAGCGATTTCTGTGCAAAAGCGGTAATCCAATAAATCCCACCATCATAGCCTCTTTTAGAAATGAGCCTTGGTCTGCGAATGTGGCTTACTGGTATGCTGCGGACCGGCTCTGTCGGGACAACGGAGGACACCTAGTGGAGGAACTGGAATAGGTGGAGAGATGGCAAACAGACAACTCACTCACAAGAGGAGTGGATGCTGAGTGTGATTTAATGCAGAGGATAACAAGCTTTTATAGCAAAACTCTCCATGAGAAAGGGCAAAAGGTTACACAATCTTGCTGCAATGCTTCGTTCTTGGGTGGTCACCAGCTGGTCGCCTGATCTTGTTTTTTGGATGACGAGCTATGATGATAGGCACTTGTTTTCGGCTTTACCTCTATTTTTAAGAAATACAATGGGTTTCGATGTTTATCACCAATTAACCATTAACCAGAGCATATGGGCAAGCTGCTGAACAGAAAGGCATGAACTCTAGTACTTCATAGTTACCTTTGTTTAGTTTTGTACTTTATACGTTTCAAATCTTTTCTAAGCAATTGTGCTTAGAGGGTTCCCAATTTGTGGTCAAAAATCATGATATTCATTATACGTAGTTAAATCTGGCCATATATCAAATTTAAGCTCATAGTGTCTTTTCTGTAACCCTTTCACATAATCGTTTACTCTTTTCTATCGAGGCCTTAACTGTCTCATAAATCTTTCTTGTTCCTTCTTTAATAGTAAGCACCAAGGAAGCCTAGATCTAGCAAGTCTCTCAGTAAATGAAAGAGAGCAATAGGAAGTTATTTCTCCTAAGTAGTTTTCCCAATGGTTGCCATCCTTATCATACACACCTGTGAAAAGGCTATGGATCTGGGGGAAGTTTTTGGGGTCCTCTAGATAATGGAGGATCCCACCATTTTCCTCTGATAAGCCATTGCCACCTTTTATCTACCAACCTTTTTTGGAATCTTATTTAGCTTTTGGTCTAAATATCCTTCTACATCTTTTTTATCTACAAGACATCTATATGAATCTATTGTATATGCTTTAGGATTAAAGGGAAGTCTCCAATAGCCATACACTCTTTCTGCTCTAGCCGTGCCTACAGCTTCTTGTAAATCTCTTACAAACAATTTCTTTTGCTGAAGTGACGTCATGAAACACCCAATGATTTATATTTACTTATGACTTGTCTACTAGCCTCCACAAGAGGAGCTTTCAGGGTAGCACTTAACTCTGGTGAGTTAGTCATATTCTTAAGACACTCATCAGATGTTGGAGTCGTCAACACTTTTAAAAAAGAGCCTTGAATAAGGGAACGTTGAGCATGAGTAAGTACAATGAGCAGCAGGAACAGTAAAACATTAATAGGCACTCCTATACAGTGAAGAAAAGAAAAACAGGAACAGAAACACATCTTTTCCAGGGGCTTGCAAGCCTTTCCAGGAGGTAGGCCACTTTGAAGTCCCATTCTCTGAGGTAGTTCTCTTTGAAGCCTCATTCTCTGAGGTAGACTTCGGTGAAGTCCCATTCTCAGAGATAGGCTTCTGTGAAGCCCCATTATCTGGTCTGAAAGCAGGTTTCCCATGCTAAGCAGACCCCACCGGAGTAGGCGTGGCACTGGTAGCGTGCTTACTTAGCACACACAAAGACCTGAGTTTGATTCCTCACTAGCACAGAAAGAGAAAAAGACAAAAGTGGCACTGTGCTTAAGTGGCAAAAGTTCTAGTCTTGAAAAAAAGCAGCTCACGAACATGCCCAGACCCTGAGTTCAAGCCACAAGATTGACAAAAAAAAAGTCAGAGAGTGAGACATATTCTTCTGGGACTCAGAGGAGGGCCGGTATGGGTAGGAGGTAGAGGACAGGTGCTGGTGGCTCACCCATGTAATCTTAACTACTCAGGAGGCTGAGATCTGAGGATGCCAATTGCAAGCAAGAACGGATATATGAGTCTCTTTTCTCCAATTAAACCCCAAAAGCCAGAAGTAGAGCTGTGGTTCAAGTAGTACAGTGCAAGTCTTGAGCACAAAAGCTCAGGGATAGGGTCCAGGCCATGAATTCAAACCCCAGGACTGGCATGCGTGTTTGCGCGCATGCACATGTGTGGGTGCGCATGCACGCATGCACACACGCACACACGCACACACACACAAACACACACACACACACACACACACACCACCACCACCACCACCACCACCACCACAATAGAGCATTTTCCAGTCAGCCTGCACAAGTTCCATCTGTAGGAACTCAATATTTTTTTTAAAAGGGGGAGAAGGGAAGGAAAGGCTTGCTCCAGGAGGTGATGTAACCAGTGCCAAAATTCCACAGGAGCTCTAAGATGTGGAACAAGACAGAGCGCCTCAGGCAATAAGTACAGCGTGGGCAAAGGTCCTGAGGTGTGCTGTAGAACTGGTGGTGTGGGTGGAATGAAGGTTCTGTGGCTTCAGACAAGTCTGGCAGAACACTCAAGTCTGGGACAAGATTTACACTTGAGTCACAGTTAGGGCAGAATGGGGTCCAGGGGAAGATTAGTGTGTCTTTTTACCAAGGACCCCAGCCATTTTCTTTGACCGGAAGCCTATTTTTCACAGCTCCTCACCTTCAGGCCTCCTTTGCATGGAGGAGTCAGGGCAAATGCAAGGAAGAATGCTTGCTTAAGAAAAGCTTCTACCCAGTGTCCCCAGTGGCTCAACCCCTGTAAATCCTAGCTACTCAGGACACTGAGATCAGAGATCGTGGGTCAAAGCCAGCTCAGGGGAGGAAAGTTAGTGAGACTTTTTTGCCGATGAACTACCAAAAGCCAGAAATGGAGCTGTGGCTCAAGTGGTAGATTGCCAGCCTTGAGGGAAAAATTTATGAGACCACAGGCCAGACCCTGATTTCAGGCCCCAGTACTGGCACAGAGAAAATAAAGAAAAGCTTTCAGGAGCTCCTAGTCCACTGTGGTGAAAGGCCAGATCAGCTGGGCGCTGGTGGCTCATGCCTGTCCTCCTAGCACCTCAGGAGGCTGAGATTGGAGGATTGCCATTCAAAGCCAGCCTGGGCAGGAAAGTCCGGGAGACACTGTTCTCCAAGAACCACCAGAAAACCGGAAGTGGTGCTGTGGCTCAAGTGGTAAGATGAAGAACTGGGGGACAGCAACCAGGCCCAGAGTTTGAGCTACATGACCAATACCTGGCCTGCTTTGACCTCATGCTGTGGCTCTAAGCAGAGTATTTTCCAGTGTGCTCCTGAGGGTCTCCCAATGTCTAGGTGTCCTACACTTCTTTAGAGCAGCCTCCTTGGAGGCCTTTGCATACTGAGTGGGCCACAGTACCAGAGAAGGATCGACCCTTGTGACACGGATGTCATCAACCCGGTCATCAGAATGACATCTATCATGGGAGCAGTGTGGATCTGAGCACTAACTAAATCGACGTCTCAGACCACAGTTCTGGTCCAGGAGGGGTAAAGCAGTAAATGTCCGCTCATATGGATATCACAAGAATGCACATTTGTCAGGCACACCTTGGGCGGTGTTGAGTGAAAGACTTGTAGGCTCAGGAATCCAGAGCCGGCTGGCTGCTGTTTGTAGTAAACGCTATATCCCAGGAGTCCCAGGGCTCGGAACCCTGCTTTCTTCCCCAGTGCTTAGATGGAGGCACAGGTGCCATGGAACTTACTGCCATGGCCCAGATCCCTCAGCCCAAGAAGGACTTAGGGAGAAACAACTGATGTGGTTTAAGAGTTTACTATGATTATGCCTCAGGACTGCCCCCAGTTATAGCTCCGCTTGTCATTACCACCTCCCTCTGTTTGTGTGTGTGTGTGTGTGTGTGTGTGTGTGTGTGTGTGTGTGTGTGCACATGCGCATGAGTGCATCTTGGTAGTAGGACTTGAACTCAGGGCCCGGGTTCTGTCCTTCAGTTTTTTTCATTCAAGGATAGCACTGTACCACTTGAGCCAGAACTTTTCTTCCAGCTTTCAGGTGGTATTTGGGGAGAGGACAGTCTCACAGATATTTTTTGCTGGGTTGCCTCTGAATGTCAATCCTCAGATCTCAGCCTCCTGAGGGAGCTAGGAATATAAGAGCATGAGCCATTAGCATCTGGCCATGCTTTCCTTCTTGGATAAAACAGAATACCTGTCTTCTAGCTGAGCACCCATCTACAGCTATCCCACCTATCTCTACCCCTACCCCATACCCCTCCAGGTTTCAGAGGAATCATTCCTTCCCCTGAGGACAAAGAAATAGGATGCATTGACAGGTTTGAGCTTTATGTTCTCCACACAGTCAGGGGCTGTTGGCAGCTGAGGTAGAGGCCAGAGATCTAGGTAAGAGCAAGTAGATAGCTGTTAGAACAGAAGAGACTATGAAAAGACATCCATGCAGCTGGATGCCAGTGGCTCATGCCTATAATCTTAGCTCCTCAAGGCAGACACTGGAGGATAAATCAAGATTCAAAGCTAACCTGGGAAGACTCTTATCTCCAATGAATCACCAAAAAGCTGGGAAGTGGAGCTACTATAGTTCAAGTGGTAGACCACCAACTTTGTGCAAACAGGCAAAAGCTAAACGTTACCACCTATGCTCTGAGTTCAAGACCCGGTAAACACACACACACACACACACACACACACACACACACACACACACACACACACACACACTATGTGCATGCAAAATCAGAGATTTCTACACTGCAATTTTTAGGTATTCTCTACCTCTTCCGCATTAAGCCTGGTGGTTGTTGGCCTAGGAGTTTGATGCATACAACACCACTTGGCATCTTTAATTTTGGGGAACAGAATGGCTAGAAAGTCAGCATTCGCCATCCCAGCTCCTTGATTGGGTCGTGATCTATACCAGCCCTTTGGGGCTCCTTTTACACACTCACCAAGATTCTTTTAACAAGCATCACATTCTGGCCACTGGTGGTTCACACCTGTCATCCTAGCTACTCAAGAAGCTGAGATCTGGAGGATCATGGTGACAAGCCAGCCTGGGCAGGAAAGTGTATGAGATTTTATCCTTGATGAAACATCAGAAAACAAGAAGTGGCCCTGTAGCTCAAGTAGTAGAGTGCCAGCCTTGAGAAAAAGAGCTTAGGGACAGCGCTCATGGAAAACAACAACGAGAGGCATTGCATGTTGGCTCTGGGATTGTCATGGGCTGAATATAATTGGAATTTTCAAGTGCACCAAGATAAAGCATTACCTCCTTTAGTCCTGTGCTCCTCCATCTGTCTCACCCTCTGACCTTGGCATGCTTCGAGTCACCATGGCACTAGTTGGACGGGAGGGCTCCGAGGAGGAAGATCCCAGAGCAATCACCCACCTCCTTCTTCCATGCTCACCCTGCTGCTTCTGCCATAGACCTACTTCCTGGAATCCGTCCATGAGATCATGGCCGCCAACATTGTAGTGAGCGGTGGGTCTAGCCAAACTCGGGGAAGTTAGGGGTGGTAGTCGGTCTGGGACTAGGAGTTTCCACCCTGGGTGTGGGCTGAGTCCAGGGATGACATTTATTTCATCCTGAGCCTTGTAGGGGTAGGGAGACAATGTAGAGTCCACACTGAGTCAGGTAAGATCAGAATCTGGAGGACTACTTTTGTGGGGGAGGCTGTGGGGCTCAGGGGGCCACTGTTCTTGGTACTCCTCTCTCGGGACTCACCTCTCCCTCTCTCATCCCTCAATGGTAAAAGAGAAACTTTAAATACGGTGTAAAAGAGGGGGCAGTGGAGTATTTCTGTGTGAACCAGATTTGTGCTTCATATTCATCCTAGCCCCTACTTCCAATTTATCTGAGTAATGACTATATGTGTTTTGGGGCAGGGGATCATCTTAGCTGAGAATGTGGCTCAGTGGTAGAGTGGTTGCCTAGCATGCCTGAAGTCGTGGGTTCAATTCCACACAGAAAAAGCTGGAAGGAGAAGTGAGGCTCAACTGGTAGAGCAACAGTCTTGATCAAAAAGAGCTCAGGGACAGTGACCAGGCCCTGAGTTCAAGCCCCATGACTGGAAGAACAAATCTTTGTGGAGGCTTTGTTTCCCTTTGAAAACAATTTATTCTTTGTGATAAGCATAACATGGGCCTCTTCCCTGGTCACCAATGGGCCATTAGATATCCCTTGAATTTTGTCTCCTCCCAGCAGCCTCTGCTCTACCCAGCCCACAGTTTACCCTTCCCATCACCAAGCAGATAGAGACCTAGAGAAGGCCACCTGGCCACCTAGTTCTGGTGGCTGCCGAGGATTTTGAGACTCAATATGTCACATAGGGAGTCATTATCCCCATCAGCCTACAGAAAAAAGGGACAGAGTGCTGCAAGCCTGAGTTCACAAGCTGTGGGTGGCTCTGGATATGGGACATCTGTGGCAGGATGTGCTCTGCGGGAGAGTTCTCTACAGGGTAAGGAACCCCGACCTCTTCTCTGGCAGTTTCCACACGGTCTTGAAGTTGCAATTCTTCAAAACCTTTCTGCTCCTCCCTCATTTTGCCCACCCAGGAGCCTGAGGCCTCTAAAGCAGCAACACAGATGGGTGGCTCAGACTGGACCGACATCTGGAGCCTTTTGAGAGGAGAGACAGCAGCTCCTGCAGCTCTTTCCTCTTTGTCTTCTCCTGGGACAGATGGCACATTCCCTTGGCTTTCTCTGACACAGTTGATCCAGGACGAACATCTGTCCTTTACACACCAGGAGCAACTCCTGGACGGTGTGGATATGTGCCAACAGCCGACTGCATGGATGGTGGAGCTCATTCACTGGACTATGGAAATGCACCTCATCAGGCAAGTCGTGGATTAAGCAGATTTTCTTTTTGGACTCCCACATGTCCCACTTCCCATCCTCACACATGCTGTGGTGGCAGCTCACGGGGCAGATACCTGTGGATCCAGCTCTATCTGGCACTGAGCTGTCGGGTGGATTGAGTGCCTGCAACAGGCCCGCCGCTCCTGCGGCAGGAGTTTCCCCCTGTGGATGTCAGGCTCAAAGAGTGCTCACAGAGTCACATCCCTCTTACTTTGGGGGATGTCTCTATCCTCTGCAATGGACACATCAGGGGAAGTCGCTTTCTCACCTTTTGCTTCTCCAGGGCTCACACCTTCCCCTTCCCCAGGGAAAGCCAGGATGATCAGCTGGGCCTGCAGGCACTCATCCTGTGTTCTGATTACTTCCAGGCACTTGAGAGTGTCCTGCCACTTTGGGGGCATCACCTAGTCCCACAGTTCGTCTGGTCCTGCACTTGCTAAAGCTGCTTAAGCAGCTGGGTCTGCCTCTGCAGGTGCTGCTGCAAGGCCTACTTCTTGGAGCTCAGTCATTCATTGGAGGTGATGTGATGCTCACAGGTGGCTCTGAGCTCCTGCAGCTGGGCCAGGGACTGCTCCTGCTGCTCCTGCAGCTCCCAAGCCACTTGGGTCTCTCTCTCATCCATCTCTTTCCATTCCTCTATCTTCTCCTCTGAGAGGTCCATCTGTTCCTGCAGATGTTTCTTCACCTGTTGCTCAGAGTCCAAGATGCTAGCAAACTCCTCCTTCTCACCGCTCACCCTATGGAGAGCAACCCACAGCAAGGCCAGCTGTTCTTCTAGTTGTGGGTCGCACAGACATGTGCATCATGGGGTCTCGGGGATCCCTTGCCAACCCTCTGCCTTCTCCTCCAGTCTCCGCAGTTGTTCCCACTGCTCTCCATTCTGAAGATGGGGCCTCTGGTTTTCCTGGACCTGGATGTGAAGTTGTTCCTCCAGGTTTTTCAACTCCATCTGCATGCGGTAGGCCTGGGTCTGCAGCTTCTGCTTGACCTGAGATAGTCCTGTGGGGGGCCGTGGCTCTGCCAGCTTCCTTCTCAGTTCCCCAAGCTCTTTCTCAAAATCCAGCAGTTGCCTAGCCCCTCCCTCCTTCTGCTCTGTCAGTTGGTTCACCTGCTCGGTCAGCGGCTGGGCTTCTTCCTTTGCGTGGACCTCTCAATTCTCAGGTCCTTCACGAAGGTTTCTGTCTCCAGATTTTCTGCTGTCACCATTCAGCTCAGGTTGTCCAGTAGTCTTGTCAGTACCTTATGCCCTGCCAGTGCTTGTTTGAGCTTGCAGATTCTGTTATTCCTGTTGCTCCTCTATGTCCAGAGTGCTTCCAGCTTCTCCTGCAACTCTTTGTTCACTTGCTCCAGGTCATAGAAGCTTCTGATCTTTTACTCTAGTTGAAGTGTTACATCATTCAGCTGTTCGAAGAATATTTCAGTCTCCTTCTGTGCAGCAGTGACTGCAGAAGCCTCCATCTCCAGCTCTGCCATGCACCACTATGTGGCCTACAGGCAGCTGGTTAGAGCTTTGTGCTCCATTACTCTGTCATCGGCCACGTGCTGCATGTGGGCCAGTGCAGATTGTAAATCACTTTCTGCCAAAATCAACTTCTGTATGAGTGGGTTGTGGATTTCTAGCTCTATTATCAGTTCTTTGTGCCCCTGGGCTATCTTCTCCCTCTCTTTCTCCCGTTGATACTGCAGGTCTGTCTTTTCCTGATTCAGTGGTTAGATATTGGCACAGACTGCCTGGTTTCTTCTTTTGCTGTGGTCCAGGGAAGGCACCACGTGTTGGTAGCACCTCTGAAGATCTTTGGTGGTATCAGGACCCTTGACACTCTGGAACTTGATGGCTGTAACAGTCTCCAAAGGCAGGGGTGGCCTGGGGTTGGCATTACCTTTGGCTGGACCTTCCTTTGAATCATGCTCTCCAGTGGTGTTTGTCTTGCGGATCCCTCCCTTTTTTGTGTTCTTTGTTTTCTTGAATGTTGCAGGTCTGGTGGCAGGTTTCTTCTGTCGTTTCTTCAAGAAGATATTTCTTGCCCACAGCTCTGTCACGGAGTCTGGTTGTTAAGACATCTGAGCACAAGGATGGAAGAGATGGGCTGGCCACATTCCCAGGCTCTGGGTAATCCTCTATTCTCCCACTCACTGACTAGGCTGTAAGTTTCCTAATCCACTCCAAAGTCGCCTCAAGACTCTTGCTCACCTCCCAGCCACCTCTAACTTCCTCAACTGCTGGTAGTGGTGTCAACCAACAGAGGGAATCTGGGTGCTACTGGACAGCATGGAATATGGGAGTGGCCACAATTCTTGTATCCCATTGGTTAGAATGAACCATGAAAGAATAGGGGTGCAGTCAGAATCCTGTGATGCAGGATGCATAGGTGGAGTCAAGATGACAGCGGCTCCCCAGCCCCTTTCCAAGGAAACTCTGTCCAATTCAGTTGGAAACAAGAGGGTGACTTGCTTCAGCCGGATGGCTGCACAGATTGTTCTGTATGACTGTTTGTTGCCAATCTCGGAACTTGAACTCAAGGTTTGGGCACAGTCCGTGAGCTGCTTTTGATCAAAGCTAGCCCTCTACCATACGGCTCTACTTATGGCTTTGTTGACATTGAACTTGGGCAGGCGTTTCAAGGACTTTCCTGCCTACGGTGACTTTGACCATAATCCTCCTATACAGGCTTGTATCAAGGAGGACTGCTGAGAACCACTGGTGTCTGCCTAATCATTGGTCTTGCTGATGTTCTGGGACAGACCAGTGAGTTTCCTATCCATAGGTTTAAGTGGTGGGAGCTGGAGCCCACAGTTTAAATCCTGGTCCTGCCAACTCAAAATGGCAGGAGATCCTAAGACACTCATTCATATCCATATGAATAAAAATGGAATGGGATGTATGTATGATTGAATAGGCAGTTCTTGAATGATTCCAGGATAAAATTATACACTATAATAGGACACTGAAGGATTTTAACTAATACTTTATGAAGCATTTACACAATGACATTCATTTAATGAAGGCATAATGAAATACCTAAGAATTGGGCATCATATAGTATAGAGATGCCATTTTTCTCTGCCAGGACTGGGATTGGAACTCATGGTCTGGGTAACTCTGTTGCACTTTATGGGAAGGGGAAGCTCGCCTCCCTGAAGTGAAGAAATTCAATTCTCTTCCTTAGGCCTGAAACCGATCCTCCACACTAGAAAACATCTCATTCGTGTACATTTTAGATATATGATTTATATTTACATACATATGTTGATTTTATATTATGTTCAGTGTAGTTATTCATTTTATTTTTCATTTTGTTCATGTATTGACTATTTTATTGATTATTTTGGCACATAGAACATTGATTACTTTGATTACATAGGATATAGGACTGCATATGTTTTCCACTTCATACCTGACACCCAAGACTTTCGCAGAAAAGGAAAACATGTGTCACCATCAGCGTCTTAATCCACGATTATTGTTTGGGAATGCTGGCATCTGAATTCATGGCCTACAGGGCCAAATTCACGAATGGGTGAGAGTCAGCATGCCATCCTTGGGCAAAATGAGCTGACACAAACTATGCAGGACCTGAGATTGAGCCCCTGGGGTTGAGAAAATAAGAACAGATTGACACACAGATGGTAGTATATTAAAAAATATATGTTTTCACAAGTCAATACCTGACAAACATTAGACACTTATCTGGGCATTATGAAACTGAATGATGTATTTGACCAATGTGATCATTAACACCCTCCTTACTAGAAGGCAATCCTTCTCCAACTATAAGGGAAACTTGCATTCCTGCTAGATAAAAATCCGCCAAACTCCCTCCTTCTGGGTAGGAAACCCTCCGTCACTCTTGGTAGGAAACCCTTTATGTGTAGCTTGCCTTTTTTTTTTCCCATTTTTGGTCAGTCTTGGGACTGAACTCTGGGCCTCGACACTGTTCCTCAGCTCTTCATCTCAAGGATAGCGCTCTACCACTTGAGCCACAGCACCACTTCTGGCTTTCTCTGCTTATGTGGTGCTGAGGAATCGAACCCAGAGGCTCAAGCATGCAAGACAAACACTCTACTGCTGAGCTACCTTCTCAGCCCTTCATCTGAGTTTTTAGTTCACTCACTTGCCAATGTTGAATTCGTCTAAGTCCTTTGTGCAGCTTTGGCCTTCAATCACCACACAAAATCTACCCTTTATAGATTATGTTTCTAGAATTAATTTTCCCATGCCATCTTACTAGAGCACTTAATTTATGGGTTTAAAAAATCTTTTAGTATAATTAACAAATCTCTGTTGATCTTATTCTACTCTACATTTTATTTTTGCCAGTCCTGGTTCTCCCTGAGCTTCTTTTGCTCAAAGCTAGCACTCTACTAGTTGAGCCACAGTGCCACTTCCAGCCTTTTCTGTTTATCAGGTGCTGAGGAATAAAACACAGGACTTCATGCATGCTAGGCAAACAATTTAAAACTAAGCCATATTCCTAGCCTCCAAACTACATTTTATTTATACTAATTATACTAATTTATTTATACTGATTCCTAAGCTGCTATCTGGGGCCTGACTCGAATTTTTGGAAAATTTTGGGGGTGGATCCTGAATAGTACCTATGTAAATATGAAATATGAATGACCCTCTAGGGAAGGGGTCTCTCCTGACTAGTATAAAATGTTTGAAAATGGACAGGTGGATGATATGCTAGGATGTAAGTGATGGCAAATTGAACCAAAGCACAGGTTCTACTCTAGTTGGCCAGGAAGGTCTCCAGCACTAGTCCTCCACAACACCATCAGACATTTCCCCTGGCTATGTTTAGTGCTTATTGCTCAACTCTTCACAGGTTGGGCCTTCACTGCATCTTGATAAGTTTCCCAGAAATGCCAGTTGTCCCCCGTACCTACAGAGGCAAGGGGTATAGTTGGCCTTGGGAAGATAGGATTTTTGTATTAGATCCTCCTCTTGCAAACAGCAACAGCAGGGTCTTTCGAGTTTCCCCAAGCTGTTTTTGGCCGACAGATCATGCACTCCATGCCCTTGGGGGGTCTGAGGTTCATTACAGTGGGAAGTGTACCACTTGTTTTTCTGGTCTCAGTGCCACATAATCTTAACAGTAATGGTGAGCAGAGTATTTAATCCATTTCACCCAAGCATTAATTTTTGTTGGTCATAGGACTTGAACTCTGGGCCTGGGCACTGTCCCTGAGCTCTTCAGCTCAAGGCGAAGGAAAGCCCTACTAGTTGAGCCTAGCTCCAATTCCAGTTTTCTGGTGGTTAATTGGAGATAAGAGTCTCAAGGACTTTTCTGCTCTGTCTGTCTTTGAACCCCAATCCTCAGATCCTGAGTAGCTAGGATTGCAGGTGCAGGTCACTGGCACCCAGATTTGGACTTGAATTTTAAGTTTACCCAGAAAGTTTGCTTCTTAAACTGAGGCTCCAATGCCATACATCCTTGGATCTGCTAGAGGATCAATCCAGGCTTCAGAGTCAAAGTAGGCAGCTGAAGGATTTTAGTGAATAAGACTTTTTTGAGTTCCCCTTTCAGCATATAAGATTTAAAACACACACATTCAAGCACTTATGTATAACACATTTTTGTTTGGACAAGTGCACATTATGGATCTCAATAATAAAAATTATCCATTATTTAATAGTGTTCTGAGATCTTTTTCACCATTCTCCCAGTGAATTATCAGAAGCAGGTCCTTGGATCATTTTTCTTTGGTTCCTTAGGCCTAGAATTCTTCTTCCCCATTTTAGCAGGTCTCTTGAGATTTCTGTTTTTGATGCACTAAATCCTATCTATTGTAAGTTTCTTGTGCTCCCCTTTCATATTCAACTCTCCCCTTACTGGAGATTTCTCAAATATGGCTTCCTCCAGTTCCCACATATTTATTCTTGGGCCAGAGAATGAAAACAAACATCAAGACTCAAGTTTTCTTTGTGCCTAAGACTCACTCAGCACATGAAAGTCGCCAACCAACAAGGTAATGTGCACTAGTCCAATTTTTCCTCTCATGGCCAATGCATGAGGTTACTTTTTATTGTGCTGCTTCCATCGGCCCTTTCCTGACATTGCTGATACACTTTCCATCATTAACCACAATGGGTGGGTTTAACCCAGCCTTGAGCTACCTCAACAAGGCAGGATGTGTCTCCTTCTAAAGGGTTCCCCCTTTCATAACAAAGATTGTGGACAATACCATAGATTATTGGGAATACTCCCATCGTGTAAGCCAATATCCCAAGAAAGACCAGCAAGTTGAAAGAAACTTAGCACGGCAAAGTTTAGTTCTGTTGAAGGGCATGTTATTGGCAGGAAGCCAATGAAGCAACCGCTCTGAGTAGGAAGTCTGAGTGGGAAGTAAGTTTTACCCCTAATGAGTTACTACTTCTGGTATTGATCAGAAGTTGTGTTCACAATCTTGCTCAATTGGCTCTTTTGAAGCTCAGCTGGCTAGTTTGAAAGGGGATCAGTTTCAGAGCAATCAATGAAACCAGGACAACCATGCCAGAAATTGTTAGAAAATTCTTACTACGCTTGTGCTCTTTGAATTAAATTGTGCCTATGAGTTGAACCATGTCCCCAGAACGATTTTACTTACAGGATATACTTTAGTTAAAATAGCTTTTTGTAAGATTATGTCTATGTGTAGTCAATGACTTCCTTCAAGCAATCACTTTCACAGAAAAATATTCTATCTCTTACACAGTCCATTCCCAAACAGAATTTATTTTCAGCAGCTTCCTCTTAGGAATGGAGGCTTATGAGCTTCCAGTTGAAAACACCTTATTCACATATTGCTTTGGCTTCCTTAGGCAAACTCACCTCAGCAAGTGGTTATGAAACCAACCGCTGTGTGTGGATGCTTTATTATAAAGAACCTATCTGGTACTTCTGCTCCTAATGCTAATAGAAAGAGGAAAGCCTGCTCTCTCTGGAATCACGTAGCTATGGATTAAGCACACATATTGAACCCTGAGCACAGGACACAGATTAGACTGCAGTGTTTTCAGAGTCATAGATAAATCAGCCAGATCCCAGATGCTTGGCTGAACATAAGGCACACTTCTGGTGCCACATTTCTGAGGTAAAGCAGTTCTAAGCTGCCAAGACACTATGGTAGGAAGAGGCCTGAGGGAGAATTCTTGGTGGGAAGGAGAAGGGGAAAGTTTAGATTTAGGTTTTAGAAAATGCAAGCCACTTTCTGAATTGCTTGAAGCATCGAGCAGATCAACATGTTTACTAGCCGTCTCGATGCAGAGTATGAGAACACTTCCCACACCTTACACTCAATCTTTCCTGTTTGGCAGCATTCAATTCCTTCTTGCAGGAGTTAAGCAGTTTTTAAGCAAGCAAAAGTCAGTGAACGTGATCTAGCTAGTGAAGGAAACATATCCTTTGTCTTTAGAATAGATCAATTTCTATCTCAGAACAAGAGGAAGAGAAGAAACTGGTAATGACATTTTGAAAGAAAAATGATAAAAGGAGTGATATTGATCAAGCTGCATTGTATTTACTTTCTGACTTGTTGAATGATGACCCTTGCTACAACTACTTAAAGGAATATATATGTATATATATATATATATATATATATATATATATATATATATACATATACATATATGCAATACTATGTATTTTCTGTGAGTGCATCTCAATCTACAGTGTAAGTATCTTAAAGATAGGAGAACTCAAATGATCATAAAAATGCAACTAGTAATGGTTTAGTCTCTTATCTGTTGAAAGCCCACAGGAAGACATTACAGGCATGAAGATTCCAAGAAGATGGAGGCATACCCCAGCATTAGGATATAGCCCTCACTGTCTTGGCCCAAAGTGACCCCTAAATTGCCAGTAATCACTTCCAAGTTCCAGGAAGTGAGATGAAGGACCAGAAAGAAGGAAATCAAGAAATACAGAACATGTGTGGACTGGCCTTGAAGCAATATCCTAGATGCTATCAGGTAACATTTTTATCTGTATTATCTAAATGTTATCACTATTGGGAAATGTTATCACTATTTTACTTACCCTAGACTTTAGTTAAATCTATTGATTCAGAAAGAAGGTTGGATATTATGGTAAGCACCTGAGATGTTTTGCTATGTATATCAAGGGCTCTAGAACTCATGTGTAATGTTTTACTATTTTGTATGAGGAATAGTTGATGCATTTTATCTGCAACTAGAAACTGCTTTCAAGCATAAGAAAAAGAAGAAACATTTTTCATATGCTACATATGCTATTATATATTGAAAATGTGTATGAAAACATCCAAATTAAGGCATATTGACAATCTATTTTGAACTAACGGGGTGATTTCCCTGAGCATACTCTCATTACATTAAAAAAAATGTGCACTCAATGGAGGGAAGCCAGAAGGAGGAACACAATGAGTGGAAAACAGAACAACATACAACAAGAGGCCCATCAGCTCCACTGGTCATAGAAGGAAAAGAACTAAGTAATCCAAAGACAGTGATTGGAAGGGAGGAAAAAGAGGGAAAGCGGGAATAATCTACACTATACCAAAGGCAAGAAATGTAACCACCTGATATGGAAGAAATAGTTGGTATTGTCAAAGCTCACAAACTTTATAGACCATGAAAATGAAAATTTTCCTTATATGGTTAAAATATGTTTGTGACTTTTACTAAGTATCATGATTCCACAATGCTGTGAATTATGTGAGTATTATGTAATCACCTATCTCAATTTTTTTAAAAAGTGGGAGAAGGATTGGGTTGAGAGTGATGGGTGATTATGTTGTCAGATACATCGTATTCATATACTGTTGTGCAGAATGGGAACTTGTTTGTACAACTACTTAAAGATAATACTAATAAAAACATGTTTACAAAACAACCTCACAGGGGCTGGGAAGGTGGCTCAGTGGTAGAGTGCTTGTCTTGCATGCATGAGGCCCTCGGTTTGATTTCCCAGCAGCACAGAAGCAAAAAGAAAAAAAGCCAGAAGTAGTGCTGTGGCTCAAGTGGTAGAGCACTAGCCTTGAGCTGAAATGCTGAGGGACAGTGCCCAGGCCCAGAGTTCAGGACCCATGACGGGAAATCCCCCCCCCCAAAAAAAAACCCTCATACACTTAAATGAGATATAGTTTTGAACACAGGTTTATAGAATTCTGACAATTTAAATTGTTTCCCATCTTGTTGTTTTTTTTCTTTTTTTCAATAATTGTGTTCAAATGCAAACAACTTAAAATGTATTATCTTTTTTAAACTCTGTATTAGCTTTACCTAGTTAAATAAGTGTATTTGATTTTGATATATCCACATAGGCATACAATGTCCCTTGATTATACTTACCTCTTCATCATTCTCCTTCTCCTCTCCCAGGTTTTTCTTTTATTATTTTAATCATTTTAAGAATACAGCATAGTTGTAGTAAGTACATTTACAATATTGTATAAGATCAGTGTTAACACTTTTCATCCTCCAAAATTCAAATTGCATATTCAGTAAAACAATTTTCCACTCTCCTCTGCTTCAAGATATGCATCAAGTACGATTTTGCTTCCTGTCTCTATCAATTTGACTGTTCTATATAACTGATATAAGTAGAATCATGTAATATTAGATCTTTTTATGACTGGATTATTTCACTTACCACAGTGTCCCAAAGATTCATGCATAATATAGCAGTTGTCAAAACATAATTCTATTTAAAGTTGAAGTAATATACTTCTGTGGGTATAAACCACATTTGCCTTAGCTATTCATTAGTTCATGGCCACTTGGATTGCCTCCAGGTTTTGAGTATTGTACAAAATGAATATGAGAGTACAAGGATCTCTTCCAGACCTTGCTTTTAGATCTTTAGAGTATATACCCAGAAATGGAGTAATTGGATCATACGAAAATTCTCTTTTCTTCTTTTTTTTTATTTTCTGTCATGGGGCTTGAACTCAGGTCAGGGCCACTGTCCCTGAACTTTTCCTCAAGGCTAGTGTTTTACCACTTTAAACCACAGATCCACTTCCCGTTTTCTGCCCAGGCTGGCTTTGAACCACTATCCTTTTATTTCAGCCCCTGTCCTGAGTGGTTAGGATGACAAGTATAAATAATCCTGTTTTAAATTGTTTGAAGAGATGCTCTACTGTTTCCCATAGAGAGGTACCAATTTTACCACACTTTTGCCAACATTGTTATTTTTTTTCTTTTAGTTATCCTACATAATTCATATGAAGCATTAATTTTCTTCATTATTTTGACTAACACTTTCTGGTGGTTAGTGATGTTAAACACCTTCTTTGTGGGCTGGTTAAGACTTTGACTTTACACCATTCTGTGTTGATTTATGGACACTGTTGATTGCATCCTTTGTTGCCTCCCGATTTGTGTTTTCCCAAAATGAATGACCCTACTCTGATGTAAGTTTCCAGTATGTCTTCTGGTCCTGTATCTACAAACCATCATATTGATTTGTACCCCTGTTATTGTAACAGTGAACTAAAGATACAAAATTATGCTCTGGTCACCTATCTACTTCCACTTTTGGATCTCTCTCCCTCAGCTTTTATTAATGGCCTTGGGGCATATCCAAAACTTACTAGGTCCTTAAAACCTGTAGAAACTTAAAGCCCCTATATTTAGTTAGTTCTAATAGAAATACGTGACATCTAATTTCACTCTTTTTCCTTTTTGTATGTTTTTTATTGTAAAAATACTGTACAGGTGTTACAGTTACATGAGTAAGGTAATGAGTACATTACCTATCGAGCACTGTTGCCTCTTCCAGGCAAATAAGATGAAAATTGAGAGCTTTGTAATATAAATGCACACCAAAACTCTAGATATATATTTTTCTTCATATGAGTATTTAGAATTGTGTGAAGCTAGAGATATAACCTACTTGCAAGTTAATAATGAACTTGTCACATTTTCTTGTATGCTAGATTTATGATACTCTTGGGTTAGAGGCAAAAAGGAGTTAATTTGTACGACAATAGTGAAAGCCAGTGAGATATGTGTGTGTATGTGTGTGTATTTATATATTTGAAGTGAATCTACCAGCCCTCAGTGCCACGGAGTGAAGTAAAGATAGCTATGTGAAACCTATACAAACAATAGGTTCTGACTTTGAGCAACTACAATCTATATAATGAGACATAGGCGTACCTGAACTTTACTCTGGAGGAGGACAATAGCTTAGAAATAGCTTATGAAAATATTCTTGCAAATATACTATAGAATATAGAGCAGCTAGTGTTCAATTGAAGGTATGCAAATACTTGAGACTGCCATGAAATTATTCTTTTTCTTTTGTTTCTTGAAGGTTCCTAGCTACCAAGACAGATACATATTTCTCCTAATAAGTACATAGCTCTCCTTAAAAATGAAGCTTGACAATTTGTTAAGAATACTTATTCTTTTTCTAGCTCTAAGCCTTAAGATGAAATAGGGATTTCAATCCTATCTAGAGTACAATTCAACAAAAGAAATAGATGGAGTTCAAATTTTACACATCTAGAAGTTATTCTTTTAGAGACATTTCTTAATGCAGCTGTGGAAGAAATTAAGGAAAAAATAGGTCCACGAATATATTTTAAGAAGATAGTCTATGTATTTTAACAGTATTAAAGGATTATATTTCTGGTTTTTAGTGTGTAAATATCTATAGCATGTGCAAAGAACCAAAGTTCATTCCAGGGCCTATCATGGAATAGAATGTAGCAAATTTTGTATATATTGTTTGTGTATTTATAGAATTCACCTGTCTCACTTCTCTCCCATTTTCATAAACAGAGCACCTCTTTGACATAATGAAAAACAAACATTATATTTCTACCTCCTTCAGGATACTACACACTTTGATGTCTGCTAAATATAGAAAAGATTCATGCACAATCCTCATCTTCAAGGAACAATTTTCAGTAACCCAAGTAGCTTATGTATATTTCCTACCCCTTTCTTCCCAGCTGTCAAACAAGGTGAGTGATGACTGAATTCTATAAGACATAAAAGCTCAGATAATTCAAGGCATGCAGTTAGTATCCAATAGAATCTTCTTCACTTGGATATATATTATCACCATCTTTGTGAGTACTTCAGCTGCCTTATTTGAAAACTGCACTGTCCAGTTAACAGAGTAGATGAATCTCATTATTTAAAACTTCATTTAACTGAAACTGGAAGGATTAATTTCTCAGACACTATTAAGGTTTGAGATTCTGTAGCCACATGTAGCCAGTGGCTAGTCTGTTAGACAACGCATATATAGAATATTTCCACTATCAAAGATGTTTCTGTTAAAACTGTTTTAGAGTGTGTTTCTGCTTGTTAAGAAATAATCCATCTTCCTAAACTACCTATGCATCATAGCTGGTACTCAGATTGAAGATCAGACCAGAAATTCTAGAAACCCATCAAGTTAAGATATAGATATAAATTGTTCTACATATTTTGTTCACATAAATTGTTCACATTTATTTGTGAGGAGGAAGAGGATCAAACAGTCAACGTCAGCAGAATCAACTCTCTCAACTCTAGGAATGAATAGATGAAAAATTTAGCAATTCTTTGCAGCATTGCTTCTGTGATTGGAATTGGCTGTGGTATTCTCGATGGTGATTTTGTTGGAAAGTATAAATGTGTAATTATCACATTAGCTCACAGAAGAATTAGGATCTGTGCTTGTAAATGTCATTTGGTATTTACACATGACATTTTAATTTTGCCTGGTATCAGTACACCACAAATATCTTTATATGGTTTCTGAGGGTTTTTTTTTTTTACATTTTTTATTGTGAAAATATCGTACATAGGTTTTACAATTACATGAGCAAGGTAATGAGTTCATTTCTTATCAAGCACTGTTGCCTCCTCCTTTGTTTCCCCTTATGATCCCTTCTCATCTCCCCCTTCCCCACCCCCATGCCTCCCCTTGCACCAAAGCTGTAAAGGTCGTTTTTCGACATAACGTCTTGTACATCTCATTGTTGCAATGAGTCCACTTGTAACCCTAATAAACAATTTTTCCCTTCCCCTCCACATACCATACCAAAATCAAATACAGTGAAAACAAGTATTGTACCAGGGGAGGGGACATACAAAGCAACAAAGGAATCATCTTAATTATGTTAGAAACAATAACAAGAAAGAAAAAGCATTTGAGTCCTTATCTTGGGTTCATTTCACCTAACATCAACTTATCTGACCGTTTCTGCTTGTCTGAGACATGTACTAGTTATTGCAAATAAGGGAAATCATGGGACCTATGTTTCTTTGGGCCTGGCTTACTATACTTAATATAATTTTTTCCAAGTCTTTCCATTTTCTAACAAATGGGACAATGTCATTCAATCAACTCCAAATTTATCAAAGACCCCGGAGTCAAAGCAGAAACCCTGAAAACATTACAGGACGGAATAGGAGATACCCTTGGTCTGAGTTGTTTGTTTTTTTCATTCATTTTGATTCTTCTTACAGCAGGCATTTTAAAAATTAGTGGAAAACTTAAGACTTTCTTGTGTTTTATAGTCCCATTATTACTCAGTAAGCTTAATAAAGAAAGAGAATCCATGAACTATGTGAACAAATTGTATCTCCAACCACCCTTTTGTTAATTACTGGAGCTAAGAGAACTGGCTCCCCAGAATCTGACCTTCAGAATTCAAGAATGAGGTGGGAATAAGACAAGGGAAGAGAGACATAGAAATTCACACTGGAGTTGCTTTGCTGTCACAATGAACACCTGTTCTCAGACAATCTTTTTGATTCCCACAGTTAGCTTTTATTTGTGCCTTTTTATTAGTATGACAAAGATAACTGACTTTCCCAGATTTAGGGTTGGAAATTTGTGGGACACATTCCTTTATTATGTAATCTTTCTTAAAATTGTGTATCATTACTTTGGCTCTTGGTGCCTTTTCTATCTTTGTTGCAAGTATGTATTTCTACAAATGGAGACTTTGGTTCATCATCATGATTAAATTATGTGGATTTGGGAGAATGTGTGATTTTTTATAGAAGTAAGTTATTATGATTAGGACCCTTTGGTCCATGTTTACATTTCTTTGTGGAATTTTTATTGGGGTCCTTACTCATGGACTCATGTGTAAGTAATTCTTCCAATATTCCCGTATAATCCAGTAGAGTGGGACAATGCATTAGAAATTTAAAACATGCATATAATTCTTTTAAAATATACTTTTAAATATAATATCATATATAAAATCTTTGTTTTGTTTTTGGTAATTTTAATATTATTGTCAAGGTTATGTACAGATGGGTTACACTTACATAAGTAAAGCAGTTACAACATTTCTTGTGTAACTTATTACACCCTCCCTCATTTCCTTCCTCTTTCCCTGGCTCTCTCAATCCCACCGCCCAAATTGTACAGATCATTTCCAACATATTGTCACTTTTGATTTCCATTAAGTAAATTTTTGTGCTGTTCCCATCCTGGACCTCCACAATGTGAACACTGGAACATCATGGTTATACTCCTCTGCCTTGCATATATGCATATATATATATATATATATATATATATATATATATATATGTATATATATATATATATGCCTACAATTTGGGTTCATGTATCTGTTTGATTATTCATTTGTTTATTGCCAAAACTGCAATTTGAATTCAGGGCCTGCACATTGTTCTCTGTGGTTTTTCCACCTCAGTGCTAGCCACAGTTCCACTTCTGGCATTTTGGTAGTTGAATGGACTTTCTCCGGGAGCTGGCTTTGAACCATGATCCTCAAATCTCACCCTTGTGAGTAGGTAGGATTACAGGTGTGAGCCTACTTTATACTTTGACTTTTCATCTCATTGTATCATGCATATATTTCCTACCCAATAACATCCTTAGAAATTTCATACTGTTCTAAGAGCATCACTTACAATGATTACATGGGAGTCCAGTGTTTATAAATTCCATAATTAATTGAACTGTTTTTATTACTGAAAATATTTGTCGTCTCCAAAATATTATATGTATCATCAAAGTTCTTTTGGATTTTTCACTCTAGTATTCATTTTTTATAGACAAGTATCTGCTAGTTAGAAAGAACCAAATACAAACTTTCTTCTTACATAATGATCCATCTTAACTTGGCTCATCTAAAACAGTTAGTTACTCCTCCCTGTGAAGTTACTCTTTTTCCCAGCATGTGGTTCCAATTTTGTAACTTTTACCCACCTTACCCACTATAAACTTTGTCTGAAATGACTCTTGTTATCATCCAGTTTTTGTAAAAACCTTTTCCATGGTATTTCATCAATAGGAATGCATATTTAAATAATAGCAACTTAATGTCATCATTTCCACGGGTATCTGCATTTCAGCCTGGAACAGGATTTTATTTTAATGGAAGAATAAGAGCATCATTGGGAAGGCAGAGATTACCCTTATGAACAAATTTGATCTTTCATTGCTTATTTTTGTTTTGGAATTTGAAGGCTAAAGACTACCAACTCATATATCCTCTGTTGTCACTGTATTTGATTCCGGTTCCCTGCATCTTGTATATACATTTTTCTAATTTGGGGAGGGGAAGGATAACAAAATGCTGAAACAAGGATAGTGGTTGACAAATTGTAACAATGAGATGTACAATACACTATGTTTAAATTGAACTTCAAAACTTCGGGATACGGAGAAGGAAGAGTTAGGGAAGTAAGGAGAGAGAGGAATGTAGGAGGAAAACAAAGGATGGAGTAACAATGCTCAACAAGAAATGTATTCATTACCTTACTCATGTAACTGTAACCCCTCTATACAATATTTTACAATAAAAATATTTTTAAAAGATTACCAGCTCATACTCCCACAGTTTACTTGCTATACTTCTTAAATGCTTCATATGGTTGAAAAGGGGAAACCAAAAAGACAGCAACTTTCAATATAGATTGTCTATTTTTGTAGTACCAAGATGCCAAATGCAGTGCCAAGGACACAGGAACCCAGAGTACCGTCATTAAGCTCTAGAATTCTGAGTTGTTTGCTTTGGCTGGAAATCTCTTAATTTTATTATACACAATATGCAGAAATGTCCTGAAAATTATTCTTGCATAAAAACCTTTCCTACAAATTCAGGAAAATTTGACCAAGTCAAAAAGAGTAAAATAACACAAGAAGAATTCTATTCCTGTTTATATAAAAGCTAGGATTCAACATGGGTCTACTAATAGTCTGAAGAAGACAAACAATTATTTAAGTGAGTTGTTATTATAAATGTAATGATATATGAAATCTGCCTGGAGAGTTGAAAAAATTCCTTCCTGCGCAGTGTCTTGATACATAGGAAGGGAGAAAACAAATATTCTGTAAAATGATGAAAAACTTAGGAAGTTCAGTATTCTCCAAATATTATGACCAAGGAATGTAAGGTACCAGGAACAAGGTGAGTTGGAGAGTGAAATTGGAGAGATGGAAATGGCCATATAGCTTGGTGTTATGGCACTTTCTTAATATGCACAGGGCCCTGGGTTCAATCCCCAGCAATAAAAATGAAGGAAGGAAGAGACCAAGAAAGATTTGTGAGGTAGGCCTAGTATCATCATAGAAGTTTTATTCTCTTCCTCTTTTTTTTTTTTTTTGGTTGGTCACGGGGTTGAACTCTGGGCTTGGGGGCTTTCCCTGTGCTCTTTAGCTCAAGGTGAGGGCTCTACGACCTCAGCCACAATGCCACTTCCGTTTTCTAGTGGTTTATTGGAGATAAGAATCTCATGAACTTTCCTGGTTGGGCTGGCTTTGAACGATGATCCTCAGATCTCAGCCTCCTGACGAGCTAGGATTACATGCTTGAGCCACTGGTGCCTGTCTACAAGTTTTCTTCTCTAGCCCAGGATTTCATACTGTTAATTACACATTATTACTGCATGGGAGATTTTAAAAATACCGTTGCCCAATTCTCAGCTGTTTTATCTGAGTGGGAACAGATGTATCAACTTCAGCTGATATGACATGGGGGCACCAGTAAAGCACCCAGGATAAAGATATCATGGTAGCATATAAGTGTGTAGAACTTGAAAAAATTACTGTGAACAGAAAAATAAGTGCACATAGTATGTTAGCCTAAGTATGATTATAGATCAATCTGAGTATAAATGAACAAATATACCAGTTTTGCAACCTCTCTTTAAACCTCAGTTTCCTATTTTGGACATGGAAGCCCATGAGACTACAGTGCAAGAGTGTTCATAAAGTGTTTTCTGGCTATGCATTTTAAAATTTATTATAACTACCATTAGTTGATTTGTTTATATATTGTAAATTTGCACTAGGTGCTGATGAGCAAAGTGGAAGAGATGAAGTGTCCTGTCTTAGGTCTCTCGGGTACTTGATGTCATTCCTTACATTCCAAAATTTGTGAAGTCAGAATTGGACAAAAGGGCACTTTTAAAACGTTTCTCAATGGAGTTTTAGCATTTTTCAATATCAGAAGGACTCTGGAAAGATGGAAAAATAAAATAGAGAAACTGGCGCTGGGAAGGTGGCTCAGTAGTAGAGTGCTTGCCTTGCAAGCATGAGGCCCTGGGTTCAATTCCTCAGCACCACATATTCAGAAAAAGCCGGATTTGAGGCCTAGGCTGAAGTGATAGAGCGTTGTTCTACAGCTGAAGAACTGGGGGACAGTGCCCTGGCCCAGATTTGAGGCCCCACAACCAAAAGAAAGAAAGGAAGAAAGGAAGAAAGAAAGAAAGAAAGAAAGAAAGAAAGAAAGAAAGAAAGAAAGAAAGAAAGAAAGAAAGAAAGAAAGAAAGAAAGAAAGAAGAAAGAAAGAAAGAAAGAAAGAAAGAAAGAAAGAAAGAAAGCAAGAAAGCAAGAAAGCAAGAAAGCAAGAAAGAAAGAAAGAAAGAAAGAAAGAAAGAAAGAAAGAAAGAAAGAAAGAAAGAAAGAAAGAAAGAAAGAAAGAAAGAAAGAGAAAGAAAGAAAGAAAGAAAGAAAGAAAGAAAGGAAGGAAGGAAGGAAGAAAGAAAGAAACCACAACAGTCCTTTTCAGCTGGCTTACTGTCAGTCTTTTTGACGTATGATGACAAATTACCAGACACTGAATTGCTTATAAACAACAAATTTATTTCTCCATTCTGGAGCGTGTAGGTCCAAGATTATAATGCCAGCATAGTCAGGATTTTTTATTTCTGAGTGAGAACCTGTTTTAAAGTTCAGAAGTGAAATCTATTTGGTTTTGTTTATTTAAATCCAATTCATGAAGTTTTGCTTGCATGACTTAATTACCATCCATGTACAAACAAAGGCCCACTTCTATAACATTACATTTGAGATAGAATTTCGATATGTGAAACTGGATGAAGGGAGTAAATAAATGTACTGTACATATACATTCTTTTCTTTCCCTATAAGATTGTGGATCTAAGAACAATAAGATCCAGACTTTGAATGATCACAAAGCTGAATCTTAGCCATTCTATGATTCTGGAGTTTTATATTGATCTGGATTATTTAATTCTCTGCCTTCACTACAAGTTTATTTGGAGAATACATATGATAATTACACTAAGTGAGAAGTTCAGAGAATTAATTCATGTTGTTTAATTTTAATTTTTTGGTAAATACTTGGATTCAAATTCAGAGCCTGGCATTTGCCAAGCAGGCACCATACCACTTGATTCATTCCACATCCAGCAATTTTTGCTTCAATTATTTTTGAGACAGAACCTTGCATTTGTTTATTCCTAGGATACTTGGGTAGTGAACTTCCTAGTTGTATGTCCAACATAGGTAGGATGACAGTCACACATTGACACACCCAGCTTTTATTGTTTGAGAAGAAGGTCTCTTGTATGTCTTCCAGCTTGACCTTGAACAGTGACTATCCATATTTCCATTTTCAGAGTAGCTAGGATTATAGGTATAAACCACCTCATTTGGTTTGTCTTATTTATGTTTATGAAAGGTCTGAAACTATGAGAAAATTCTCAAAAAGTTTACTAACCATACCCAGATTCTAGGTGATCCACTTATATTTATTCTGTTACAAACACAGTTTGTAATATTGCACATCAAGAATACAAATATGTATTGCTAATGCCAATTTAAAGAGTTGTGATGATATAATTTCTATGTGTGGATTTGTTTCCTGGCAAAACATCCTGAGTAGGAGTTCGGGGAAGATGGCGGAGGAGAAGCTGGAATCTGAACAAGCTCTTGCATAGAAAGCAGTTTCAGAGTTCCAGTGAACAGTCCCAAGCCAGAGAATCACACCAAGTATGCCATCACAGGACAGAGAGTTAGTCAAGAGAGGGGAAGCCAAGCAGACACATCTGAGCGCTTGCCAGCAGCTGCCGCTGGGGTGGCAGGGTCGCGGCGGCAACCACCGCCGCGGGGTCATACCTGAGACACAGTCCGGGACGAAGGAGCAAACGCAGCAGACGAGCAGATTCTACTCAACACCAGCAAGAACCGACAAGGAGCGGACAACTTCATCCTGCACTTTTCAGACCAGAGACGAACCAGGATCCAAGACTCAGCGTGAGTAGAAGCCCGACGTCCTCACTCCTTCTCAGGGAGCAGAGGAGGGAAGGCCACCCCTCCCACCCCAGCACCGGTGATCTCCATCTTGGATACCGACAAAGCTCGGAGGAGCTGCTAGCTCCAGCTCAGGCCTTGGAATAAAACGAGTCATTTAGCAGGTCACAAGAACTTAACGGCAAAGTGACCTCACAGACTCAGTTCCATCCAGGGAAAAGTTACCCAGCTCAGGCGCCAGCCATTGGAGTGGCTCTCCTCACTGGGTAACCAGAGCCAGAGGCTGCCCCTCCCTCTAGCAGCCACCACAATCAATTGAAAAACAGAAACCCTGAGAATGGCTCAGGGCTGGGTGCTGTGAGTTTTTTTCACAAAATAGCCCCAGGGAAAAGCTACTGTTTGTTGAAAGGCCTCAACTCTACCCAGAACCTAGCCTCATCACTGCATCTCCCTCTTTTGGGATTCTCAAAGCAGATCACCCTCCCAGTAAACTAACCTGGGAGGGGGATCTCAAAATCTTGGGTAAAGCAGAGCATTTTTCTGCCTGTTCCAACAAACTGACTTAAGAAACCAATCAAGCCACAGGACCTCAAGCTGAACAGAGACTCCAACAAGAGGCTGGTTACAGTCAAAAGGGATATACAGGATTCTTCCCACCCCTCCCCCCCCCCCAAAAAAATTAAAGAACTTTTTTTTTTCTTCTTCTTCTTTTCTTTTTTTTTTTGGTTTTTTGTTTTTTGTTATCTTATATATATAAAAAATTTTTTCCTTTTCTAAAACTTTTATTAATCTTTAATTGTTGCCTCTTCTGAAAAAACAATTGTTTTCCAGTAACATTTTTTTTTTCTCCTCTTATAATTTTTATTTTAGGAATACGTGAATGTGTGTTTTCCTTACTTTTCTTGTCTTCTTTCTCTTTTTCTTTCATTCATAATTATCTTTTTGTTTTTTGTCTAGCTCTACTGAACTTCTGATCTTTTCTTCTCACTTTCCTATCCTTTCCACCTTTTCCTCTCTTTTGTTCTTCTTTATGTGACTTAACTCTTGTCCTGCACATCATTAGATAATCCCGTAGTTAACTAGTAGACCCTATCCCTCATTGTGTAAACACTTAATCCACAAACTTACTACTCAATTCAAAACCTCTGAGACTTAAATTCATTAAAAGAAGTACTACCTCTTTATACCTATATAATATTTTAAGCATTTTTTTAAAGTTTTTCACATCTTCTCTATGTCCCTCCCTTTCTCTCTATATATTCAAATTCCTCTCTAAATAGATGGTCTTTTAATCTCTATAATAGCATTAATTTTTCCGTTTCTATTTTTTTCTGGTCTCTTTTCATTCCCCTTTCCCTTTCTTCTTTATCTCTCTCTCTCTACTTGCATCCTACCCAACCTATTTCCTGCACTGTGATTACGACATAGTTAACTCTCCCTGTGCCTCCCCACCACAATCTATTCCTATTTTTTACCCACATCTCTCCCTAACCCTAATAATTTTTGGTTTTCCAAATACTTCTCTGCGGTTCGAAGTCCTTTAACATATAGTTGTTTGATGT
The DNA here is from genome assembly GCF_019054845.1 of Dipodomys spectabilis. NCBI lineage: Eukaryota > Metazoa > Chordata > Mammalia > Rodentia > Heteromyidae > Dipodomys > Dipodomys spectabilis. Next base: position 611,018 of record NW_024870970.1, on the reverse strand, counting down.
TGAATAGATGTATCTGTTGAACTAGATTGTATCTGTAGACTATTGACTGTACAAATGCAAACTTTGGTTGATGGTTGCCTTAAGATAGTGTTTTAGCACAAAACTGGTGCTATCTTCATCTCAAATGGGCAGAGTAAACAGGAAAAACACAAGAAAAATGGCAAATTCGGGTACCTCAATTCCCAATCTTGATAATCAGGGGTTAGAACAGATAATGAATAATCCAGAGGAGAGTTCCCAAATAGCTCTACAAACACTGTTGGCAAACATGATAAATGAGAAGTTTGACAACGTACAAAGGATTCTGTATGAGCGTGATAGGGAGAGAGAGGAGGCATCCCAGAAGTTTATACAGGAATATCATAAGCGTGAGGAAGCTACACAAAAACTGATACAGGATTTGCGTGAACAACTTGAGAATACTCAAAGAGAAAGGGAGGAATGGTGTGAGCAGGTTGAGAACACTCAAAGAGATCTGCAGGAATCCCATGAACGGGAGGAAGCTAATCAAAGAGTAATACAGGAATTGAGAGAGCAGGTAGAGAACACACAAAGATCACTAAAGGCATTCATGGAATCCATTAACAAAGAGCTGAAGGAAGTCAGGGAGACCACAAAAGGAATGCTGAATGGAACCCAACAGAAGGAATGGGAGCCCAAAGAAACCATAACCAATCAACTAAGTGATTTGAGGACAAACACTGAACACCAAAATAAGGAAGTAAAGAAATTCATACAAGACCTAAAACAGAGCTTCAACAAAGAACTTGAAGCCATCAAAGCTGACCAATTAGAAGGAAAAGAGATAAAAAACAAAGTAGAGAGTCTTGACAGCAGATTAGACCATGCAGAAGATCGAATCTAAGGGATTGCAGACAGCCTAGATATTATAGAGAAAGAACGTACAACCATCCAAGACAAGTCCAAGAAATATGATAGATCTATCCAATACCTGGAAGACACCATAAGAAGGCCTAATCTAAGGATAATGGGTGTAGAGGAGCACCTAGAAACAGAAGTTAATGGTCTAGGAAATTTGGTTAACAAGATCCTAGCACAGACCTTCCCAAACATGCAAAAAGATAGGCCTGTTCAGATACAAGAAGCCTTTAGAACCCCAAATAGACCAGACCAGAATAGGACATCCCACCGTCACATTATAATCCACACAGGATCAACTCAGAACAAGGAAAAGATCCTTAAAGCTGTCAAGGAGAAAACCTTAATCACCTATAAAGGGAAACCAATCAGAATCACCTCAGATTTCTCAGCAGAGACAATCAAAGCAAGAAGAGACTGGAATGATGTATGCCATGCCCTAAAAACAAACAACTATCAACCAAGAATACTGCACCCAGCTAAACTCTCCTTCATAACTGAAGGTCAAATAAAAACCTTCCATAGCAAAGAAAAATTGAAACAATACATCTACACCAAACCAGCCCTACAAAAGTTTCTTAAAGATGTCCTACACATAGAAAGCCAACAAGACCGCAATAAAGGCCAAGAAACTGCACCCAAACTGAGAATCCAAGAACCATAGGAAGAATCCAGTTTTCGCAGCTCCCAAGAAGGTGGATAACATGGCAGGAACTCCCAAATACCTCTCAGTCCTATCTCTTAACATTAACGGACTGAACTCTCCAATTAAGCGACATAGACTGTCTAGTTGGATTAAAAAACAAGACCCTTGTATATGCTGCCTGCATGAGTCACATCTTGCCCGTAAAAACAAACACATTTTCAATGTTAAAGCCTGGAACAAAATCTACCAAGCAAATGGACCTCATAAACAGGCGGGAGTTGCAATCCTAATATCAGATAAAATAGACTTCAAATTAAAATTCGTGAGAAGAGATAAAGAATGTCGCTACATATTAATTAAAGGATCTCTCCTTCAGGAGGATATTACAATTCTAAATATCTATTCGCCAAACAATGGAGCACCCAAATTTATCAAAGAAACACTACTTTCCCTCAAATCCCATATAGATCCAAAGACATTAACAGTTGGGGATTTTAACACACCGCTCTCCCCACTAGATAGATCAACTCGGCAAAAACTCAACAGAGAAACCGCAGATCTAAACAGCTGCATCGATCAACTAGACTTAACAGGCATCTACCAAACATTTCAGCCAGCAGCATCAGAATACACGTTTTTCTCAGCAGCACATGAAACGTTTTCTAAAATAGACCACATTTTAGGCCACAAAGCAAACTTGTCTAAATTCAGAAACATTGAAGTTATACCTTGCATTCTCTCTGACCACAAGGGAATAAAATTAGAACTCAACACCAAAAGCCACCAAAGAAAGTCCGGTATCACATGGAGGCTGAACAACACACTGCTGAATCATGAGTGGGTCATGGAAGAGATTAGAAAGGAAATTAAAATGTTCATGCTATTCAACAAAAATGAACACACAAATTACCAGCTCCTCTGGGACACAGCAAAGGCAGTACTCAGAGGCAAGTTTATATCTCTGAGCTCCTACAGCAACAAATTGGAGAGATCTGAAACTCACAATTTAATGACACATATAAGCCTCCTTGAAAAAGAGCAGCAAGATAAACCCCAATCCAGTAGACGGAAAGAAATAATCAGAATTAAATGAAATAGAATCCAAAAATCTATAGAAAGAATCAACAAAACAAAGAGTTGGTTCTTCGAAAAAATTAACAAAATTGACAGACCCTTAGCAAATCTTATCAGAAAAAGAAGAGAAAACACCCAAATTAATAAACTCAGAGATGAAAATGGAAACATCACCACGGAAACAACCAAGATTCAGGACAATATAAGGGAATACTTCTCAAAACTTTATGCTAATAAGTTTGAGAACTTGACAGAAATGGACCTCTTCCTAGCAAATATTGACATGCCAAAACTAAACCAAGATGAGTTAAACTATCTTAACAGGCCCATATCAAGCATTGAAATAGAAACAGCAATAAGAGACCGCCCAGCTAAGAAAAGTCCAGGACCAGATGGTTTTACAGCGGAATTTTACAAGGCCTTCAAAGCAGAGCTCACACCAATTCTCCTCCAACTCTTCAGTGAAATTGAAAGAGAAAGCTCACTACCGAACACATTCTATGAAGCCATTATAACCCTCATCCCAAAACCAGGCAAGGACTGATCAAAGAAAGAGAACTATAGACCCATTTCTTTGATGAACATTGATGCAAAACTTCTCAACAAAATCTTGGCCAATCGACTTCAACAATTCATCCAAAAAATCATACACCACAATCAAACAGGATTCATTTCAGGGATGCAAAGCTGGTTCAATATACGCAAATCAATTAATATTATTCATCACATCAACAGGAGCAAGAATAAGAACCACATGTTTATCTCAATAGACGCAGAAAAACATTCGACAAGATACAACACCCCTTCATGATGAAGGTTTTGGAAAAATTAGGAATCCATGGAACATTCCTCAATACAATAAAGGCTGTATATGACAAACCTACAGCCAGCATTATACTCAATGGTGAAAAAGTAAAGCCATTTCCTCTTAACTCAGGAACAAGACAAGGATGCCCACTCTCTCCACTTCTCTTCAATCTAGTATTAGAATGCTGAGCTACAGCAATAAGACAAGATGCAGACATAAAGGGGATCCAAATAGGGAAAGAAGAAATAAAACTCTCCCTCTTTGCAGATGACATGATCTTGTATTTAAAGAATCCATAGACTCCACTCCCAAATTACTCAAGCTGATTCAAAACTTTGGCAAAGTAGCAGGTTATAAAATTAACCCCCCAAAATCAATGGCTTTTCTGTATGCCAACAATGAGAAAAGTGTGGCTGAAATTAGGAAAGCAACTCCATTTGTAATTGTAACCCCTCTGTACAGTATGTTCTCAAATAAAATAAAATATAATTAAAAAAAAAACATCCTGAGTACATAGGCCAAAAATTTAATAGTCCTATAAGCAAAAATTACTTCTAGTATGATCAACAGTTTGCAAATAAGGGTTCCATGCCTGTAGAGGAGACAGGTCACAGGGCAATTCCCTGCTGTGACCTTAAAATAAATCTGCACTTTTCAAAATAGCAGAATGGTGAATTTTGTCAAAATTATTATATGTGAACTTTCTTGACCTGATAAAGAGTACTGCATTAGAATGAAAATATTCCCCGTTGTTCTGAAGTCAGGCAAAGACGCCATCCATTTGGTTTTTTTTTTTTTGTTTTTTTTGCTTTCATGCTTTATTTTTTTTTAATTTAATTTTATTTTATTTGAGAACATATTGTACATAGCTGTTACAATTACATGGGCAGGATAATGCATACATTTCTTACCAAGCATTGCAGCCTCCTCCTTTGTTTGCCCTTCACCTCCCTTCCCAGCCTCCTCTCTCCCCCCACACACAATCATAACCCCCCTCCTCCCCCCACATCGACATTGTAAAGCTGGTTTTGACATGACATTTTGTACTTCTCATTGTTGCAACAGGTCCACCTGAATCCTTAAACGACTTGTTTGTCCCCATCTCCTCCACATGTTATACTGATATCAAATATAGTGAAAGAGGGGGTTACACTGTGGGGGAGGGACATACAAAGCAACAAAGAAATAATCTTATAAATGCGTTAGAAACACATGCATGAAAGAAAAAAATACATTAAAATACATATTTGAGGGTTCGTTTCCTAACATCACATTATCTGACTTTTTCCGCTTGACTCATACCTACACTAGATATTGCAAATAAGGGAAATCATGGGACCTATGTTTCTTTGGGCCTGGCTTACTTCACTTAATATAATTTTTTCCAAGCCTTTCCATTTCCTAACAAATGGGGCAATGTCATTCTTTCTGATGGAGGCTTAGAATTCCATTGTGTATATATACCACATTTTCTTGATCCATTCATCTACTGAGGGGCATCTGGGTTGGTTCCATATCTAAGCTATGGTAAATAATTCTGCAATAAACATAGTTGTGCTGGTAGCTTTAGTGTGGTCTTTTTTGTAAACATTAGGGTAAATGCCCAAAAGTGGGATTGCTGGGTCAGGGGATTTCTATGTGAATTCTTTTGAGGAACCTCCATACTGCTTTCCAAAGTGGTTGAACAAGTTTACATTCCCACCAACAATGAAGTAAGGTTCCTTTCTGTCCACATCCCCTCCAGCATCTGTTGTTGTTAGAGTTCTTGATTTTTGCTGTTCTAACTGGAGTGAGGTGATATCTCAATGTTGTTTTGATTTGCATTTCTTTTATGGCTAGGGATGTTGAACATTTCTTCATGTGTCTATTGGCCATCCTTCTTTCTTCTTCAGAGAAGCTTCTCTTTAAGTCTTTCGCCCACTTACTTATTGGGCAGTTGTTTCTTTGAGGATTTGTTGTTGGGTGGTTTAATTTTTTGAGTTCCAAGTATATTTTAGATATGAGACCCTTGTCCGTTGTATGGCTAGTAAAGATCTTCTCCCAATCCGTGGGCTTTCTATTGATCTTGCTAACTATGTCATTTGCCCTGCAGAAGCTCTGCAACCTTATGCAATCCCATTTGTCCAATCTTTCTTTGATTTGTTGTGTTTCCGGGTCTCTATTCAGAAAATTTCGCCCTGAGCCAAGGAGACCTAGGGTTTCTCCTATTCCATCCTGTAATGTTTTCAGAGTGTCTGCTTTGAGTTCAAGGTCTTTGATCATTTGGAGTTGATTCCGGTGCAGGGTGATATATGAGGATCTAGCTTTAGTTTTCTACATGTAGTTAACCAGTTTTGGCAGCACCGTTTACTGAAGAGGCTGTCTTTCTTCCATTCTATTGTTTTAGCTCCCTTATCGAAGATTAGATGGCTATAGGTCTGTAGGTTCATTTCTGGGTTTTCAATTCTATTCCATTGGTCCTGAGGTCTGTTCTTATGCCAATACCAAGCTGTTTTGATTACTATGGCTTTATAGTTGAGTTTGAAATTTGGTATTGATATTCCTCCAGCAGTGTTCTTTCCGTTGAGGAGCGTTTTTGCTATTCAGGGTCTTTTATTTTTCCATATGAATTTTTGGATTGCCTCTTCTATTTCCTTGAAGAATGAGGGTGTAATTTTGATAGGTATTGTGTTGAATTTGTAGATAGCCTTGGGAAGTATGGCCATTTTCACGATGTTAATCTTTCCAATCCAGGAGCATGGGAGGTTTTGCCATTTTTTAATTTCTGTGTTGATTTCCTTTTTCAAGATTTTAAAGTTTTCATCATAGAGGTCCTTCACTTCTTTAGTTAAGTTAATTCCTAGGTATTTTATTTTTTGTGGGGCTATTACAAATGGAGTTGCTTTCCTAATTTCAGCCACACTTTTCTCATTGTTGTCATACAGAAAAGCCATTGATTTTTGGGGGCTAATTTTATAACCTGCTACTTTGCCAAAGTTTTGAATCAGCTTGAGTAATTTGGGAGTGGAGTCTATGGGATTCTTTAAATACATGATCATGTCGTCTGCAAAGAGGGAGAGTTTCATTTCTTCTTTCCCTATTTGGATCCCCTTTATGTCTGCATCTTGTCTTATTGCTGTAGCTAGGCATTCTAATACTAGATTGAAGAGAAGTGGAGAGAGTGGGCATCATTGTCTTGTTCCTGACTTAAGAGGAAATGGCTATAGTTTTTCACCATTGAGTATAAAGCTGGCTGTAGGTTTGTCATATACAGCCTTTATTGTAGATGCCATCCATTTGTATTCAAACACATAGCAGGCATTTTTGCTAATATAATGAAGAAAAATATAAAGTTCTTCAAAAATAGCTTTTATTTATATGTTTAAAGGACTCTTATACACACGAATAAGACAATAAATAACACATTTAAGAAGATACAGAGAGAAGGCAAATAAGCACATCCAAAACATATATATTACAAGAATGTTATAGAAATTCTTCTGAAATGTGTTCAGATATTGTTTTCTGGAATGTAAGGAATGTAAATAATTTTACTATCTTGATTCTTCCAATAATAATTTTCAAAAATGCATAAAGAGCTTCAGAATTCATGGAATTTTTATTTCATATTCTGTGCATACATAACACTTTACAAAAAGTAGATTCTTTATTTCTAGAAAACACCAATATTTTTACCTGTTTACAGAAATAAAACAACACATGACAACTCTAAGAAACATGGCCAATGTCACCCAGCTAGCACAAAAATTTTAAGTTTTAGTATAGTCACGGGGTTTGCAAATCATTAATTGAATTTGAGCCATGGATTCTGGTTTCTGCTCAGTCTCATTTGTCATTTACACATCAGCCTTCAGAAACACACGAAGTCTCCTCTTGCCTCCATTTCTGTATTTTGAAAATAAAGACAACATCCTCCTAACCTTAGATGATGAGATATGTATGAAACAGAACACACATTTGCATTTTTGGAATTTATCCAACAATTGTTGATTAGCTTCTATAAAAATATATGAAACAATTGTCTTACAGCTTTTATCAAAATATCAACCATAATTTTACTGTCTAAAAATCTTGCTTAAAAATGTATCCCAAATTCTAAAAGAATTTACCCTAATTTTTAAAACTGATATAAAATCAACTCAATCACTCCTCACATTCTGACGCATAGCTATGAAGTGCATTTTCATGAAACCATTACCACTCATTTTGAGTTCATTGAACTCGGATTTACAGAGTTGTTCTGTAACAAAACGAGTTGTAAAGAATTTCCTGTGAATTCCCCAAATAATTGTATTCATCTGTGTAAATGACTTCACAAAATTTTTAAGGCAATTGAAGAAATAAATTGTAGCCAAAAAATCCATAGAAAATATCTTGAAAATTGTATCATAATCTTTTTCCTTTTTCTTGTCTCTTTTTTTTCAGGAGAAAGGATTGGACTCAGGGTCTCAACCTTCCTGGAAAATTGCTCTTGATCCATACACCTAGCACTTTGTTGAGCTTTAGATTTCTTTTCAGATAGTTTCTTATTAACTGCCTAGACTGGCCTCAAACCTTTATCCTCCTACTTTGCCTCTCTTATAAACATGTGGCACCAGTTTGTTTTAAATATTGAAGTACCTGTATCACATTTTTACCATACAAACAGCAAACCTCCTATACTTTCCACTGTCTAGCTCTTAAGTAGTTAGAATTGTAGGCATGTACCACTATATCAAGCTGAATTTTTCTAAAAAGAAATCTTTAGTAGCTCTGATAACAAAGAAATATTCACTAACTTCTCTTTAGTCTCCAATTGTCTGCCTCTGTAACTTCTTTCTTTCTCATTTTTCTCCTCACTGAATACAGTAAGCTTGTGATAAGTTCAGTTTTGTTAATGCTTTCAAAATATTCCTTTTTAGTCTACATTCTTCATGCCTCATGTTCCATATCATAGTGATTTTCCTTACCAAAAATATTTGTCTCAGCCTGGAGAGGTGACTGATGCCTACATCCCTAGGTACTCTGGAGGCTGAGATGCAAAGATTGTAGCTGGAAGCCAATCAAATATTTTCTATCTAAAAGGAAACTGGGTGCATCCTGGTAACAAAAAAATCATTATCTCATATTTGTTATAATAACATCTTACAAATTTAAGGTTATTCATTTGATAACTTTAATAGAAACAAGAAATACACATGAATTTCTCTCAGGAAATCCAAGTCATTCATTACAACTCTAACTTGTTTCGGGAAAGAACAAAAATGTCGTTCCAGAGAACATAACTAGGTGCCATTATTACATTCTCCTTTCTGTCACTAACAAAGATGCTTCAGAGGAAACAGACCTAAACAGGTATGAGTCCTGGAACATATTGTAAATGCCAGCATTGAATGATCTCTCTATGGTACGAAAGACAATCCACAAATTTTCACGCACCTAAACAACCCATCATGTTGCTTTGCTCTGAGCCTCGATGAGTTTTCTTATTTGTCCTTCTGTGGCACTGAAGGTGTGTATCTTTTTCTATATTCGGTCTATATGGAGTCCTATTTCCTCTTACAAACATTCTGAGAAGCTCTTCCCAGGCCACAAGAAGTACAGACAAAATATTCATCCCATATTCTCCCCTCACAGCTCTCCTGTCCTGAAAAACTGTTTACTGAACAAAATGGAACAATGATTGCACAATGATATAAACCTGAGTGAGCATTATCACACTAGTCATAACACCAAAGAAGAGCAAGGCTGTTTTCTCATAAGATCGAAATATGCTAGTTTTATATGCATGTTTTATGCGTTCAAAATACAATTAAGTAATTCACTATCCTGGAAATGATTGGCCAGACCTAAGAGTTAAGTGTCTTAAAAGCTAAAGACAAGGTTTTTGTGAGTTTTATGCAAAGGGAGGGAAGAAAGTTAAAATCCATAGTTTATTTTGTAGAATCAAAGTGGTAATACAAAATGAGAATCACAAAAAATCTCTGCCCAGTCTAGATCTCCGGTGCTGCCCTGAGCATGGTACTTTCTGTCTTTTCTGGCCGTGGTTAGGTCCACCTGCCCAGTGGATCAGTTGTCTTCAAGGCATCTTGGTCCTGAATTGGGACTTGGATTACCCAGTGGTGGTTGGGACCTGGCCAAGAACAGGACACAGATCACTTCCATGGAATGACTTCTTTGCCCGGCATGTAAGTAGGATTACAAGTGGAATTTCTCTGAATTTGACTCCAGAAGGCAATCACTGAACCAAAAGGCAAGGCCAAACAAACTCCTTCTCCCCTCCTCCATTCCTCCCTTCCTCCCTCCTTGGGAAAGAGCAAAATAATTTTGCAGATTTTGGTACACCCACAAATCACCCACCATCTCCCCTGGTAAACTAGGTTGCAAGTGACTAAGTCATGTAATTCCATTATTCCCCACTTATTATTCTGGACAACATCTTCAGGTTGTTTGGTGCTTTCTTTTTTTTCTTTTTGTTGGTCGTTGGGTTGAATTTCAGCTCGAGCCAACCTCTCTACCACTTGAGCCACAGTGCCACTCCCCGTTTTCTCGTGGTTAGTTGGAGATTAGTATCTGACAGACTTTCCTGCTCTGGCTTGCTTTGAATCATGAATTATTATTTGTAAGTTTTTACTGTAAAAATGCTGTACATAGGGATTACAATTACATGAACAAGGCAATGAGTGCGTTTCCTATTGAGCATTGTTACTTCCTCCTTTGTTTTCCCCCTACCACTCCTTCCCTCCCACCTCTACAACTACCACCCCCACCCCCCCGCTGAAGTTGTAAAGTTCATTTTCTTTAAAAAATATGGGCTGGGAAGGTGGCTCAGTGGTAGAGCGCTTGCCTTGCATGCGTGAGGCCCTGGGTTCGATTCCTCAGCACCACATAAGCAAAAAGAAAAAAGCTGGAAGTGGTGCTGTGGCTCAAGTGGTAGAGTGCTAGCCTTGAGCTGAAGAGCTGAGGGACAGCACCCAGGCCCAGAGTTAAGGTCCCACAACCGGACCCAAAAAAAAAAAATATGTATGTAGATACATATATATATATGAATATATATGTATACATATATATATATACATATATATATATATATATAATAAAAATGTTGTAGAGAGAGGTTACAGGTACATAAGTACGGTAATGAGTACATTCCATAGCAAGCATTCAACTCTTCCTTTGCTTTCCCTCTACATCACTTCTCTCTCCCCTCCCCAACACCTCCTGACCCCCCCTACATTGTAAAGTTGGTTTTTTAACATAGTGTCCTGTACATCTTGTCATCACAATGGCTCAGCCTGCATCCTCATTTAAACGTTCCCCAATACCCTTTCCACTCCCCAAATTACAAAAATGTATGTACAAGGTGCAGAACACCAGTATCAGATCCAGTGAAAACAGGGGTCACACGGGCGGGAAAAAATCATACAAAAGAAACAAAAGATTCACATAGTGAATTTTAAGTACATTATAAAACACTAGCAATAAAGAAAAAACCACTATGTCCCTGTCTTGGGGTACATTTTGCTTCACATTTTCTCATGTGTTCGTGTGTACATAGCCTTTGAACTTCTCTGCTTGTTCTAGACCTGTGCTAGTAATTGCAAACAAGGGAACCATGGAGACTATGTTTCTTTGGGCTTGGCTTAATTCAGTTAATATAATTTTTTCCAAGTCTTTCCAATTCTTAACAAATGAGGCAATGTCATTCTTTCTGATGGAGGCATAGAATTTCATTGTATATATTTATACCACATTTTCTTGATCCATTCATATACTGAGGGGCATTTGGGTTGGATCCCTATCTTAGTTATGGTAAATAATGCTGTGATAACATGATTGTGCTGGTAGCTTTGGTATTACCCTGTTTGTGATTATTTGGGTAAAATCCCAAAAGTGAAATTGCTGGGCCATGATGGAGCTCTATGTGGAGTCTTTTTTTTTTTTTTTGTCGGTTGTGAGGCTTGAACTCTGGGCCTGGGCTCTGTCCCTCAACTCTTCAGCTCAAGGCGAGCGCTCTACCACTTGAACTACAGCGCCACTTCAGGTTTTCTAGTGGTTTATTGGAGATAGGTTTCTCATGGTCTTTCCTGCATGGCCTGGCTTTGAACCACGATCCTCAGATCTCAGCCTCAGTAGGTAGGATTACAGGCGTGAGCCACCAGCGCCCTGCAATGTGGAGTCTTTTGAGGAACCTCTATACTGCTTTCCAGAGTGGTTCAACAAGTTTACACTACCACCAACAATGCAGTAGGGTTCTCTTCTAGCCACATGGCCTCCAGCATCTGTTACTAAATTTTCTGATTATAGCCATTCTAACTGGGATGAAGTGGAATCTCAGCGTTATCTTGATTTGTACTTCTTTTATGGCTAGAGGAGCTAAGCATTTCATCATATGTCTATTGGCTATACTTATTTCCTTTTCAGAGTAGTCTCTCTTTACGTATTTAGCCCATTTGTTAATTGGGCAGTTGTTTGAGGATTGGTTTTTAGGAGATTTAGTTTTTTGAATTCTAAGTATATTTTAGACATGAGACCCTTGTCCATTGTTTGGTTAGTGAAGATTTTCCCCCAGTCTGTGGGCTTTCTGTTGATCTTGCGAGCGATCTCTTTTGCCTTGCAGAAGCTCTGCAGTTTCATGCAATACCATTTGCTTAACCTTTCTTTGATTTGTTGTGCTTCTGGGTCTCTATTAAGAAACATTTGGCTTGTGCCAAAGAACCCTACAGTTTCTCCTATTCCTTTCTGTCATGTTTTCATGGACCCTGCTTTTCTTTAGAGGTCTTTGATCCATTTGGAGTTGATTCTGGTGTTGGGTGTTATATACGGTCCTATCTTTAGTTTTCTACAAGGTTTTAACCAAATTTACCAAAACCATTTACTGAAAAAGCTGTTTTTACTTTCCATTTAATTTCTTTTTTTGGTGGGGGAGTCCGATTGTGGGCCTGAACTAAGGGCCTGGGTGCTGTCCCTCAGCTCTTCAGCTCAAGGCTAGAGCTCTACCACTTGAACCACAACACCACATGTGGCTTTTTTTTTTTCTACTTATGTGGTGCTGAGGAATAGAAGCCAGGGCCGCATGCATAAAGGCAAGCACTCTACCACTGAGCCACCTTCCCAGGCCCCATTCAATTTCTTTAGCACCCTTATCAAAGATTGGGTAGCTATAGGTCTGTGGGTTCATTTCTGGGTCTTCAGTCCTAAACAATTCATCCTCGGGTCTGTTCTTGTGCCAGTACCAAGCTGTTTTGATTACTATGGCATTTTATTAGAGTTTTGAAATTTTGAATTGATATTCCTCCAGTGCTGCTATTTCAACTAAGGATTGTTTTTGCTATTCGGGGTTTTTTTATTGTTCCATATGAATTTTTGGATTGCTTCCTCTATTTCATTGAAGAACAAAGTTGGGATATTAGTAGGTATCGCGATGAATATGTAGGTAGCCTTGGGCAGTATGGCCATTTTCACGATGTTAATCTTCCCAATCCAGGAGCATGGGAGGTATTTCCACTTTCTTAGTTCTCCTTTCATTTCTTTTTTTTTTAAGTTTTTAAAGTTGTTGTCATAGAGGTCCTTCATCCATTTGGTTAACTTAACTCCTAAGTATTTTATTTTTTTGTGGGGCTATTGCAAAAGGGGTTGCTTTCCTAATTTCAGCTGCCCTCTTCTCATTATTGGAATACAGGAAAGCTATTGATTTCTGAGGGTTAATTTTATACCTTTCTTTTTTGCCAACGTTTCCGATCAGCTCAAATAATTAGGAGTTGAATCTATAGGTTTCTGTATATACAAGATCATATCTTCTGCAAAGAGGAAGTGTTTTACTTCACTTTCCCCTATTCGGATCCCCTTTATGTCAGCATCTTCTCTTATTGCCCTAGCTAGGCATTCTAATACTAGTTTGAATAGAACTGAAGGGAATGGACATCCTTGTCATGTTCCTGGAATTTAGAGGAAATGGTTTTATCTTTTCGCCATTAAGTATAAAGCTGGCTGTAGGTTTGTCATATACAGCCTTTATTGTATTGAGGAATGTTCCATGGATTCCTAGTTTATCCAGAGCCTTCATCATAAGTGTTGGATCTTGTGAAAGTTTTTCCACATCTATTGAGATAATCATGTGGTTCTTATTTTGCTCTTGTTGATGAGATGAATTATATTGTTTTGTTTATGTTCTACCAGTTTTGCATCACTGAAATGAATGCTGTTTGATCTCAGTGTATGATTTTTTTGATGAGTTGTTGAAGTTGATTGGCCAAGATTTTATTGAGAAATTTTGCATCGAAATTCATCAAAGAAATGGGTCTATAGTGCTCTTTCTTTGATGAGTCCCTGGTTTTGGGAGGAGGATTATGCTGAATTCATAAAAAGAGTGTGGTAGGTATGTTTTACTTTTAATTTCATTGAAGAGACGGAGCAGTATTGGTGTGAGTTCTGCCTTGAAGGCTTTGTAGAATCCAGATGTAAATCCATCTAGTCCTGGATTTTCTTTGGTGGGGGGGGGGGGTCTTTTTTTCTTTTTTGGCCGGTCATGGGACTTAAACTCTGGACCTGGGCACTGTCCCTGCACACTTCAGATCAAGGTGAGAACTGTACTGCTTTAGCCACAGCACCACTTCCGTTTTTTCTAGTGATTTATTGGAGACTCACGGACTTTTCTGCCCAAGCTGGCTTTGAACTGTGATCCTCAGATCTCAGCCTCCTGAGTAGCTAGGATTACAGGCATGAGCCACCGGCACCTGGGAAAAGTTGGAGGTCTTTTATTGCTGCTTCTATTTTGATGCTTCATATGGCTCTGTTAAGTTGATTTAAATCATCTTGCTTTAGTTTGGGCATGTCAATATTTGATAGAAATTTGTCCATACCTTTAAGATTCTCAAACTTACTAACATAAAGTTTTGAGAAGTATCCTCTTAGTATATCCTGAATCTTGGTTATTTCTCTTTTTGTTTTTTTTGGGGGGGGAGTCTGGTCGTGGGGCCTGAACTCTGGGCCTGGGCACTGTCCCTCAGCTATTCAGCTCAAGTCTAGTTCTCTACCACTTGAGCCACAGTGCCACTTCTGGCATTTTTCTTTTTGCTTATGTGGTGCTTAGGAATCTAACCCAGGGCCTCAAGTATGCAAGGCAATCGCTCTACCACTGAGCCACCTTCTCAACCCCTGAATCTTGGCTATTTCTACAGTGATGTTTCCATTCTAATCTCTGAGTTTGTTTATTTGAGTGTGTACTACTTTTTTCTGATTAGATTTGGTAGGGTCTGTCAATTCTATTAATTTTTTCCAAGAATCAGTTTTATCAGTTTTGTCAGGTCTTTATATAGTTTTTCTTTAAATGTAATTTATTTAATTTAGATTTAATTTTAATTATTTGTTCCCATCTACTGAATTTGGGTTTAGCTCGTTCTTTTTCTAGGAGCTTTAGGTGACTCATTAAATTTTTAGTTTCAGATCTCTCCAATTTGTTAATGGAGTAACTCAGAGCTATAAACTTGCCTCCGAGTACTGCCTTTCTCTGTCCCAGAGAAGCTGGTAATTTGTGTGTTCATTTTTGTTGAATGTCATGAACAGTTGTGTTTACTTTCTAGTCTCTTCCTTCCACTGATGATTCAACAGTGTGTTGTTCAGCCTTCATGTGTTACAGTATTTCCTTTGGTGGCTTTTGATGTTGAATTCTAATTTTATTCCTTGTGGTCTGACAAAATACGGAGCATAATTTCAATGTTTTTAAAATTTGGACAGATTTGCTAAATGGCCTAGAATGATGTCTATTTTGGAGAATGTCCCATGTGTTGCTGAGCAGAAGGTGTAATCTGATGCTGCTAGGTGACATATTCATTAAATGTCTGTTAAGGCTAGTTGATCTATGCATATTTTAAGATCTGAGCTTTCTCTCTTGAGTTTATGCCATATTGATCTCTCTATTGAAAGGAATGGTGTGTTAAATTCCCCAACAATTAATGTCTTTGAATCTATGTGAGACTGGAGTGAAAGTAGTGTTTGTTAGATAAATTTTGGTGCTCTATTATTTGGTGAGTTGATATTTAGGATCATAATATCCTCCTGAAGAAGAGATCCCTTAATTAGTATGTAGTGACCTTCTTTATAAGTTCTCATTGATTTTAATTTGAAGTCTATTTATCTGATATTAGGATTGCAAATCCTGCCTGTTTATGGGGTCCATTTGATTGATATATTTTATTTCAGCCTTTCACTTTCAGAATGTTTATTTTTTTGGGCAAGGTGTGTCTCTTGAAGACAGCAGCTAGAAGAATCTTGCTTTCTGATCCAACTGGACAATATATGTCGCTTACTTGGAGAGTTAAGACCATTAATATTGAGGGTTAAGACACAGAGGTGTTTGTCTGTCCCTACCATTTTATCCAATTTTTGGGGGGGAAGCTGTGCCTGGGCTGTTCTTGTGATTACATATTTCTGTGTTTGTGGACCACTTCATTGACTATATTCTGTTCTAGTTGGTTTTCTATATGTAGAACCTCTTTGAGGAATTTTTGAAGAGCTGGTTTGGAAGCGGTATATTGCATCAGATTTAACGTGCTGTGGAAGGTTTTTATTTGTCCTTCTGCTGTGAATGAGAGGTTAGCTGGGTAGATTATTCTTGGTTGGTAGTTATTTGACTTTAGGACATGGCATACATCTTTCCAGGACATTCTTGCTTTTATAGTGTCTTCTGTGAAATCTGAGGTAATTCTGATTGGGTTACCTTTATATGTGATTGATCTCTTCTCCCAGGCAGCTTTAAGAATTCTTTCTTTAGTGGCTATTGAGCGGTATGGATTGTAATGTAGAGGTGGGATGTACTATTCTGGTCTATTTGGGTTTCCAAAAGCTTTTTTGCATGTGTATGGGCCTGTCCTTTTGTATATTTGGGAAGTTCTCTGCTAGAATTTTGCTGAATGCATTTCCTAATCCATTTGCTTCCCTCTCCAGCCCCTCTTGTATTCCTATTATTCTCAAATTAAGCTTTCTGAACGTTTCCTGTATTTCCTGCATTGATCTGTCATGCTTAATTTTGTTATGAAAAATGCTGTGCTCTTTCTCTATGGAGTCTAATCTGTCTTCAGCTACCTATATTCTTTCTTCGGCTTCTTCCATTCTAGGTTGAAGACTTTGTACTTTGTTGTTTAACTTCTTTCCTTCTTGCTGGTCCTTCTTAATGGTGCCCAGCCCTTTATTAAGGTTCTCTTTCAAGTCTTGAATAGATTGCCTTACCTCCTGGAGTTGGTAATCAGACTGTTCTTTCCACTCCATAATCTAGGTTCCTACCTTTTCATTAGATTCTTTCTCCCTCTGCTGGAGTTCCTCTACTTTTTTATTTGTGGAGGCCATGACGTTATCTATTAACTTCTGGTTAGCCTCTTTACACTCTCTGATAACCCCATGTAGGGTTTCCAATTTTTTATTCAGCAGGTTTACCAGCCATGCTTTTAATCTATCTTGATCATTATCTTCTATGTCATACTGGGACTGCTATGTAACTTGTTTATGTGGAGATGGTGGTGGGATTTGTTTATTGACTATTTTTCTTGTGTTTCTGCAGTTAGTTCTGCCCATTTGGAGACAAGAACCACACTGCTACAACAGTAGGACAGTCTTTTAGGACCAGAGCCAACCCAATGTCATGTAGATGGGTAGATCTTAGGGTTTCAGTGGTAAGGTTAGAATTTTTCTTGTTTAGCTCTCTTTTTCTTTGCTTGCAGAGGGATATTTTGGCTTTGGGGTCGAGATTGCATATAGTTGTAACTTTTGAGGCACTCTAGGTTTGATTAAAAAGTAGTCTCCTCTTTAGAGTTAACAAGATGGGCCCCTTGTACTCAAAGTTGGCAAATGGAACCAATTTTGTAGTCAAATATAGAACCAACTGTAAGTTGGGTCAGATATAAATCATTAAGAATCAATGGGCTGGATTAGATGGAGAAATGAAGGGTTAAGATTAGAAAGATATAAATTTAATTTCAGAAGATAACTTGGGTATAATGATAGTAGAGGGGTAAGAACAGCTTAGGGGAGAGATATATGTAGTAGGAAGAGAATGAATACCTTGTTACTGAGTGTAACAGGTTGAAAAGAATTTGAAGAAAGGTTATGTAAGGAGTAGGTTAGAGATCAAGATGAAAATAAGAAAGTGTATTGGGGAGACTTGCTGAGATTAGAAAAATATCAGTCACATATTATTGAAAAGTTGCTTACTCGAAGTTAACTCCTGTAATTATTGTTTACTCACATAGAAGGAGGCCTTATTTGTGCATAGAACTAGACAGGGTAACCCTGATTGAGTAATATTGTAAGGTAGAGAGGGAGAGAGAGGTGAAGGGGTAGTGAGAAGAAAAGAAAGAAGAAAAAACTTACAAATTAGCAAATTGTAAAGTAGAATAAGATACCAAATAATAATGAAAAACAGAAGTTTTAAGTGGAATAGCAAATCCTAAATCGCAATACACATAAGTAACACATAGAAATACAAATGAACAACAAATGATCAGACATTACAACTAACAACGCAAAACAAAAACAAGAAGAAAATACTAAAGAATGGATTTTTCGGGTTCTTTGGGGAGTTTATTCTCCCTGTAGTCCTCAGAGCAGATTCCTGATGGAACCTTGTGTGCCTTGTTGTAGTCCACTTTCCTTGTGGCTTGGTTAGGAGCAGATGGCTTTTTGATTGGGGAGGGTGCCTGCTATCTAGAGTTCCATTCTCAGGCCTGGTGGCAGGCAGTTTTGGGGGTTTCAGGTTTTTGTAGACTGCTATCATGGGCCTGGAGTTGGGTTCCCAGGCTTTCCCAGATAGCCACAGGAGCCTTAGGAAAAGAGCTTATGTCTGTGTTCAGTTTTGATGTAATCCATCCCTTTTGGAAGAGGGCTTGTGTCAGGGGCCTTTGGGATCCCTCAGAGAATTACCACCCCCAGGGCATGGATCCAGTTGTGTTACTCACAAGTCTGTAGTTGGTGGTTTGCTGGACCCCAGAGCCTGTGCTATGGTGGCTAAGATGGAGTTGGCAGGTTCTAAATCAGAGGGTCTGTGTGTTATCAGATCTAGGTGGGGGGATGGCTTTGCTGATGCTGAAGGGTCTCTCTCCTATGTGTTGGTGTGAGGAGTCCTGGCACTGGGAGGACTGGGTAGAAGTTGGAGTGGCAGGCTGGTGTGGACTGTGGGGGGAGCCGTGTTGGTCTGGAGCAGACGTGGTGGGAGATGGCAGGCACTGGAAGGCAGCCTTGGGGGTTTCTGCCTGTGTCTGCTAGGTGTGTCAGCAGAGATGTCTGCAGAAGCTTGGTCATGCAACAGCTGTGAGACCCAGGGGTCTGTGCAGGGTAGCAAGGAGGGAGCAGTCCCATCAGAAAGCTCAATCAGCTGGGCAATTAGCCCATAGAGCATAGAGCGATTGGCTGCACCTGTGGTTTCCTGGAGACCTTGTGCAGGGTTGACAAGGGCCCTCTGGGATCCTGCCAGTGCTGCAGGTATGGGCTGATTTTGGGGGCTTACCCGGTGGTGCCAATTCCTGGCAATTGTAATGGTGGCGGTAATACTAAGTTTGCTCCTTCCCCATAGGCTGGGCAGGGGAGGGGGCAAGTGGGAAGGCATTCACCAACTCAGAGATCTTCACCAGATTCCCTTCTAACACTTCACAGGTATAGTATTGAGCACTTTCTTCAGCTTTTGGGTGCTCCTCTGCTAAAACTCTGCAGAAAGTCCTAGCGCAGCATTGCATAGACCTATGTGGTACAGGTGCTCCACAGGAGTCCCCTTCACTTTTTCTCTTTTGCTTTTTCTTGTTTGCCTGCTAGGATAGTCCTTTTGTAGTAGAAAAAGACTTTATGTATTTAAAGTTTGATTGGAGTGGATCTCTTGAGGTAATGTGTGGCTGTGGCACTAGATCTTCTTTTGGTCAGAGACACTTAGTGGGCTTCCTGTGAGAACCTCACCATTTTGCCACAACCCGTCTGGATATTTAAATTATATTTCTTCTTAGTGTTTATTGGAGCATTGCAGTTTTTGTGGAATTTAAGGTTTTCTGTAAAACTTTTCCTTCAAGTAATTCAACAGCATTAAATATTATATTTAAAAGATGTCCTGTAGCACCTAGATTTTGTAATTATAATATTAAGATGAAATTCTTATTGTTTGTACAAAAATCCTTTTTATTTCCAAACAGGAAATATGCTCATTTCATCAGCCTTGGGTCTACTTCCTCTTTTTTTCTCCAGTATCTTTCTTGTTTTGGAACAAGTGTCATGGATGTCTGTCCATTCCAAAGTAAGATTACTCCATTAATTCATTAGAAAAGGAATACAATCTTCTTGCCTCTAAAGACAGCTTTGAGGATAATGATAATCTGATAATTCACATCTGCGAATTTTCAAAAATATATTGATTATTTTTAGTAAACCAATCATTAAACAGTTTCCAAAAAGCAAAATAAAGATAATGTTCTGCCTCCGCAGGTTAAAATCTAGTAATTCAACAAAATATATTCTATTCTTCCCAGATTGCATGATGAAGAATTTCTCTTTCATCATAACCCTTACAACCTCTGACCCCTCCCTTCAAACATGTAGATTTATTCAGTTTTTCTGTTCTAGCTTTCATTTTGCTACCAACATTAGTAATCTTCTAGTATTTGACAATGAAATGCCATTTATTGATAGAGAGCTCAATTCATATTGACATAGGCAGACTTATGAGCATATCATAGAGCATAAAATATTGAATATCATTAACGTGATGTTATGTACCTATTCCATAAATTAATACACATACCACATAAATGTGTAATTTCATGTAATTTTTAAAATGCAAAACATTTGCATATCTATGTCATAAAATAATTCAGATCACTAGTAGAAGACAATAAGCTAAACCTATTGCATCATTCCTAATATTCTTTGTAAAATTTTCTTTTCTCATCAATTTTCATCTTAGGCCTTTCTTTTCCTAACAACCAGTGATATGTTGATGTCTCTAGATTTTAGTCACCTCTGAGTAACCTTTTTCATTTCCACCTCCAGTTAGTCCTTCATGTTAAATACCTGAGGAATAACTTGTCCCAATATCCCTGCAAGAAGACAGAAGTACCCAAGTCAACTAGCTCCGACCATTCTACCCTTGCTATGTTAGGGAAAGGGGTATCAGCCACAGGGGTGTCAGGGATCAGGTGGCTGGAACAATCGTGTTACGAATTATAGGTAGCAGAACAGAGTAGCAGAGAATAGGATACCTGGGAAAGGGGAATTGTGACTGTATTCGCTAAGTTGCAGTGCCAAGAAATTGTGTAGCAGCAACAGCTTTGCAGGGATTGGAGTAGTTAACACAGGTATCCAGACAGTTTAGCAGGGATAAGGAGGAAAAGAGAAAGTGAAAGAGCAAAAGTTGTGAGGGATTAAGGTGGCACAATCAGGGTAACAAGGTCACGGGTGTGCAAACTGGGTAGCCAGTACTAGGATAGAAGCAATTTGCATGGTATACTGATGTGGTGCAGAGCTCAGTGTTTCCCTCTCCAGTTTTGGCTGTCAGATCGTTAGGGAACTACTGCTAGCAGCTCATTATCAGTATGTTGGTTTCAGGCATGTTCCATCCATAAATGTCTACTCCAAATAGATTGCAATGTTTGACAGTGGCTTTGGGATCTTTTCCCTAAGCATCCTGAGAGACAACACTCCACAATGCTGCAGAACAAGCTCCACATAGTGATCTTCAATCACCTTTTACAAATCTCACTGCTTCTCTCCAACGTCAATTATCATGGTAGCAAGGGATCTGAGGACTGCTCAGCAGCAGTGCTCTGGGAAGGTACCAGTTCTTACCCTGGCATTGTGGGAGCTCCCTTGAAATGGGCAAGAGCACTTGCTGCTGTTCTTCCAACATCTCTGTGGCTTTGGACACCCAGACTGTTCTACCTCAGATGGGTTACTTTGATCTACAGGACCAAATGTGGCTTCAAACTTTCTCTGTCTCCTCTAGGTGATCATCACCTTCAACTGTCTCTCCTTTTCCTCCCAGGTAGTTGGTTCATCTCCACATCTTTTGTGTGGAGAGCTGCGGGAGCCACGACCAAAGACGGCTCGGCCATAAGGCGCAGCCGCAAAAATGGTGCGGCTCTGACCAAAGATGGTGCTGGCTCCTGCCTTCCGTCTTCCTGGTGACGAGTGTTCTCTGTAAAAAAACAACTCCTTATATGGCTATGACTTGGCTCCTAGTTTGCTTCTGTGTTTGCAGCCCTATCTGTATATGCCACGTGGCGCTTCGGGATTGGCCATCCAGGAGGCTTATAACC
Source organism: Dipodomys spectabilis (assembly GCF_019054845.1). NCBI lineage: Eukaryota > Metazoa > Chordata > Mammalia > Rodentia > Heteromyidae > Dipodomys > Dipodomys spectabilis. The sequence continues at coordinate 589,348 of NW_024870970.1, read as the reverse complement.
GGAGCGCGGGGGGGGGGGGGGGGGGGGGGGGTGGAGGAAAAGAGAAGCAGGAAGAAGCGGGCAGAAGAAGCGGGAGAGAAGATGTTGTAAAAGGTCCTGAATAAACCGCCTGAAAGAAAGAACCTGTTGTCGCGTCATCCTTGCGGGTCCAGGCGGTCGCGACAAGTGGCGCCCAACGTGGGGCTCGACGGGATTCAGAACTGTCAGTGGTCAGGGGGTGCACCGGTAAGTCCCCGGGTAAGAGGGGATCCGCGATAAAAGCGGGAGGGATTTTTTGCTCTTCTCTGTAGACGAAGAGAGAGCGGCAATCCGGGGCTAGTTTATTTACTAGCTAAAAGCTAAAGTAAAAGATTTTTTGAGAAACATGGGCGCTTCCTCTTCACACCCAATTTTGCTGGCTCTTAAGGAGCTGTTATACTCAAAAAGGTTAAAGTTAAAGACAGGTACCCTAGAAAGATTTTTAAATGAATGTGATTCTGTTGCTCCATGGTTTGCGGTCTCAGGGAGCCTACGGTAGCCTCATGGGAGAAGTTGGGAGAGGACTTAGATTTTGCTTATGAACAAGGAACACTTAAGAGTGGGGTAAGACCAATTTGGAGGTTAGTGAGAAGTTGCCTGGAGGATCAGCGCTGCAGCGAGGTAGTGGAGATTGGGCAAACAGCTTTAGAGAGACTGCAGGAAGAAAGATCAGAGAGAGGCAGTGTTGCTAGCGGCACTGCAAAAAGGCCAAGGTCAAAATTACACCCCGATTTTACAGAGCTCGATTCCCTTGAGGAATCTGACTTTGAGTAGGTTCAAGCAATCACAGAACAAATTGAAAGGACAAAGATATCAGATAAAGGAAAAGATGAGGAAAAGGAGTTAGGGAAAGATAGAGGGTGCTGCTGTGGGACTTCCAGACGCCCCAGAACACCGACAGTTTCTCCCCCTTATAATGAAGGTTTCAAGGTCTTGGGCTGGTCCTTCAACCCAGGGGCATGGAGAGAGGCACGAAGTGAGTTACCCCAGACTTTTCCAGTATTTGTGGATGCTAATCAGCAGAGAAACCATGAGCCTTTAGACTTCAAGGTGATTAAGTCTCTAGCTGAGTCCGTCCGTACGTACGGAGTAACTGCATCCTTTACTGTTGGACAAGTCGAGGCATTAGAAAGGCATTGTATGACCCCCGGAGACTGGGCTAGTCTCGTGAAATCCTGCTTGAGCCCTGGACAACACTTGGATTGGAAAGCTTATTTAGTTGAATTTGCAAATGAAGAAGCCGCAGCAAACCAAGCTGCTGGCAATCCTGCTTGGGATAGAGACATGCTTCTAGGTATAGGAAGGTTTGCCAACCAACAGATAGGATATCCAGTAGAAGTATATCAACAGATTAACAAGATAGGGATTAAAGCATGGAAAGCCTTGCCTAAGAAAGGAGAAGTAAGTGGGAACTTAACAAAAATCATACAGGGGTCTACTGAACCCTTCTCGGACTTTGTAGCAAGGATGGTTGAGGCAGCAGGAAGAATCTTTGGGGACCCTGATATGGCCATGCCTCTAATTAAACAACTAGTATTTGGGCAATGCACTAAAGAGTGTAGGTCTGCCATTACCCCTTACAAAAATCGGGGATTGGAGGCTTGGATGAAAATTTGCAGAGAATTTGGAGGGCCTTTAACCAATGCCGGATTAGCCGCTGCAGTCTTGCAGTTAACACACAAAAAGGGAGGAAGGACAGGGGCGTGCTATTACTGTGGGAAAGATGGACATATGAAACGTAATTGTCCCCATAGAGGAGAGGGAGGTAGCAAGCTCCCGGGACCACAAAAACAGCCTGGCCTCTGTCCGCGCTGCAAAAAGGGGAAGCATTGGGCAAATGAATGCAGATCCGTTAAGGACAACAACGGCCAACCCCTAGAGCAGACAAAAAACGGGAAGCGGGGACCTTGTCCTCAGGGCCCACAAATATATGGGGCAGTGGAGCAAGGACAATCAAAACTGGAACAGTGGCCAACATTACGGCACCCACAGAACCGCGGAGAGCCACTGTGGGCTCCGCAGGACTGGACCTCCGCGCCACCACCAGACATGTACTAACCCCCCAAATGGGTGTTCAGTTAGTGGATACAGATTTCCAAGGACCCTTAGAACCAGGAACAGTAGGGTTGCTTTTGGGCAGGTCGTCTGTTACTCTACGGGGTCTTAAAATACACCCTGGAGTAATAGACCCTGATTGTACTGGAACTATTAAAATCATGGTTGAGTCACCAAAAGGAATTTTTGCCATATCTCCTGGTGACCGCATTGCACAGCTGCTTATTTTACCTAGCCTCCATGAGCATTTTGAAGCGCAGCAACTGACTAGGGCAGAAAAGGGTTTCGGATCCACAGGAGTAGATCTGACATTTATATCTCTTGATTTGGACCAAAGACCAGTGCTAGACCTAAAAATAGACAATAAAAAGATATTAGGTCTTCTAGATACTGGGGCAGATAAAAGTATAATTGCAAAAAAGGATTGGCCATTGGGATGGCCTATACAGACCTCTCCTCAAGCATTACAAGGCCTAGGATACGCAAAAACTCCTGAAATGAGTGCAAGACAACTCTCCTGGAAGGACGATGAAGGCCACTCAGGCACTATTCAGCCTTACGTGCTAGAGCTGCCAGTATCATTGTGGGGAAGAGATCTGTTAAAAGAGATGGGGTTTACTCTAAGCAATGAATATTCAGCTGTTTCCCAAGATATGATGACTCGCATGGGGTATCATCCTGGCTTTGGCCTAGGGAAATTTCTACAAGGCAATAAAGAGCCCATCCAAGTAAAACAAAAGTTAGACAAACAGGGACTGGGTTTTTCATAGCGGCCACTGGGGCGGGCATTCCCATAGTTTGGAAGACGGGGGATCCAGTATGGGTGCCTCAGTGGCCACTGCCCTCGGAAAAGCTTGCTGCTGCTCAAACTCTAGTACAAGAACAGGTAGAACTGGGGCACCTTAAGCTTTCTGTTTCTCCTTGGAATACTCCTATTTTTGTAATAAAAAGGAAATCTGGAAAGTGGAGATTGCTACATGACTTGCGTGCAATCAATGGACAAATGCAAATTATGGGTCCAGTTCAGAGGGGCTTACCGCTCTTTCTTCCCTACCTGAAAATTGGCCTGTTATAGTCATTGACATAAAGGATTGTTTCTTTTCTATTCCATTATTTGCTGGGGACACTGAACGTTTTGCTTTTACCCTCCCTTCCTGTAATCATGAGGAACCGGACAAACGGTACGAATGGGTAGTACTTCCCCAGGGCATGGCAAACAGTCCAACCATGTGTCAGTTATTTGTGGACGAGGCACTTAAGCCGCTTAGACAAAAATATCCCAAGGTGCGCTGCATTCATTATATGGATGATATTTTGTTGGCCTTTAAATCAGAGCAATTACTACACAAAGCTTATGAGGAACTACCAAGCTGTTAAATGCTAAAAGCTTGTTTATTGCCCCTGAGAAAGTACAACAACACTCTGTTGTTGAATATTTAGGGGCTACCATATATAAATCTCATATCGTACCCCAAAAGGTAGAATTGAGGAAGGATCATTTAAAAACCCTGAATGATTATCAAAAGTTTTTGGGAGACATTAATTGGATCCGATGTTATTTAAAGCTGCCAAATTATGAACTTAAGCCCTTATATAACGTGCTACAAGGAGACTCTGCATTAGATTCTCCAAGACAGCTTACGGATGAGGCACGTGATTCACTACGAAAGGGAGAGCATGAGTTACAAAGGGCATGTTTAAAAAGAGTTAAGGAAGGTGAGGCAATTACTTTGTGTATTCTCCCTACATGTGTTCAACCTTCAGGGCTTTTATGGCAAGATGGCCCATTGCTTTGGATTTACCCAAAAGTTTCTCCGGCAAAATCCATTGAGTATTACCCTGCCGCGGTAGCCAGTCTGGCGTTGTCGGGGGTTCAGCAGTGCCTCCAATATTTTGACAATGCTCCATGCTTCATTATTGTTCCATATACTAATCATCAAGTACAAACATTATGTGCTACTGTAGATGATTGGGCAGTCTTACAATGCAGTTTTAAAGGACAGATAGATAACCATTTTCCAAAACATCCCCTGTTAAATTTTCTAAAAGAACATCCCGTAGTTTTTCCTAAAGTTACCTCCTTAAATCCCCTTGCTAGAGCGTGCAATATTTTTACCGATGGCTCTAAAACGGGATGCGGCGTGTACATGGTGGAAGGCCATGACCCAGTCCGCCACCAGTTTCAAGCCGGTGCTCCACAATTAGTGGAACTACAAATTGTTGTAAAAGTGTTTCAAACCTGTCCTTTTCCTTTTAATTTAATTTCAGACTCTGCTTATGTTATAAATGCTTTAAGAGTCTTGGAGGCTGCAGGGCCAATAAAACAGGCCTCTCCTGTTGGATATTTGTTTTGTCACTTACAACGATTGCTTTGGCAATGACAACACCCTTTCTATCCCTTACATATTCGCGCCCATACTGGTCTGCCTGGCCCTTTAAGCGAAGGCAATGATATTGTTGATTGCTATACCCGTCAAGATTGGATTTTTTTTAGTTCAAATTTGGATAGAGCAAAAACTTTTCATAATAACTTTCATGTTAACTCAAAAGCTTTACAAAAACAATTTCGACTTTCCCGTGCGGATGCCCGACAAATAGTTTTAGATTGTCCTCATTGTGTAATTTATCACCACTTACCTAGTGTTGGTGTTAATGCTCGAGGCCTTTTGCCTCTTAAAATATGGCAAATGGATGTTACTCATGTACCTGAATTTGGACGCCAGAAATTCGTACACGTTTCTGTAGACACATGCTCTGGCATTATATATGCCTCCCCTATGACTGGAGAAAAGGCACATCAGGTTATTACCCACTGCCTAGAGGCGTGGGCAGCTTGGGGCAAACCAAAACAGCTCAAAACTGATAATGGTCCTGCATAAGCAGGAAATCAATTTTTCTCCTCTTGCAAAGCAATGGATGTTCAACTTCTTCATGGGTTGCCCTATAACCCTCAAGGTCAAGGCATCGTAGAACGTGCACATCGCACGCTAAAGGAGACTTTACAAAAACAAAAAGGGGTCTATTTTAGAAAACGTTCCATGTGCTGCTGAGAAAAACGTGTATTCTGATGCTGCTGGGTGAAATGTTCGGTAAATGTCTGTTAAGTCTAGTTGATCTATGCAGCTGTTTAGATCTGAGGTTTCTCTGTTGAGTTTTTGCCGAGTTGATCTATCTAGTGGGGAGAGTGGTGTGTTAAAATCCCCAACGATTAATGTCTTTGGATCTATATGGGATTTGAGGGAAAGTAGTGTTTCTTTGATAAATTTGGGTGCTCCATTGTTTGGCGAATAGATATTTAGAATTGTAATATCCTCCTGAAGGAGAGATCCTTTAATTAGTATGTAGCGACCTTCTTTATCTCTTTTCATGAATTTTAATTTGAAGTCTATTTTATCTGATATTAGGATTGCAACTCCCGCCTGTTTATGCGGTCCGTTTGCTTGGTAGATTTTGTTCCAGCCTTTAACATTGAAAATGTGTTTGTTTTTATGGGCAAGATGTGACTCCTGCAGGCAGCAGATAGAAGGGTCTTGTTTTTTAATCCAACTAGACAGTCTATGTCGCTTAATTGGAGAGTTCAGTCCGTTAACATTAAGAGATAGGACTGAGAGGTATTTGGGAGTTCCTGCCATGTTATCTACCTTCTTGGGGGCTGCGAAAACTGGGTTCTTCCTATGGTTCTTGGATTCTCAGTTTGGGTGCAGTTTCTTGGCCTTTATTGCGGTCTTGTTGGTTTTCTATGTGTAGGACATCTTTAAGAATCTTTTGTAGGGCTGGTTTGGTGGAGATGTATTGTTTCAATTTTTCTTTGCTATGGAAGGTTTTTATTTGGCCTTCAGTTATGAAGGAGAGTTTAGCTGGGTACAGTATTCTTGGTTGATAGTTGTTTGTTTTTAGGGCATGGCATACATCATTCCAGGCTCTTCTTGCTTTGATTGTCTCTGCTGAGAAATCTGAGGTGATTCTAATTGGTTTCCCTTTATAAGTGATTACCCTTTTCTCCCTGACAGCTTTAAGGATCTTTTCCTTATTCTGAGTTGATCCTGTGTGGATTATAATGTGACGGTGGGATGTCCTATTCTGGTCTGGTCTATTTGGGGTTCTAAAGGCTTCTTGTATCTGGACAGGCCTATCTTTTTGCATGTTTGGGAAGTTCTCTGCTAGGATCCTGTTAAACAGATTTCCTAGACCATTAACTTCTGTTTCTAGGTGTTCCTCTACACCCATTATCCTTAGATTAGGCCTTCTGATGGTGTCTTCCAGGTGTTGGATAGATCTATCATATTTCTTGGACTTGTCTTGGATGGTTGTATGTTCTTTCTCTATAATATCTAGGCTGTCTTCAATCCCTGAGATTCGATCTTCTGCATGGTCTAACCTGCTGTCAAGACTCTCTACTTTGTTTTTTATCTCTTTTCCTTCTAGTTGGTCAGCTTTGATGGCTTCAAGTTCTTTGTTGAAGCTCTGTTTTAGGTCTTGTATGAACACCGCAGACATAAAGGGGATCCAAATAGGGAAAGAAGAAATAAAACTCTCCCTCTTTGCAGATGACATGATCTTGTATTTAAAGAATCCCATAGACTCCACTCCCAAATTACTCAAGCTGATTCAAAACTTTGGCAAAGTAGCAGGTTATAAAATTAACCCCCAAAAATCAATGGCTTTTCTGTATGCCAACAATGAGAAAAGTGTGGCTGAAATTAGGAAAGCAACTCCATTTGTAATAGCCTCACAAAAAATAAAATACCTAGGAATTAACTTAACTAAAGAAGTGAAGGACCTCTATGATGAAAACTTTAAAATCTTGAAAAAGGAAATCAACACAGAACTTAAAAAATGGCAAAACCTCCCATGCTCCTGGATTGGAAAGATTAACATCGTGAAAATGGCAATACTGCCCAAGGCTATCTACAAATTCAACGCAATACCTATCAAAATTCCACCCTCATTCTTCAAGGAAATAGAAGAGGCAATCCAAAAATTCATATGGAACAATAAAAGACCCCGAATAGCAAAAACGCTCCTCAACGGAAAGAATACTGCTGGAGGAATATCAATACCAAATTTCAAACTCTACTATAAAGCCATAGTAATCAAAACAGCTTGGTATTGGCATAAGAACAGACCTCAGGACCAATGGAATAGAATTGAAAACCCAGAAATGAACCTACAGACCTATAGCCATCTAATCTTCGATAAGGGAGCTAAAACAATAGAATGGAAGACAGATAGCCTCTTCAGTAAATGGTGCTGGCAAAACTGGTTAACTACATGTAGAAAACTAAAGCTAGATCCTTATATATCACCCTGCACCAGAATCAACTCCAAATGGATCAAAGACCTTGAACTCAAAGCAGACACTCTGAAAACATTACAGGATGGAATAGGAGAAACCCTGGGTCTCCTTGGCTCAGGCCGAAATTTTCTGAATAGAGACCCGGAAACACAACAAATCAAAGAAAGGCTGGACAAATGGGATTGTATAAGGTTGCAGAGCTTCTGCAGGGCAAATGACATAGCTAGCAAGATCAATAGAAAGCCCACGGACTGGGAGAAGATCTTTACTAGCCATACAACGGACAAGGGTCTCATATCTAAAATATACTTGGAACTCAAAAAATTAAACCACCCAACAACAAATCCTCAAAGAAACAACTGCCCAATAAGTAAGTGGGCAAAAGACTTAAAGAGAAGCTTCTCTGAAGAAGAAAGAAGGATGGCCAATAGACACATGAAGAAATGCTCAACATCCCTAGCCATAAAAGAAATGCAAATCAAAACAACATTGAGATATCACCTCACTCCAGTTAGAACAGCAAAAATCAAGAACTCTAACAACAACAGATGCTGGAGGGGATGTGGACAGAAAGGAACCTTACTTCATTGTTGGTGGGAATGTAAACTTGTTCAACCACTTTGGAAAGCAGTATGGAGGTTCCTCAAAAGACTCCACATAGAGCTCCCCAACGACCCAGCAATCCCACTTTTGGGCATTTACCCAAATGATCACAAACAAGGCCACACTAAAGCTACCAGCACAACTATGTTTATTGCAGCATTATTTACCATAGCTAAGACATGGAACCAACCCAGATGCCCCTCAGTAGATGAATGGATCAAGAAGATGTGGTATATATACACAATGGAATTCTATGCCTCCATCAGAAAGAATGACATTGCCCCATTTGTTAGGAAATGGAAAGGCTTGGAAAAAATTATATTAAGTGAAGTAAGCCAGGCCCAAAGAAACATAGGTCCCATGGTTTCCCTTATTTGCAATATCTAGTATAGGTATGAGTCAAGCAGAAAAAGTCAGATAATGTGATGTTAGGAAAACAAAACCTCAAATATGTATTTTAATGTTTTTGTTTCTTTCATGCATGTGTTTCTAATGCATTTATAAGATTATTTCTTTGTTGCTTTGTGTGTCCCTCCCCCACAGTGTAACCCCTGCTTTCACTATATTTGATGTCAGTATAACTTGTGGAGGAGACGGGGACAAACAAGTCGTTTAAGGATTCAGGTGGACCTGTTGCAACAATGAGAAGTACAAAATGTCATGTCAAAACCAGCTTTACAATGTCGGTGGGGGGGGGGGAGGGGGGGTATGATTGGGTGGGAGGGAGGGGGGAGGCTGGGAAGGGAGGTGAAGGGTAAACAAAGGAGGAGGATGCAATGCTTGGTAAGAAATGTATGCATTATCCTGCCCATGTAATTGTAACCCCTCTGTACAGTATGTTCTCAAATAAAATAAAATAAAATTTAAAAAAAAAAAAAAAAAAAACAAAAACAAAAACAAAAAGGGGGAATTGGCCATGGCTGTACCCCTAAGGAAAGGCTTTCTCTTGCTTTATTCACTATTAATTTTTTAAATTTGGATGCTCAAGGCCTGTCTGTGGCGGACAGGCATAACAAGTCTCAAGGTCTAACAAAAGGAATGGTAAAATGGAAAGATATTTTGACAGGGCTCTGGCGTGGGCCTGATCCCGTGCTAACATGGGCACGAGGTTCTGTTTGTGTTTTTCCACAGGACCAACAGGATCCGGTTTGGGTACCTGAACGACTCGTTAGGAGGGTCCAAGGAGAAGAAGCACAAGATGCAAGGGGTGGTGATGATTCTTCTGATCGCCCTCACAATGATACAGCCTGTAAGACCAGTGCCGAGATGGGGGATCCTGTCCGTGTTCCCGAGACCGATGCCCTTATCTTTTAGGCAATTGGACTGGAGAGTTTGACAGCTGTGGATCATTTGAAGGAGTGGGCGGGAATGGGCTCCCTTATTGGTATCCTGGCATTGGTGATCTTGCTGTGCCTGTGGTGCATATGCCGGATTAGGAGCTCGCAGCACAGGAGTATGGCTATGGTGGTCCAGGCCTTCACAGCCATTGAGGCCAGACAGTCTCCCTACGCGTGGCTTGCCACATTAAAGGAATAGCACAGGGTGCGAGGCAAATGCACTGCACTTGGGAATCACTCCCTGGCTTGAGCCCAAGAAGAGCATGTTGGGTTGCAAGTGGGTTGATGCCCAAGATCCCACCTCTGCAAAAAAGGCATCGGACTGGCCTGGTCATCACTGGGGAAGGCGCCCCTCAGGCGAAGACCAGTGCAAGGTCCTCTCATTAATGTTTTAGACAGAGGCCCAACCTCTACTCTTACCTGTTGCTTAATAAAACAAAAAAGGGGAGCTGTGGAGAGCTGCGGGAGCCGCGCCCAAAGATGGTGCAGCCGTGCGGCGCGGCTGCAAAATGGAGCGGCCGCATGGCGCAGCTGTGACCAAAGATGGTGCTGGCTCCCTGCCTTCCGTCTTCCCGAAGACGAGTGCTCTCTGTAAAAAAGAACTCCTTATATGGCTATGACTTGCCTCCTAGTTTGCTTCCGTGTTTGCAGCCCTATCGGTATATGCCACGTGGTGCTTCGGGATTTGCCCATATAGGAGGCTTATAACCGGAGCGCGGGGGAGGAGGAAAGGAGAAGCGGGAAGAAGCCGGCAGAAGAAGCGGGAGAGAAGATGTTGTAAAAGGTCCTGAATAAACCGCTGAAAGAAGAACCTGTTGTCGCGTCATCCTTGCGGGTCGAGGCGGTCGCGACACTTTTGATTTCTGCTTTGGATCAATCTGTGGCTTTCACACCAAAACCTTCCAATTTCTCATCTGCCTCTCTAGGTGTGAATAGGGCATAGCAAGCTACATGTAACTTCTATATCTGTTTATCAAGATTGACTCTGGAATCCAAGGTGGTACTAGGCAACTAAGAACATGGGTAGCATCTTAAATACTCCCCTCCCAATCACTGCTCATTGACAAACATGCAAATGTGCTGTGATCAGTCTCTACATTTCCATTACGACAGTACAAATAGTTTCCAAAAAAAGTTAGTTTATTTACAAAATTCCAGACCAGTCTTGGGCTCTGCCCTAGATCTTCCTGTTCTGAAGGCACTGAGGCCACCTAGATACAACTCAGACCTAATGACATGGGGGAATAGAAATGTTGTTGGTGAGTAATGCTTAGTGTTCTGAAGTTGCGCTAAGTTGTTGTCATGTTATGGCTGCAATCTAATCAATGTCCTTTCCTGATCTTCACCACATCTCTTTATTTGATATGAGTAGCAGGTGGGATGATCTAACAAGCTCACCTAGAGTTTGGGCCTGGGTTTAAAAGCTCCATTTTGTGATCATAAAAATTCCACCACTTCCTGAAACTAGATTTAAGGGGCAGCAAGGAAGTTGGGTTAGCAATTCAAAAACTTATAAATACTGCATAGTTTAATATCTGAAATCTTCCCTTCTGACCCCTCAGAATATTATTTCCCATCTGTGTAGACATCAATACACTCTTTTCTCCTGGAGCGTTTGAGTGTGGCACATCATCTGCTTCTTATGTGTACTGCTTTACACAGGGAGATTTTTCTCCTAGGCTTAAAATGACGTCAGAGCTTGGGGGTACTGTGCAATAGGCTAAACATGCCTAGTCATTTGTTCACATCCCTAAGTAGAACTGTCAAGGACTAAGGACTAGTCAGGGCTCACTTGCTGTCAGTGGTATTGCTCTGAGGAATTGCTGTCAATGTTGCCCACAGTGCTTAGCCTAAGGCCTCTCAGAAAGGCCCCAAATTCAACCTGCATGAGTCTCTGAGTTGATCATCATTGAGCAACTATGTTCCACAGTCTGTGAGTCACTCACTTCTGTGGATATATGCATATGAGGTCTCAAGAAGAGAGTTCCCTAGAAGGAAGGTCCTGGAATGCAAAACATCTAATAGGACAAGGGAACCTGCGATTGGGTGTTCTTAATATGCAATGAAGTAACAAGAAAGAAAGACACACTGTCAAACCCTAAAGCAAAGGGTCAGAAGGGCAGAGGGGAAGGGAGTCCCATGATCAGGAATATAAATGGAGCTTACAAGCCCCTTCAGGCTCTGACTTTCTAGGTTGAAAGTAAGAAAACAGGCAGACTGAGTTTCTAAGAACTCAGTGTCTAGGCTATATGACTCATTCAGAAATTCTTTTCCCTCCTCCTGTGTTATGAGAGCAACAGTTAGTGCAGTGCTTCTGTCTCCTAGAGGCAATCATTCTCTTCACACAATGCTTAAAGTAAACAATGGATGGAAATCTGTTAGTAAAACAAAAATATGAAGTAGCACACAGTGCTTCCCCTAAATTCCTGGCCCTAAAATGTTCCCAGTACTGAGCACAGAATGATCATGGGTGAGGGCTAACCTCCACTGAATAGTGAAGTTTGAACACTTTTTCCAAGTCACATACCGTCCAGTACAGTAGTTGCCACCTATAATCCTGCTTATTAAGACAGGAAAGTCTAAGATATTGAGTCCCAAAGTGGAAACTGGGTCAAGGAAAGACAATTTATTATTGCTGGAAAGGAGGAACACTTAGGAAAATGTTTCTCTGATCCCAGATATGGGTAGTCATTTCAACACTTTTCAAATTGTGGCTCGTCAGCAGAGACTACCAAGTCAAATCTCACTAAAGCTAATTCTAAAACATATGAAAATAAAAAAATAAACTATTTGGATTTCATTACTACCATATTTTCTAAAGTGTGTGTGTGTGTGTGTGTGTGTGTGTGTGTGTGTGTGTGTGTGATGACAGATTTTGTATGGGATAGCATTGATTGTTAAAAAAAACAACATATTGGCAGTGTCCTTTATGTTTCCCATTCAAGACTAGTGGCATTCTAACTCTACCGCTTGAAACACACAATCTGCTGGTTATCTGGAGATCAACATGTAATGGATATGCCAATCTAGGTTGGTTTCAAACTGTGGTTTTCAGATCTCACTTTCTGGATTAGGTAAGCTACAAGAGTGAGCTTCAATGCTCAACCCAGTATTTCCAGTCAGTTACTTAACCTTTCTGAATATCAGCTTCTTCCTGTGCGGAAAGTGAAAAGAATTACTTTCTGGACCTTAGAATCTGGTGGGAGTTATGACTTGTTGCTTGAATTATAAGTGCTCGCGATGTGTGGACAGACCCTGACACTCTCATAAAATTACTGATGTTTATATTGAAATGAATTCCAGGAATTGGAAACAAGAGGGATTTTTTTTTGTTCTTTTTTATCCATTTATGGGCAGTGAGGAAGCCACAGAAGTTCATGGAGAACAGGGAAACAAATGCAAGGATGGTTCTCTGTATATATTATTTTGACAATGAACTATACCAATTGTGAACAGGGACAGGAGGGAAAAGCAGAGAGAGAGAGCAAAGGAAGTGATGAGACTGTCCAATAAGAAATGAACTCATTACATGACTTACAAAATAGTGACCCATGTGTACACTATCTTAACAATAACCATTTTAAAAATCGGGGTTGATGATTCTCTCCTCTGGTTTTTGTTAGAGGCCCTTAAGACTCAGACCCATCTGTGGAGTTTTTAAAGGTTAATTTATATGATAATTAATATAGAGGCAGAATCTCTTAAGAAATAGTATAAAAAGTACTCCATTCTTAGTAACTGTTTATGTTTGAGTGCAGATTCTCTATGTTGTTGGCAGAGCTCTTTTTTTTTTTTTTTTTACTTTTTTTTTCAGTAATTGTCAGGTGTTGAAATCCTTCTTAAAGCTTTGGGACAGAGGTCTACTATGTCTTGACACCCTGCCCCTAAGTAACATGATAATCAACATTTGAAATTAATGTTTTTGATTTGAGTTTTATTTATTTATTTTTTGTTGTTGTTGGTGAACTCTGGGCCTAGTTGCTGTCCCTCAGCTTTACAGCCGAAGTCTAGTGCTCTACTACTTGAGCCACAGCACCCCTTCTGGCCTTTTCTGCTTTACATGGTGCAGAGGAATCCAACCCAGGGCCTCATGCATGCAAGGTAAGCAGTCTATTACTGAGGCACCTTCCCAGTCCCTACAAGTGGTATTTTTGTGCATGGATTTATCAAGCAAATCTATTGAGCAAATATATTCATTTGAATAGACGTATTCAAAATTATGAATTATCTGATATTTTAACAAATAAAACTGCTGTCATTGTTACCAGGAATTATTTGTCTCCTCCTGCCAAAATCACAAAGGAGGGCATTTTAAACTAAAACTACAAAAATTTCAAAATCTTGATGCTAACAAGAGAATTAAAAAGAAATTTCAAAATGGTTTTTCATCATGAATACAGAGCTCAAAGGTCTTAAAATACATATTTCTAAATGCAAATTAAAGGGGAAAATCAACCAGGAAATAAAATTTATATTAACTGTTAATTTTTAAAGAGGAAAATATGATCACTGATGGCAGACTAAAGACAAAGTAATACCAGAGCCCTATATGCTCAATAAGAAGCTTTTATTGAAAAATTGAGCTGGAAAGTGCACATCAGGCAAAGGCAAGCAGTCGGAGCCTACCACCAACAAAGAAACACCACAATATATATCTCAGAAAAAGGACACAAGTTCAGAACAGCGCTCATCATCTGTATCTGTGATTTCAATAATACATGTACACTCCCCCCACCACACACACATACATACACACACAGGAATGTATACAACAGCTCAACCTACTCACAAACATCCACTCAACATGATCAAAGATCTTCCTGTAATATTTGAAATTTAAAAGTTTTAAATATTGTAAATAATTAATAACAGATGCACAAGCAATTATTTCTGGATAGCACTCTGCTATGGAAATGAGAGATCATTTTTATTATGACGACCTAAAACATCTCTGAATCTGGAAAGAATTAAACAGACAATCTGCATTTTGGGACCGTATTTCTACCAGCTATTCTGCAAAGGATTAATGAAATGATACTTATAAGATCCAAAAATTAAATACTAAATTAATAATGAACACATGAGTAAGTAAAGTGAAATACGCTGATCAGAGAGACCTATGCTGCCTCCAGCTCTCAGCCAGCCACACACTATGGCACCCTTGATGCTAGCTGGGACACGCAGTTGACTTTCCCAGAGCAGTGGCCATGCTGGGGTTGGACCTGGGGGTGGGGGTGAGGAGAGGAGGGTAGGACACGGGGGAGACTGCACTGGGGTTGGTGCTAGGGGTGGTGGGGAGAGGAAGGTAGGCCCCGACAGAGGCTGGTGAGGGGAGGAACGAGGGGCAGGTCAGTGGCTCAAGCAGCAGCCACCCTTATGATAGCTAGGTCTGGGGAGTGTCTTTGAGGTGGGATGTTTGGGGCAGATCTCCTGCGGTCTGGCAGTCTAGTGAGGAGAGGAAGGTGTCTCAAGTGCTGCCAAAGCCGACAATGAGAAATGAGACAACCAGGGGATGAAGAATTTCAACAACAAAGGCGGAGACTTGGAGGCAAAATCTGGGGGTGTGGAGGGTGGATGCCACAGGATTAAAGCTGCAGTGTACCTATTTTGACGCCTCCTGGAAGTTTGTGAGGGGCAGCTCCAATGCTGTGGGCTCAGTCTATGACTGGTCTCAGACCTGAAACCAGGAATGGCCAGCACTGCCTCGGCCTGCCCACAGAGCAGTGTCTGGGAGGCCATGCACGGCGGGGTGGAAGAAACATGCCTGGCTGGTGCTGTTCCAGCCCAGCCAGGAAAAGGGCCACTGGGGAAGTTCCAGCTGTAGATCTGGACTTCTGCCATTGACAAGACTAGGTGTGTCCTCTGGGGACCAGCATGGTGGCTGTCATGTGTGAGCTGGGAACTTCCTTAGCTTGCCTTAGGCTTCTCCACAGAAAAGCCCATTCACTCCTGTGCCTCTTCCACCTTCTGGATTCCAGCTGTCTTCCTGCCTCCTGCCATATCCAAGTACATTGTCAATTCCATGCCATTGAGAGGTCATTATTGAGATGCTCACAGGGCTTCACACAACTGGTTCGCCATGCATGCAAGGCTCATGGTGTGCCATCCTCCAGGCAAAGTGTACCCCTATTTCACCTTGGCCACTCATGCCTATGGGACCACGAACTTCATTCTTACACAGAAAGCCAGGGATACACAAGTCTGTGCTGCAGTCTAAGGCATGCTTTCCCTCCTCCTGCTCAAGCGTAGGGTGGCTGTGGAGCCAACTGCACTATCATGTTTGATTATCTGAAAGCAAGAGGAAAAAAGCTTCATTGTCCCAGATACAGCTGCCCCTGGATTTCTATGTGTACACGACGTGTGTGTGTGTGTGTTTGTGTGTGTGTGTGTGTTTGTGTGTGTGTGTGTGTGTGTGTGTGTGTGTGTGTGGTGTGAGAGAATCAGACACACCTGAGTTTTAGGGTAAAACACTTCTTCCCTTCAGCATTGACATTTTGTATCTAGTGGTTTTCTCCCCTCCACAAATTCTTAGTCAACGTTCTAAAGTTGTCCTTCTGTATACTTTTATCCCTTCATCTTCTTGATGATCAGATTCCTATGGTCTGCTTGTAAACTTCACCATTTGCTTCATGAAGTTGGTGCCTTTTTAAAACATCTTTTATGAATCCTTTTGATCTCTTTAAATGCAATTTGTGCTGTGTTAATATGTTTTACTTTGCCCAATTGTTGGGGCCTACGCAGTGACTGTTAATTTGAGATTATCTTAGCACTAATATGAGATACAATCCTTTCAATCTACTTTTCTAGCGAAAGAAGTTCAACATCTTTATTGAAATAATTTCCTGGATGTAAACAAACAAACAAAAAACCAGTGTTATAAATGTACAATCACTTGATTTTAGTAAATTGTGCACCACTGTAATAATTTTTTAACTAATGTTAATAGTTGGAATGGGAAAAAATCACAAATTATAAAACTTAAAAACTGGTCAAATACCAAAAAGGACACTGATCAGGAATGAAGTACAAATGTAAATGTTTAATAAATAAATGAAATATTTGAAATTCTTATCCACATATCAAAAAGTTACTGAGCTCCAATCTTACACATCAGAATATTTATAACCACTCAAACAAATAAACACAAATGCTGGGGAGGTTGAAATAAATCAGGAACTGTGTTTAGTTGTGTGGCAATTGGAAACTAGTGCAAGCCATATGGAGCTCAGAGTGGAGATTTACAAAATACCAAAAAAAAAAACCCACATATTTTAATGACCTTTACAATAACTTGGATACATATTGAAGGAATATGATTCAACATGAACATCCGTGTTCATGGCAGCAGTATTCATAACAACCAAGATCTGCAATCAACCTAGGTGTACCAGTAAAGGGAATAAAGAAAATGTGCTGTTCATAGCTATAAACATATTCTCGGATATGAGAAGTGAATGCTTCTACTGTTTCATTGCAACGTATTTTTGGATATACACCTAATACTAATTTCATGGGCTTTTATGGCTTTATGTTTTTGCTTTTGTGAGGAACATCCATATTGATTTTCAGAGCAGTTACAACAGGTTAAGGATATCCTTTAATAGATGACTATTAGACCAAAATTTAAATATATTAGTGAACACATACAGGACGATCATATAATTTATAATTTGAAGCAATGTTAAGAAGGCAACAATTGGGAAAAAGATAATTCTAGAAGTTTAATAACAAATTATCTTGAAAAGCTAAATGAAGAAAGTATAAAATAAGACACATCAGAAACTGTTGAATGGTAGAAGATGGATGAACGTTAGAAAAACCTTCATCTGCATGGTCAAGTTGAATGAAGTATATGCATATTTGGTGTACATTGATGAAACTCATTCCAAAACATAAAATACACTTAAAATGTTTATGAAAAGACAAAACAGGATCTGTATTTTGTATACATAATAGCAGGAATTCACAGAAGAATCAGAACTGTGAAGGAGAGAGAATATGGCCAAAAATGTTGATGTGATTGTTTGAAGATATCTGTGTTTGTGTGGGAAGGGAGGAAAGAAGATGAAGAAAACATATGGGGTGCTGATCAAGATATATTTTCACATATACAGACACGGAAAAATATGAAAAATGTGCAACTAATTTGTGTTAATTTAACAAAACATTTTGCTCAAATTTTAAAAAATGAAACTATAAAAATAATACTTAATAATATCAAATAAGTAGGTCATGGAAGAAAATTTACCATAGAAAGATTTTCCCCATAATTTGTTTAATTTCATAACAAATGGATTAAAATAAAATATAGTTATATCTGAAGATGTTAACACTGTCAAATATCATTGATAGAATTCAACAAAGAAAAGTAACAAAAAAGTAGAGTGTAAGAACAACTTGTGCTATGGATGAAGATACTCAGTAGAACTTTGTGAAGAAAGAATGTGCTTTCTTTTCCTCATCAACCTAGATCTAGGACACCTAGCTTTTAAAGGAACACTTGTAGTCAGAACAGTAGAGTGACTAATTTAGACAGTAATTTATTACGTTTATTCTCTAATCTTATGATGTGATTCCCGAATTAGGTGAGTGATCCTAGGAGATTTTCTGACCTCATTTTTACCCAGAGTTCCTAATTCTTCCCACTGCGCATGATTTTTTACTACTCTCATTTTCCTTATTTCTGAACTCAAATCCTGTAATCTTTTTGTTCATGAGAAAGAGATGGAGAAATGTGAGGGTGGCCTGGAGTCTGTGCTAACTTCCACTCCAGCTTAGAGGATCTAGTGAAGGACTTCCACCTGGGCCTCAGAATCAGATATTAATTGATCTCTTTTGAAATGGAGAAACTCACTCCCTCAGGCAGAATCTGTTATTCCTTGACTTTCTCTGAAGATATTTGGTACTAGGGCACAATTCAGAGAATGAGCTTTCCCACCACCCACCACAGCCTTGACAGAAGGAACAGATCCAAAACTGATAGTGGTTTCAGTTCCCACAGGGCCTCATCAGGGACCTTCTGGTGGGAATAGAAACTGGACAAAGTCTAAGATGGAGATTAACTGAGACTGGGCCTAAGGGGGACACTAAAGAATTTCCCTTTCTTTGACTACAGGTGAGTTGTTTAGTGAGACATGACACCTTCCTTCATATTGGAAAATGCAGTAGGTCAATTGTGTTACTTCCACTCTGTAGGAGGGGTTAAATGTTGTGTCCACAAGTTTTCTTTCTAGTCTGTTGTCTCTCCCACGCCTTCCTATGCCAGGAACATATTGCTTCATTCGTGCATTCAACTACTTGTCCTGACTCCTAAGCAGAAATAACATAGGCTATCCTTTTGCTAGTCTTTTACATTTGTGATAGAATAGACCCAGGCTCTGCTGCTGCCAAGAGGTGACAACAAGATCAGATTTGTACTGAAGATCAATTATGTTGAAAGAACCATTCTTTCCTGACCACACTTTTTGAGGTTTCCACTGAAAATTGATTGAACTCACTAGAAGCTCAAAAGTTTCAGTTTGTGCGGTGGTGGATACTGGTGATTCATGTCTATAATCCTAGTTAGTCATGAGGCTGAGACCTGAGAATTATGGTTCTAAACTTGCCTGGGAAGAAAGCCTATGTGATTTGTCTGTAGCTAATCAACGAAAAATCCGAAGTGGTACTCTGTCCCAAAGAGGTAAAGGGCTAGCCTTGAACCAAAGAGCTGAGAGACAGCACTCGTGCCCTGAGTTCATGCCCCGTGACCAACAAAAAGTAAATTTCATTTTCCTACCATGGTTTCCTCTTCTAACAAACTATGTCCTCTATCTGTAAGTCTTCCTTAAGATTCCTGTGTTTCACTCAAGCAATTTTTGTCTGTCAACAATAAGAAAGTCTACCTAGAATATAGCCAGTAAGTTTACAAAAAATATTTGTTAAGTGTGAGTGTGCAGACATTAGACTAATTCTTACTTTAAAGAAACCATGTTGGTGTTTATTCCGTTGGAACAATTGTATGGAAAATAGAAGTATCTCTGGATTCCTTTGGTTCTTTGTAGAATCTATATTCTCTAGATTGTTTTTCCATTGATTCAGAAAAGTTCTAATTTGTGGCAACTATTATTTATTGTGTTGCTTGTTTTAAGAATGGGAAAATGGATCAAAGGGATTTCAAACTTCATTTATGTAAAAAATGTTCATTCATTATCTAAATTCAAAAAACATAAATTACTAAAAGAACTTTTTCTTTGGTAAAAAGAAGAGCATGGGGGTCAGAGATAGTCTCTTCCATATAGTAGACTTTGAGGTTCTGACCATACTGTGGTCTGACTTTGAGAATTAAGTTGCTTTGAGAATTAAGGGTCTTTTCAACACTCTTGTTTGGCATTGGAGGCCTAGCGAAACAAACACATTTGTCTCTGATTGACTTTCTTTCAGGAAGTCCATGGCTGACATTGATTGTGAAAGATAAAAATTGTCCTCCTAACAATTCCTTCTAAGTAATTTTATTTATATTTGTGGTTTTGGGTCTTGTAGCAGTTTATATGTAACAGTCTCCCATGGAGCAATTTAAAGAGGGAAACTTCAGTATCTATGTTATAATGTAGTGGTATTATAAGAGTTCCTTATATTTTACAATATAAGATAAATAACAATGATTTTTTTAGCAACTTTAGCTAAATTATGTATCATAAGACATTATGATAATAGTGTCCCAAAATTCACAGATCACTTTATTTATGTTTAATGCAGCATTATTTACCATAGTTAAGATATGTACCAACCCAGATACCCCTCAGTAGATGAATGGATCAAGAAAATATTGTTTATATACAAAACGGAATTCTAGGCCTCCATCAGAAAGAATGACATTGCCCCATTTGTTAGGAAATCGAAAGACTTGGAAAAAATTATATTAAGTGAAGTAAGCCAGGACAAAAAAAAACATAGTTCCCATGGTTTCCCTTAATTGCAATAACTAGGATATGTCTGAGACAAGCAGAAAAGGTCAGATAAGTTGATGTTAGGTGAAATGAACCCCATGATAAGTATTCAAATATTTTTTTCTTTCATGCAATTGTTTCTAACATATTTATAAGATGATTTCTTTGTTGCTTAGTATGTGCCTCCCATACTCTGTAACTCCTGTTTTCACTGTATTTGATGTTGGCATAATTTTTGGAAGGGAAGGGAAAAAAACAAATCATTTAAATAGGGATACAGGTGGACCCATTGCAACAATGACATGTACAAATCATTATGTTGAAAACCGAACTTCACAATTTTGGCAGGGGAAGGGGGAAGATGGGAAGGGATGGGAAGTGCAAACAAAGGAGGAGGCAACAATGCTTGATAAGAAATGCACTCATTACCTTGCACATGTAATTGTAACCCCTCCATATGCTATTTTCACAATTAAAAAAATATAAAAAAGTAATCAGAATATTGATATTTTTGAAATGTATATTATGAGGCATGTATATTTCCAAAGGCAATGTTACCCCCAAGACATCCTGGGGCAAATTGGGCTGACAGGCTGTTTCCAGGATCTGAGATAGAGCCCCAGGTGTTAACAAAATAAGAACAGATTGACATGCAGATGGCATTATGCTAATAAATATATATCTTTATAGAGTGCCAGAGTTTTCTATACATTTCTCAGTTATACAGATTACATTCCTACCAATTCCTGGGTATTTATTATGGATCCACATAATTAATGTTATTGTTTTCATCCTTAAAATATTAATGAAATCAATTATTGTCCTGAACTTATTGCATTCCTGTAAGTAATTACATTCTTTTAATGCTTCATAAATATTAAATAAAATTAATCAACCTCCCGAAATGATGCTGTCTAATTTTATAGGAGCATAATTCATGATCAACTCATTCAACCATGACATTGACACCATTCCATTTTTATTCCTATGGATGGGAACCTGTATCTTAATATCTCCTGCCATTGATTGTTGTCAGAATGGGGATTCGAAATCAGGGCCTATGCTGCCACATAGCCCTATGGCTTCCCCGATAGTCTGGCCGTCGTCAGCAATGCAGGGTGAAGTCCCCTTTGCAACAGTGTCATTCAGACCCAGGAGGGTCACCATGCAAAGGAAGAAAACATAAAATGGCCACATTTTTTCTGTGCATTTTTTTCCAGGCAAGGCCTGGAGCAGCTATGGGGCCAGTGGGTGCACTGCAGCTTAGGGTGATCAGAGCTGAGGCAGAGGTACCACGAACTGAGTTCAAGCCCTGTGCTGAGAAAAAAAATAAAAAATAAAATATAAAAAAAATTAACTACTTGGCTTGCAATTCCCGCAATTCATTCTTCCAGGCTTTGAATTTGAACTCAGGATCTGGGTAAATCTGCAGCAATGTGGATGAAGGGGAAGATAACTGTACTTGAAGATAAGAAAGTCAGGCCTGTTCACTAGGCCTGAATTCAAGCCCCAATCCTGGAAAACATACTATTTATATTCATTGTAAAGACAGGATTTATACTTACCTATAGATGTTCAGTCCATTCATGTTTGATGTGGTTGTTCCTTGTATTTTTTGTTTTATTCATTTATTTAACATCAATTATACTACGATGAAACCCATTCCATTTATTACATTGATGACATCCTTTCACAGAGCATCTAGATTTGTAGAAATGTTCTCCATCATGTCTGACACCCAGGATTCTCAGAGAAAAGGTAAACAAATTTGACACTCGGCTTCTTACTCCATGATAAACTTGTTGGTAGTGCTGGAATCTGAACTCAGGGCCTAGCAGGACCAATTGGAGAATAAGTCAATGTGAGCAACTAAGGAACTCCGACATTCCTAGGATCTGACAATGATCCCCAGGGTGTTCCACTATAGTCATAAATTGATTACTTAAACCTAGGATCTATATTGACATACATGTGTGGATACCACCTTCTGTTCGGTGCACTTCTTCTTATTTTGTCCCAAATTCTTGGAGGTATTGTGTATTTTACTAAGTATGGTGACAGGTATAACTGTTCTTACATGGATGACAACCTGTTCCCATGGTTATAAGGTTGCCTATGCATTCTCCATTCTAGTTGATACACAGGACATTCACGTCAAGGAAAGCGTGTGCAACAACTGGCTTTTGACATCAGCATGAATGTTTCGTCAGTTCTGGGATTTGAACTCAGGACTGGGCAGCTCTGTTGCACTGGGGAAGAGGGGGAAGCTCACCATCCTTGAGGGATAGAATTTCAGGCTTGGTCCAAGGCCTGATTTGAAGCCTCAGCACAGCAAGCCCACCTTTTTTAAACATAAGATCTCTCTTTACCTACAGGTGTGGTATGCATCTTGCATTCAGTGTAGTTATTCTTTTTATTTTGTGTCTTATTCAAGGATGTATTGTATATTTTGTTGAGTATGGTGACAGATATAACTATGCTCACATGGATGACAACCTCTTGTCATGGCTATAGAGTTGCGTATAAAACATTCTCCATCCTCGATGAGATCCAGGACATTCACAGGACAAGAAAACATGTGCAACCATTGGTTATCACATCCGAATGAATCTTTTGGCAGTGCTGGAATTTGAACTCAAGGCCTAGCAGACCCAATTGGTGAATGGGTCATGGTGAACACACCAGCCTGTGAGCCACTAAGGAGTTAGGTCATTCCAGGGACCTGAGATTGAGCCCTGGTGAGGGGCAATATAGTCATAAATTCATAATTAAAGAGAGGATCTATATTTCCAAACATGGGTGGGCATCATCTTGCATTCGGTGTAGTCACTCTCTTTATTTTGTGTCTCATTCATTGATGTAATTTTGTATTTTCTTGAGTATAAGGAGACAGGTATAACTGTGGTGAACGGGATTACAACCTATTCCAATGAGTATAGAGATGCCTATGCATTCTCCATCCTAGCTGAGACCCAGAACTTGCACAACACAGGAAAACAGGTGCAATGCCTGGCCTCTCACATCAAGGTGAATTTTTGGCAAAGCTGGGATTTGAACTCAGGGCCTAGGAGACCCAAATGCACAATGGGTCCAGGTGAGCACATCAGCCTGTGAGCCACTAAGGAGCTGGGTCATTCCCAGGAATTGAGATTGAGCCCCAAGGAGGCCAAAATAGTCCTCAATGCATCACTGAAATATGATATATATTCACATCCATGTGTGGACTGCATCGTGCATTGAGTGTAGTTATTCTCTTTCTTTTGTACGTTATTCATGGATGTATTGTGTATTTTCTTGAGTATATGATGACAGGTATAACTGGGTTGACATGGATAATAACTTATTCCCATGGCCACAAGGTGACCCATGCATTCTCCATCCTATCTGAGACCCACGACTTGCACAGTAAAGGAAAACAAGTGCAATGATTGGCTTGTGACATCAAGATGAATCTTTTGGCAAGGCTGGGATCTGAATTCGGGGCCTAGCAGTTCCAATTGGAAATTTGGTCCACATGAGCACACCAGCCTGTGAGCCACGAAGGAGCTAGGCTATTCCCAGGATCTGAGATTGAAACCCCCCTCTGCAGGGGAGGAAGAGTGAGGAGCACAATAGTCATCCATTCATAAGCTGAAGTACTATGCAAATAAGTACATATTTGTATAGGTAGGAGAGATGGTGTCCTGTGATGGAATCCAATCTACCATGGGACTACCGATTCTTAGATCTTTCCTGATGCCTCCATTGCATGACTGTGATGATTATTGTCATCATCAACTCTTCATCAACTCATCATCAACTTCATCAACTCTTCTTTACAATTAATCAATACCCCATGAGTCTTGTCTATCCTTTTCTACTCGCATCATGCATGAACTACTCATTCAAGGATGAGATTGATATCATACCATGACTCTTCCGAGGTCCACAACTGAGTAGCTCATGATCTCCCACCATTCTCTCCTCATATCGGGGGCTAAATTCAAGATTCAGGCCTGCAAAAGATACACCTTATATACATTTTAAAAGTAGGATTTATACTTCCATACAGATATTCAGTCCATATTGTGTTTGGTGTGGTTATTTATTTTATTTCTTGTTTCATTCACTTACTTAGAATTTATTTTATTGACTCTGATGCCACCTATACCATTTAGTAAATTGTTTACATCCTATCATATAGCATCTAGATATTGGATGTGTTCTCCATCATGTCTGGCAATGCTAGGATCTGAACTCAGGCCTAGCAGGCCCAATTCATGAATGGGTGAGTTTGAGCATGGCAGCCTCTTGCCAATGAAGCTGTGAGGGGGTTCCCACATGCTGAGATTGACCCCGATGTTTGGACAAAACAGCGATACATGGATAGGCAGACGGTGGTATACAAATAAATAGATATTAGTAAAGAGTGCCAGAGCCATCTATCTATGATTGAATGAGACCTACTACGTTTCTATCAACACTTAGGTATTTATTATACTGCCAGTGAAGGAAAATTATTCGTTTCATGCTTAATAAACTATTAATTAAGATGAATCAGCATTCTAGGATTATTGCATCCAATTTGAGACTAGACCAAGGCATGAAGTAATCTTTCAACCAGTATTCCTATGCATAGGAATGAGTTCCTTTTGATCTTCTGCCATTGGTGTCAGGACTGAGATTTGAAGCTAGGGTCTATGTTGACAGGTTGTCCTATGGCTTCCCTGAGAGCCCATCAGCCAATAGCAATGGCAGGTCAGGTCCACTTTACAGCAGTGTCATTCAGACCCAGGATGGTCACTGTGTAAAGAAAAATAAGTAAAAGAAACCCAGCCCTCTGCAGCTCGCCACTTTTTGTGTTTTCTAGCGTTTTCTTTTCTTCCTGACAGCCCACTGGGCCTAGGATCTCAGGATCGGCTATGGGTCCGGAGACTGCATCCCAGCCTAGGGAGGTCCAAGCGGAGGCAGTTTCCACGACCTGATTTCAAGCCCCATGGTTGGCCAATAAGTAAGTAATAAATAAATTAATTAATTAACAAAATTAAAAAAAATGAAGCTCCCTGGTTTGTAATTTCTGCCAGTTTTATTTCCTAGAAAGGGATTTGAACACGGCTTCTTGGTAAATCTGTAGCAATGTGAGGGAAGAGTTACCACTACTTGAGTTCAAACCCCATGCCAAACAAAAATGAAAAATCAAATCACTGACCTCGGCAGGGGGAGCTAGTTGTCAAGATGGGAGGGAAGGGATGGTAAGGGGAATACAAAGGAGGAGGCAACAGTGCTCAATAGGAAATATACTCATTACCTTGCTCATGTAACTGTGATCCCTATGTACAACGTTTTACAATAAAAAACATACAAAAAAGAAACATATTAGTTTTCAGAGAGGCACTTTGGGGGTAATGGAAGGAAATCTGAATAGCTGTACAAAATTCTACACTGCCTATTTTTAATGTTCAGTATGGAACTGAATAAACATAAATGCTTCCATTAAAAAAAATTAAGTCACTGTCTTGGAACTGGGGCCAGTATTTCTGCCATTGCTAGGATTTGAGCTCACCATCCAGGTAACTTTTTTGCAACAAGGGTGAAGGCGAAGCTCACTGTCCTTGAGGAAAAGAAATTCAGGCTAGAGTTCCCAGGGCCTGAATGAAGGCCCTGCAATGGAAAAAAATATTTCTATACATGTGTAATGAATGTATGATATATACTTACATGTGTATGTTAATTTAATATTATTATTTTTATTATTGATTTTTATTTAGTTTTATTTGATTCATTTCTTTATTGATTATTGTGTTAAGTATTATTATACACATAATATTTATTCCATTTTGCACATCTATTTTAAATTATACACAATAATTTAGGACATTGACTCGTTTTTCATTAATATTTTATTAAGTGTTGAAACATAATACATAATTAAATGGAGCCATTTGTCACAGTCTTAACATGTTTAGAGTCTCTCCCAAGTATGAGGTTTTTCTTTCTTTTTTCTTTCTTTTCTTTTCTTTTTATTGTGAAAATACTGTAGAGAAGGGTTACAATTACATGGGCAAGATAATGAGTACATTTCTTATCAAGCATTGTAGCTTCCTCCTTTGTTTCCCTTTCCCATCCCTTCCCATTCTCCCTGAGGGTTTTTTTTTTTTTTAATCTTGGACATCTTCCTATAGAGATTTTTTTAGATGATTTATATTCAGAAGCCTTTTCTTGAGGATAGGCAAATTGAGGGATAAAATTTTAAGGGTGGGGCTAGAAATGTGGCTTAGTGGTAAAGAGCTCGCTCCCTCAGCATGCATGAATGCCAGGGTTTGAATCCTCAGAGACGCATACTCAGGAAAAGCCAGAAGCTGTGGAGTGGTTCAAGTGGCTAACCTTGAAAAAGAAGCACAGAGATAGTACCAAGGCCCTAAGATCAAGCCCCAGGACTGACAAAAACAATAGGCTAGATGCCAGTGCTCACAGCTGGAATGCTAACTTCTCAGGAGTCTGAGAGTTGAAGACTACAGTTCAAAGACAGCCTAGGCAAGGAAAGCCTGTTAGACTGTTATCTCCAGTGAACCACCAAAAGACCCCACCTGGCACTGTGGCTCTAGTGGTAGAGTGTTCGCCTTGGGTTGAAGGGCTCAGGGACAGTGCCCAGGCTTGCGTTCAAGACACACACTAGAACAAAAGTGAGGGTTAATCAAAGTACTTTCCTATTTGCTAATTAGGAGAACATTCTCTGGAAAATGAACACTGATGTACACCAGAATTGGAGTCACAGCTCCAGGTTCAAATGTAGCAGATTTATATTCCAAGCCTCTTAGACTCTAGCATTGTAACCTTGTGTCCTACATGGTTCTTAAAGGTCCATTGTTGAAAAGCTTAATATGCTTCCCAAACCCTATGTGATAAGCAGTTGACTTGTATTGTAAATGTCATTACATTTCTGAACCTAGCAGAGCAGCAGTAGCTCATGCCCAACAACCTAGATCATGAGGCTGAGGTCTCAGGATCACAGGGTGAAGCCAGACAGGGCAGAAAGGTCTATGACACTCTGACTTCCACTTCTGAAAGGTCAGATGTTCAAGAGCTTCCTGTGTTTCCCTTGGTGATGAGAAGTTACTTGCACTCTAATGTTCTTAGAGTTCTTGAGCTATAGAAGCAGGAAAGAAACATTATTGAACCATCCTGGGTTCAAATGAAGTTCTCAGGATCCAAGCTTTAGCAATGTTTGGAGAAAAACTCCAGTGTAACACTGTAATTGAAGGACAGAAAATGGTTGCAAAAGCCAGGCTAGGTGCAGAGACCTAGGCCTGCAGGATTAGGGAGCAGAATGTACACAGTCAACAGGGAAGTCAACTGCAAAAGCCAGCAATGGGGGGCCCTGAAACATTTGTTAGAGTTACACCAGGGTCAGGCTTTTCTCACCCTCTTCAAACAATGACTAATTAACCTTCCTCTCTCAGGTGAACGGAGCCTCAGGCTATCTTTAGGGTAACAATAGAGAGCCAGTTTAGTGGGGGAGAAGGGAGGAACAGAGAAGAAAAACCCTGCTCTCTGGTCTTAAGGAGTGGGGTTTTGACTCTCCATATGTCAGATTTAAAGACCATTCTTCTACCTCCATCAGTCCATTCTCCTTCCTCCATTCTGCACATCATTAATGCAAATTCCCAGTCCAAGGAGAAGCAGGGCCCTTTCTCTTCTGTCTCCAAGCACCTGAGTTAAAACCTGGCTCTACCCTCTTGGCTCTGGGGCATTTGGCTGCCTGAGAAGTGGGAAAGAGACAGTCTTCCTGCTCTGTGCTTGTGTGAAGGCGAAGTTGGTGACCGGAACATTGCATAAGGCATCATGATTGGAAATTGTTCCCTTCATTCCTCCTGACATCCAAGACCAGGCTAATCTATCATGTTTCTTTCTATCTATCTATTTATCTATCTATTTTCCTTTCTATTTATCTATCTTTTTTTTAATCTATCTATTTTCTATGTATCTATGTATTATGTATGTATGTATGTATGTATATATGTATGTATGTATGTATGTATGTATGTATGTATCTATGTATCTATGTATCTATGTATCTATCTATCTATCAATCTCTCTATCTCTCTATCTCTCTATCTCTCTATCTATCTATCTATCTATCTGTCTATCTATCTATCTACCTACCTACCTAGTTAATTAGCTACCTACCTAAGTAGGTTTCTGTTTGCCAGGTCTAGCCACAGCCCCAATTCTGGCTTTTTCTGTGTATGTGATACTGAGTAATCATATCCAGGGCTTCTTGTATGCTTGGCAAGCACTCTTTCAGTAATCAAAGTCCGCAGCCCCATCTTTTTCTTCATGGTAGTTTTTACATAAGTATACTACCATTTTACATCCCCAAATTTATTTTTCTGAATACTAGTTATTTCTAAAAAACCTTATCTTCTGTTCCCCTGCCTGATTTGTGTCTGTTCCTGAAGGGCTCAGAATAAAATGTAAATAAAGCCTGCTGAGAGCTTAAGTGTCATCATATAAGGACACAGGCCTGGAACACTGGAAGAGAAAAGCCATGGGCCCG
Organism: Dipodomys spectabilis; assembly: GCF_019054845.1. NCBI lineage: Eukaryota > Metazoa > Chordata > Mammalia > Rodentia > Heteromyidae > Dipodomys > Dipodomys spectabilis. The sequence goes on along the minus strand of NW_024870970.1, from coordinate 560,578 downwards.
AAATGAAGAGAATGGTGCAGTATGTGCAACGAGCATATCTGAAAAATGAACCAGTAAATAAAAGGAGAAGCATTCCATATGGTCTGTTTGCACTCTGGGACGTACTATACACACATAAGTAGTTAGTGCACTGATACATAATCCTGGCCTTCTCTTTTTGAAAAGAGAAGCCATCTCAGTGCTTAAGCACAGGGCCCAATGCATTCTTCAGCTGTTTCGTACAAGGCTGAGGCTTTACCACCACCCTAGCTCCACTTCCAGCCATCTGGTTGTTAATTGGACATAAATGCCTCCCAGGCTTTCTTGCCTGGTCTGGCCTGTGTCTCCTGTTCGGCTTTTTCTCTCAAAGCTGGAGCTTTACCCTCTGGGACACTGTTCCACTTCTGGTTTTCTGGTGGTTTATTGGTAATAAGAATCTCACAGACTTTCTTGCTCGGGCTGACTTTAAATTGTGATCTCCCCAGGAGACTGCAAGCAGCTTTCTCAGGGATACACTGAGAAACCCCTCCACACAAAACCTTAGTCTAAATCTCGGGATGTGCTAGAGAAAAACAGAAACATGAAGATGCTTCTAGTGTGTTCTAGATAATTAATATTGGAGATACACAACATTCATAATTATTAGATCATTTTATAGGAAAAAGGAGCAATGTGGACAGTATGAGGATTGCTCCAGCTTTCGGTTCTCTCATCCGTAGAGAGTAAATTCACTGCATCTCAATGCTAAGTGACAGAACTGGCAAGTAATGTGGACATTAGCTGCCAAATCCTGTGATACTCATTTCTTACTTTTGGCTTCAAACCTGTGACCAGAAGAGAAGATGAGGAGAGAAAATCCTTCTCAGAGAAAGCAGCTATAAAGGACATTGGAATAGCTTACTTATAAATTCAAACCACTGTAAGGACCTTGTTAAGAAGTCAGATTGTACTGATTAAAAAACGAAGAGGAAAAGAAAGGCAAGAGCCAGTGGAGAATGACTATAATCCCAGCTCCTCAAGAAGCTGAGATGTATAGAATCTGAGTTTCAATCCAGCCAGCATAGGAAAATCCATAACACTGTTATTTCTAAGAGATCACAGAAAAACCCAGAAGCGGGGCTGTGATTCATGGTTAATGCAATATCCTTGAGCAAAAGTAGCTCAGGGACAATGCCTAGGTTCATAGTTCAACCCCAGGTCCTGCCCCCTCGAAAAGAACCTGTACCTCCATATCTCTGTGTATATGGACGTATTCCTATAGTGAATCTCCAGAGTAACTATTATGAATTGCACCAATCTAGAAAAATGTGTTTTCAATTCAATGATTTCATAACACAGAGAGTGCTTTCATGACAGTGCATGTTCTGGGGCTCACCTCACTGTTCCCAGTGTAGCCTGAGGGTTTCTCTGCATTCCAGGCCTGCTGGAAGAAGTTTCTCTCATTGTTTCTCTGTATCCCAGGCCTGCTGGAAGAAGTCTCTCTCATTATCTGGATATGCAGACAAATGGCCTCACTCCTGTTCAGCTGTTTAACAAACAATTCCATCTGCATCAGTTATTGATGATGAGTGTGAGCAAGCTTTGAAGGCCAGGAGAAAAAGGCCTCTTTGTATCCCAAGCGATCTCTCTCCCTAGTGCCCTGTTTTGACAGGAAGCCTTCATTTGTGCCACTTCCCATGGCAGGCCAAGTCCTGTGCACTTATCCTGCCTTTGTGAGACTATTTCCGGTGTTCAGATACAGTGCTCAATATAATTCAGGAGACCTTCTGGCAGACAACTAGGGCACTGAACCTAATGAAATATTTCATTGTTGGAGATGATGGGCCTATGATACCTTTTCTAGGTTTCTGGAAGCTTGGGAAATCCAAGCACATATCAGATATCTCAAAGCTTCCTGTCATCTAGGGCTGGTGAAGCTCATCAGATACTGAAACTTTTGACCTCTCCTAGTTAGGGCCTGGGTGGCTAGGTTTGGGGGTTGAACACAGGGCCTGGGTGCTACCATGAGCTCCGTGCAGAAGCCAAAGGCATTACCATTTTGTGTCACGACTTCACTTCTGGTCTGTGTTTGTGTGTTCGTGTGTGTGTGTGTGTGTGTGTGTGTGTGTGTGTGTGTGTGTGTGTCTGTTTGATTGCGAATACACCCATCCTGGAGCTGGAACTCAGCACTGTACCTAGTTTCTCTTGTACAAGGATAGCCCTCTCCCGATTGAGCCACAGAGCTACTGCAGCCTTTTTCTAGTGTTGTGGTCCTGAGAAATAAAGTCCAGGGTTTCATAGTTCCAAAGCACTCCACCCCTAAAGTACATTGCAGCCCTTTAATTCAGGTTTGTTAGCTTGTTTCTGTCTTTTTTGTTGTTGTTGGTTGTAGGAGTTGAAGTCTGGGCCTGGGTGCTATCCCTGAGCTCTTCAGCTCAAGTCTTGTGCCCTACCACTTGAGCCAAAGCACCACTTCATGTTTTCTGGGGGTCCATTGGGGCTAAGTGTCTCAAAGTCTTTCCTCCCCAGGCTAGCTTTGAACCATGACACTCATATCTCATCCTCCTGATAAGCTAGCATGACAGGTAAGAGCGACAAGCACCCAGCTTCAACTTCAGGTTTCTTAGTGGTGAATTGGAGATAATAGTCTCATGGGACCTTTTGTGTCTGGGATAGTTTGAAACCCAGGTGCTCAGATCTGAGCTTCTTAAGAAGGGGGGATGACAGTCCTCAGCTAGGTGGCACTCTCCTGCAAGGGGGTCCTTAGCTCCACGTGGGGGCGTGCTAGCCATGTGCCCAAAAGGTAAGGGTCAGTAGCTAGGCCCCAATTTCAAGGTTCATGATTGTGAAAAAAAAGAAAGAAAAAAAAAACAATTGTCTGCAGAAGACAACTCACTAGTCTTCAGTAATACATAATTTTGTCCCTGCCATGGACACATATCTGAGCCTCAATATTCTTGTCTGCATAATCATCTCAGTTGTAGTGCTCTTACAAAGACCTGATGAAAGAATGCACCTGTGAAGGACACAGCACATGGCACTCTTTGCATGACTCAACACACAGCATCCTGTGAAAGACCCAGCACACAGCACCGAATGCAGGACTCAGCACACTGCACCCTGTGAAGGACTCAGTACATAGCACCAGGTGCAGGACTTAGCACAGAGCACCTTATGAAGGACTCAGCACATAGCTCTATTCCACAAGCTGTTATTAGAATGAGGGTGCTTTCATCAGTATCACCATTCTTTGAGGAACATTTCACAAACCACACAAGTTCACATCTAATGGTTTATTGCGGTGGGTTTTCTTTTGGGGGGGTTAGGCATATGGCTTGAACTCAAAACATGGAGATTATACTCTAATAACATTTGCTCAAGGCTAGAGCTCTACCACTTGGAGCCACATTTTAAAGAGTCCCATAGAATTCCTTCCAGGACTGGGTTTTAAAGCCCCTGAGCAGCTAGGATGATCTGGGTAAGCCAGTTGTGTCTGGTTCCATGGAGCTGGGTTGCAGCATTTACATCTGGCTAAGTCAGGTTAGGTGGCAGCTGTCAGCACCAGACTCCTAGCTTGCTCTGTGATGAGGTATTTGAATTTCTGTCTTTGTATAGTTGCAGTTAGAACAATCTACCTTTTTGTGGCAGCAGTCCTATGTCTTGAGTAAGGCCTTAGACACTGTCCCTAAGCATTTGTACTCCAGGCTAGCACTCAATTGATTGAAAGACCTCAGAACTTCCTGGTATTCTGTTTATGTGGCACTGAGGAATCGAACCAAGGGCTTGGTGCTTGCTAGGTGAGCACTCAACAACTGAAACCAGGACTGAACATGGTATACATAGAGATTGCTGTATATAAATATTATATACACAGAAAGATGTCTGTATATTATTTAATTATAGATAATATTACTAACAATTTTTAGGTATTAAATTATGTCTCCATTTAATGATATGTTTCACTTGAACAATTAATAAATCATTAATTAATAATTACTCTATATCCTGTTATTATCATATATGTACATACATCCATACATAATATTACATATTTTATAGAATGAGATAGATGTCTATATATAGTTAAATTATGCATCATGTGTTACTTTCAATTATTAGGTATTTAATTATATCTCCATGTAATTTTTATTCTGTTAATGCTTAATAAAATATTAATTAAACTTAATGCACCTATAATTAGTGCATACAATTTTATCCCAGAATGATTCACTACTAATTCAATGTGTTTTTCATTCATTTTAGTGACAATTATTCCACCTATGACATTTCTTACGTTTATGACATCCTATTACATAGTATATAGATTTTTACCCGAATTATACATCCTACCTGACACTGAGCACTTTCAAAGAAAAGGAAAACATGGGTCCCGCTCTGCTTCTTACTCCATGATTATATTTTTGGCATTGATAGGATCTTGACTCAGAGCCTAGAAGGCTCAGTTCATGAATGGGTGGCTGTCAGCACAGCAGCCTCTAGCCAATTCATCTGTCAGGCAGTTCCCAGGCCATGAGATCGAGCCCTGTATGTTGACTCAATATTGCACTTATTGTCGTTAATCATTCAATTTTTTGTTTTATTCATTTAGTTACCATTTATTTTATTGACATGGAATATTTACCACATTTATTACATAGGATATAGATTTGCCTATGTATGAAACTTCACACTTGACACCCAGGACGTTCACAGAAAAGGAAAACACGTGTTACCCTGGGCTTCATACTCCCTGCTTCAATTTTTGTGAGTGCTGGCATTTGAACTCACAGCCTACAAGGCCTAATTTATGAATGGATGAGTGTCAGCTTGGCCAACATGGGACAGATGGAGCTGACAAGCAGTTTCCAGCACTGAGATCGAGCCCTAGGGGTTGACAAAATAAGAACAGATTGACATGCAGATGGTAGTATACAAAGCAGTATAGAGGTTCCTCAAAAGACTCCACATAAAACTCCCCTATGAACTAGCAATCCTACTTTCGGGCATTTACCCAAATGATCACAAACAAGACCATACTGAAACTACCAGCACAACTATGATTTTGCCTCATTATTTACCATAGCTAAGATATGGAACCAACTTAGATGCCCCTCAGTAGATGAATGGATCAAGAAAATGTGGTATATATACACAATGGAATTCTATGCCTCCATCAGAAAGAATGACATTGCCAAATTTGTTAGGAAATGGAAACACTTGGAAAAAATTATATTAAGTGAAGTAAGCTAGACCCAAATATACATAGGTCCCATGGCTGCTTTATTGCAATAAGTAGTATATGTCTGAGTCAAGCAGAAACGGTCAGATAAGTTGATGTTAGGGGAATGAACCTCAAGATAAGTATTGAAAATTTTTTTTTTGCCTTTCATGCAATTGTTTCTAACATATTTATAAGATTATTTCTATGTTGCATTGTATGTCCCTCCCCCACGGTATAACCCCTATTTTCACTGTATTTGATGTGGGTATAATTTGTGGATGGGAAGGAATACAGGTGGACCCATTGCCACAATGAGATGTACAATTCGTTATGTTGTAAAATGAACTTTACAACTTTGGTGGGGGGGGGGGAGAACCTGGTGGGGGGAGGAGAGTAGTATGGGAAGGGATGGGAAGGGAAACAAAGAGGAGGCAACAATGCTTGATACAAAATGTACTCTTTATCTTGACCATGTAATTGTAACTCCTCTGTACGGTATTCTCACAAAAAAAGCCCTGAAAAAAAATAAATAAATATAGATCTTTATAGAGTCCAAGAGGTTTCTATACATTCTTCAGTTATACAGACTACATTCTTACCAACTCTTGGGTAATTATTGTGCCTCCATGTAATTAATATGACTTAATGAATTTTAAATTGAATCAACTACTGTCCTGAAACTATTACATCCATGGAATTAAAAGTATTCTTTTAATGTGTCAGAAAATATTCATTAAAATCCATTGGCCTCCTAAAATCACTCTGTTTAATTTTATAGTAGTATCTTTCAGGAAAAACTAATTCAACCTTGACATTCATAACATTACATCAGTATTCCTATGAATAGGGATGAGACTCTTAGGATTTCCCTCCATTGGTAGGGGACAGGAACGGGCTTCTAACACAAGGCTTATGTTGCCAAGTTGGCCTGTGGCTTCCCTGGTAGCCCGCCAAACTTCAGAAATGCCAGGTTACAAACAATTTTCAGCCGTCATTCAAATCCAGGATGGTTACCTTGCAAAGAAAGCAAATGTAAAACCGGAGCCATCTGCAAGTTGCCGGATTTATATCTGTCTTTTCATTTTTTTTTCCTGTCAGTCTTTGGGGCCCAGGAACTCAGGTTCAGCTGTGGGTATAGTGGCTGCACCCCAGCCTAGACTGATCAAAGCTGAGGCACAGTTGCCACTACTTGAGTTCAAGCCCTGTGCTTGACAAAACAAAAATAAATAAATACATACATACATACATTAAAAATATTTTAAAAATTATGAGGATCCTTGGCTTGGAAGTCACGCCATTTTTTTTTTCTGCCAGGCCTGGGATTTGAACTCCGGGTCTGGGTAAATCTGCAGCATTGTGGGGGAACAGGAAGCTCACTGTGCTGGAGGACAAGAAAATCAAGCCTGTTCTCAGGGCCTGAATTCAAGTCCTAGCATTTGAAAAAAAATAATATTAGTATACATTTTAAATACATGATTTATATTTACATGCACGTTTACTGCATATTGTGGTTAGTGTAGTTATACATTTTATTTTGTGTTTTATTTATTTTTACTATTTAATGAGTATGATTAAACAGATAACATTTTTTACATCCTATTACATAGGACATAGATTTGTCTATGTATTATACATCATTCCTGAAACCCAGGACGTTCACTGATGAGGAAAACAAGTGAGACCATTGGCTTCTTCCACCAGGATTAAGTTTTTGGCAGTTCTGTGATTTGAACTCCAGGCCTAGAAGGCCCACTTCATGAATGGGTTAATGTTAGCACAACAGTCTGATGCAAGTGAAGTTGGTGAGCAAATTTCAGGACCTGAGATCAATGCCTAGGAGTGGCCAATACATAAACAGATAGATGTGTAGATTGCTGTGTGTGTATTTACATATGTATATTCATCTATAAATAAATGCATATATATAGACAGACATTTATGTAGATTCTAGTGTATAACTTTATATAAAGTGATGTCTGTCTATATCTTATTTTTATATATTCTATTACTACCAATTATTTGTTCTAATACTATGCCTCCATTAATTACTCATGGTGGAAGACTTAATAAGGTACTAATTAAATTAATCAATGACTTATATTTATTGCATACAATCTTATAATAGAAAGACTAGCCAATTAGTAATTAAATAGTATATGTCAAACATTCTATTAATGTTCCTATAGATAAGAACGAGTCTCCTAGGATCTTCAGCTGTGTGTAGGTGGCAGTCCCAGGATCATGGAACTCAGGGCCTAGGTGTCTCTGTTGGGCTCAGGCTTCACTGACAGCCCACAAGCCTTAGGCCATGCAAGGTGACATACAATTTTCCAGCCAAGTCATTGAGACCCAGGTTGGTCACAGTGCAAAGGAAAAAGTGGTAAAATGGTTGTGTAAAACTTCTTGGATTTTTCTTACTCCGTTTCTTTTTTTTTTTTGGTTTGATGTATTTTTCCAGTGCTAGGAGTTGAACTCGGATCCTAGGATCCCCGGATCATCTGTCGGTGTAAATGCTGTACCCCAGCCTAGGGTAATCATGGTTTAAGACAATAAAGTGCTTCCTTCAGCAAAAGGAGCTCAGGGACAATGTCTAGGCTCACATTCAAGCCTCAAAAAAAAAAAGTCATTACAAAAAGCCATTAAAAAGCCACAAAAAAGAGCCATTAACTCCATGTGTCTGTGTGTGTATGCATGTATTTCTATCGGTGAACATCCATGGCCGCTATGAAGAAAGGCACACAGTTAGGAAATTTGCTTTGAATAGAATGATTTCATAGCACAGATGGTGTTTTCAAGACAGTGCATGTTCCTGGGCTTCCCTCACTGTTCCCAGGGTATCCTGAGGGTTTCTGCGCACCCCAGGCTGCTGGAGAAAGTCGGCCTCACTGTTGGAACAGGCAGACAAAAAGTTTCACTCCTGTATAGCTGTGTAGCAAACAATTTATTGGGGGCAATTAGTGAGGATGAGTGTGGATGGGCTCTGAAGGCCAGGAGAAAAATGCCTATTTGTACCCCAAGCTAACTCTCTCCCCAGTGCTCTGTTTTGAGGAAGCCTTCAATTGTGCCACCTCCTGTGGCAAGCCAAGTTCCCTGCACTTGTCCTGTCTTTGTGAGACTATGTTCCAATGTTGAAACAAACTGCTTCAATTAATTCGAGTTCTTCTGGCAGAAAACTAGTGAGCTGAACCTAATGAAAAGATTCCTAATTGTCAATTGGGGTTCCCTAAGATTCTGGAAGTTTGCTAAATCTAAGCACTTGTGCAAAATCACAATGCTTCCTGTCATGTAGGTCTGGTGAAGCTTATCAGGTTTTGAAACCTTTGTCCTCTCCTAGTCAGGCCTTGGTTGGCTAGTTTTTGGGGTTGAACACAGGGCCAGGGTGATGTCCATGAGCTCAGAGCAGAATCCAGGTGCTTTACCATTTTGTGTCACAACTTTACTTCTGCTCTGTGTTTGTGTGTGTGTGTGTGTGTGTGTGTGTGTATACACTAATCCTGGAGCTTGAACTCAGGACACGAGCATTGTACCTGTTTCACCTGCTAAAGTATAGCACTTGAGCCAGAGAGCCATTTCAGACTTTTTTTTCTAGGGATGTGTTACTTAGGATTCAAACCCAGGGTTGCATACATGCAAAGCACTCTACCCTAAACACAAGTTCCCAGCACTCCACTTCAGATTTCCTTCTTTCTTGTAAGTTGGAGGAGTTCAAGTCTGGGCCTTGGTGCTGTCTCTGAGCTCTTCAGCTCAAGTCTAGCACTCTACCACTTGAGCTACAGCGCCCCTTCAGGCTTTCTGGTGGTTCATTGGAGATAAGCATCTCAAGGAATCTCCTGCCCAGGCTAGATTTGCACCATGATCCTCATGTCTCAGCCTCCTGATTAGCTAGGATGACAGGCATGAGTCACTGATGCCCAGCTTCCACTTCAAGTTTCTAAGTGGTGAATATAAGATAATAGTATCATGGGACATTTTGTCAGGTTAGATGGCAGCTGTCAGCACCAGACTCCCAGCTTGCTCTGTGATGAGGTATTTGTAGTCCTATACTTGTGATGAGGTATTTGTAGTACTATACTTACATTGTTGCAGTTAGAACATTCTATCTTTTTTATTTTGGTGCCAGTCCTGGCTCTTGAGTAAGGGTCTAGACACAGTCCTTAAGTTTTTATGCTCAATGCTAGTGCTTGACTGCTTGGGTGACAGCATGACTTCTGGATTTTTTTGTGTATACAGTAGTGAGGAATCGAATGCAGGGCTTTGTACTTACTAGGTGTACATTCTATCATTAAGCACCAGGAGTGACAATTGTATGAACAGATAAATGTATAGATTGGTAGATAGACAAATAGATGTATATGTATAAAACAAAAGAGAGATGTCTGAATATTATGAAATTGCATACACAATATTAATACCGATTATTGGCAATTAAATTATTCCTTCCATTTTTAAGTATCATGATTGAATAAATAATGAAGTATAAATTGAAAATTAGTCAATATTTTATAATTGTGTATAATTTTATAATATCGTATACTAACTACTAATTTAATTGTTAATTTTATAACATTCCATTTGTATATGGGAATAGATTTCTGAGAATCTCCATTCATTAGTGGCAGTCCTGGGATTCGACCTCCAGGCCTAAGTTGCTGGTTTTGGCTATGGCTTCCCTAATACCCCGCCAAACATCAGCAATGCAAGATAATGTATGCTTTCTGGGCCTTGTCATTTAGACCCAGGATGGTCACAATACAAAGGGAAAAAAAAGGAAAACTACCTCCTTGAACTTCTCAGTTTTAGGCTTCTCCTTTACAGTTTTTTATTTCTGTTTCAACCCCGAGATTTGAACTCGGGTCCTAGATGCCACCACCAACTGTGGCAGAGATGCCAAGACCTGAGTTCAAGCCCCGTGCTTAGCCAAAATAATAATAATAATAATAATAATAATAATAATAATAATAATAATATTAATAAGGCCCTGGTTTGGAATTTGCACCATTTTTCTAGTAGGCCTGGGATTTGCACTCAGGGTCTGGGTGAAGAGGAAAGGCTCAGCATCCTTGAAGACAAGAAATTCAGACCAGTTCCCAGAGCCTCAATTGAAGCACCAGCACTGGAAAAACTAATATTAATATGTGAGATCTGTTTACATACATGGGTTAGTACATATGACATTTATTACCCTTATTTATTTAGTATTTAGTATATACACATGTAACATTTCTTTTATTACATCATATCACATAGGATATAGTTGCATATGGATTATACATCATACTGAGACCAAGGACTTTCACAGAGAAGGAAAATAATGTGTCAAAATTGGCTTCTTACTCCATGAATAAATTTTTGGCCATGCTGGGATTTCATCTCACAGCCTACAATGCCCAATCCATAAATAGGGTTACAGTCTTAGTCTTAGCAGACCAGCCTCCTGAAAACTGAGCGGCCAGGAAGTTCTGAGGACCTGTGATCAAGCCAAAGTAGTGCCCCATATATATATATATATATATATATATATATATATATATATATATATATATATATATGTTGATAAATATGTAGATTGAAGTAGATAGAGAGATAGACATAAACATACATACATATATATACATATACAGAGAGTAGGACTGTGAGGATATTAAATTATATATGTTATTACCAATTATTAGTTAATAAATTTTGCCTCCATTTAATGAAGTATCCGGGTTGAATACTTATAAAAGTATTAATTAAAAATTAATCAATATCCTTAACTATACCATGGTGCTAGAATGGAAAACATAAACCCAATAATTTTTGTGTGGCATTCTAAAATAAGGTCATGAATCCACTGCACATTTATTGTTACATTAATAACACTCCATAAGCATTCACATGAACAGGAATCAGTTTGTCAGGCTCTCCTTCCTTTTGTGGATGGCTGTCCTAGCATTCAAACTCCAGGCCTGGGTCGTTTAATTATAATGCAAACCATTGGAATGACACCGTGAAGACTTCAGATTGTTACCATTAAAAAAAAGAAAAAGAAGAAGAAAAGTAAGCAAGGTGCCAGTGGCTCCTACCTGTAATCCTAGCTCCTCAGGAGGCCAAGATGTAGAGAATGCCAATTTGAATTCAGCCAGGGTGGGAAAGTCCATGACACTCTTCTTTCTAAGAGATCACAGGGAAAAAAAAACCATGCATGGGGCTGTGGCTCAAGGGCAGAGCACTACTCTCGAGCAAAAGGTGCTCAGGGACAGAGCCTAGGCTCATAGTACAACCCTGGACCTGCCAAAAATAAAAAAAGGAGGCAATAACTCCATGTATCTGGGTATGGACAATAGGCATTCAGCAGGTTGCCCATGCCCAGCCCCCCAACCTGGGCAATCTGGGACAAGCCCTCAGAGAGTACAAAGTCTGAGCGGGCAGCATGAACAAAGCATCCATCTCTGCCATTTAAGAACTGAAGCCTTATATTCTGGCCGAGGTGTCCCATCAGGACACCATGCAGCCAGCCACTGCCTCCAGGGAAAGCACAGTTCCTAGGCTGTAGGAGTTGTCAAAGGTTCTAGCTCCATATTCTCTTTCCTTCTGTAGGATGTGAGGCTAGACTTCTGGGGCCTGTGGCTATCACTCATTTATCATTCCTCATTGACGAGTCACAGTCTGGTCCCAAATCATGGCAAAGATATGAAATAGAGATTTCTACACCAAAGGGGGTAAGCCAATAAACCCCACCCTCATAACTCCTGTTAGAAGGGAGCCTTGGGCTGAGATTGGAGCTTAGTGCTAGAGTGCTTACCTAGCCCACATGTACAAACCCTGGGTTTGGGTTTGATTGCTCAGTACCACAGAAACAGAAAAAGCCAAAAGTGGTACTGTGGCTTAAGTGATAGAAAGATAGCCATGAGCAAATGTAGCTCAGGTGTATGCCGAGACCCTGAGGTCAATCCCCAAGACTGACAAAAAGAAAAAATTCATCCAGGTGTGATCTTTTGCTCTGGGACTCAGAGGAGGGCTGAAGTTATAGATAAGAGGTAGAGTAGAGGACGGGTGCTGGTGGCTCACCCCTGTAATCTTAGCTAAGCAGGAGGCTGAGATCTGATGATCCCAATTGCAAGCAAGAAAGTCTATATGAGACACTTTTCTCCAATTAAACACCCAAAAAGCCAGACGTATAGCTGTGGTTCAGTAGTAGAGCACTAGCCTTGAGCACAAAAGCTCAGGGATTGGATAGCATCCAGGCCATGAATTCAAACCCCAGGACTGGCACACACATGCGCGCGCGCGCGCGCACGCGCGCGCACACACACACACACGATAGAGCATTTGCCAATCAGCCCGCACAAGTTCCATCTCTAGAAACTCAATATTAAAAAAAAGAGGGAGAAGGGAAGGAAAGACTTCCTCAACGAGGCGATATATCCAATGCCAAAATTCCACAGGAGTTCTAAGATGTGGATTCAGGACAGAGGGCCTCAGGCAGAAGGTACAGCATGGGCAAAGGTACTGAGGTGTGCTTTAGAGCAGATGGTGTGGGTGGAATGAAGGTTCTGTGGCTTCAGACAAGTCTGGTAAGACATTCAAGGCTGGGTCAAGGTTTATATTTGAGTCACAGGTAGGGCAGAGGGTGGGGTCCCAGAATGGGGCCCAGGGGGAAGATCAGTTGGCTTTTTACCAGAGACACCTGACATTTCCTGTGGCTGGAAGCTTATTTTTCACAGCTCCTGACCTTCAGACCTCCTTTGCATGGAGGAGTCAGGGCAAATGCAGGGAAGAACATTTGCTTAAGAAAAGCTTCTAGCCCAATGCCACCAGTGGCTCAACCCCTGTAAATCCTAGCTCCTCAGCAGACTGAGATAGAGATTGTGGGTCAAGCCAGCTCAGGGGAGGAAAGTTAGTGAGACTCTTCTTGCCGATGAACTACCAAAAGCCGGAAATGGAGCTTTGGCTCAATTGGCAGAGTGCTAAAATTGAGGGAAAAAATTAAGGGACCAGAGCCTAACCCCTGAGTTCAAGCCCCAGTACTTGCACCTAAAAAAATAAAGAAAAGCTTTCAGAAGCTCCTAGTCTACTGTGGTGTAAGGCCAGATCAGCCGGCACCTGTGGCTCACACCTGTCCTCCTAGCTCCTCAGGAGGCTGAGATGTGAGGATCACAGTTCAAAGCCAGCCTAGGCAGGAAAGTCTGGGAGACTCTGATCTTCAAGGAACCTTCAGAAAACCAGAATTGGTGTTGTGCCTCAAGTGGCAAGCCAAACCTCTGGGGGACAGGCCCCAGGCCCAGAGTTCAAGTCCCATGACCAACACCTGGCCTGCTTGGACCTCACTGTGGATCTACGCGGAGTAATTTCCAGTGGGCCACTGAGGGTCTCCCAATGTCTAGGTGTCCTACAAGTCTTGAGAGCAGCCTCTTTGGAGGCCTTTGCCTACAGAGCAGGCCACAGTATCAGAGAAGGTTCGAGCCTTGAGCACGGAGGTCATTAATCTGTTCATCAGAATGGCATCTGTCATGGCTGCACTTTGGATCTGAGCAATAAATCGACCTCAGACCAAAGTTCTGGGCCAGAAGGGGCAGAAGCTGCAAGATGGCACAGGAGGTAATGCCCATTCACTTGAGTATCACAAGAGTGTGAATCTGTCAGGCACACATTTGGCGGGTGTTGAGTTGGGCTCATGAAAGACTTGTAGTCTCAGGTATCCACAGCCAGCAGGCTGCTGCTGGTAGCAGTCTCTATCCCAGGAGTCACAGGGCTCGGAGCCTTACTTTCCTCACCAGTACTCGGAGCAATCATGGGCTGACTACAAATGAGCATTCATAGTGGCTTCCCTTGGTCCTGTGGCCCTGTGCATGGATAGAGGGGCAGGTTCCATGGAACTTACTGCCATGATCCAGACCCCTCAGCCCAAGAATGACTTAGGGAAAAACTACTTGATCTGCCTTGAGAGTTTACTATGACTATGCCTCAGGAGTGCCCACAGTTTTGTAGCTGAGCTCATCATTACCACCATCTTCTGTGTGTGTGTGTCTGTGTGTGTCTGTGTGTGTATGTATGCATGCACACACTTGCACACATCTTGGTACTAGGGCTTGAACTCAGGGCCTGAACTCTGTGCCTCAACTTTTTCATTCAGGGCTAGCACTCTACCACTTGAGCCACAGCTTTTCTTCCAGCTTTTCGGTGGGTAGTTGCAGAGGAGAGTCTCACAGACTTTTCTAGCTGGGCTGCCTCTGAATGGCAATCCTCAGATCTCAGACTCCTGAGGAGCTTGGACTAGGATGGCATGAGCTATTAGCATCTGGCCACACTTTCCTTCTTGGCTGAAACAGACTACCTCTCCCCCAGCCAAGCGCCCATCTACAGCTACCCTCCTTCCCCAGGCTACAGAAGAAACATACCCTCCCTTGAGTACAAAGAAATGGGATCAGGTTAGAGGTTTATGTTCTCCACACAGTCACGGGATGCTGGGAGCTGAATTGGAGGTCAGAGATCTAGGCCAGGGGAAGTAGACAGCTGTTAGAACAGAAGAGCATATGAAAAGACATCCTTGCAACTGGGTACCAGTGGCTCATGCCTATAATCCTAGCTACTCACGGCTGACACCTGAGGATCAATCAAGATTCAAAGCTAGCCTGGGCAGACTCTTCTCTCCAATGAATCACCAAAAGCTGGGAAGCAGAGATACCCTAGTTCAAGTGGTACAGCACCAACCTTGTGCAAACAAGCTAAAGGATATCCCCTAGGCTCTGAGATCAAGTCCTGGTAAATACACACACACACACACACACACACACACACACACACACACACACATGCACACATGCACACATGCATGCGCACATGCACGCAAACATGCACGCAAGCACATGCATCCACTACCATCCTTAATTGGAGCCAATTGCTCATACCAGCAATTCCAGCGACTCAAGAGGCTTAGCTCTTAGAATGGCAGCTTGAACCCAGCCCAAGCAGGAAAGTCTGTGAGACTCTTCTCTCCACTAACTACTAAAAAAGGTGAAAAGTGATCTGTGATATAAGTGGTACAGTGTTAGCTCAGGAACAGTGCCTAGGCCCTGAGTTCCAGCTCTGAGATTTTTTTTTTTTAATATACACCCTTTACCTTTGCCACCCCCACAGGCCATAAATCCAGATTTTGGTCATACTAGATCTCACTTTTGCTCTTGCCATTTCCATAGCACTTCCACAAATGGCCGGTGTGTGGCCAGCCACGGGTTAAGAAGTGAACTTACGCAAGGAAGGCATAACCAGGTCAAGGCTAATGCCCCAGAACACTGAGATACTGGCCATACCAGTCTCTCATCCCCCAGTTCCCTGGCCCTGGAATCTTATGTCTGTGCCTCTGTATTCTGGGTATCCGGAATCGTGTAGAAGGAACTGAGAGGTCAAGCTGGGGCTGGGAGATAGACTTGGCTGTGATAATGTTTGTTGACATTTCCTAGACAACAACAGATACTTCCAAGCCACCTGGGCCTTACCTCTATGCAGCCAAAGATCCTTCTTGCTTGGGCAGCATTCATTTAGCTATCAAGCTCAAGTTGGTCAGAGCCACTGGCAACCACCCTTCCCCCACTCCACTGCCAGCTGCTGGGAGGGACATGCAGCCAGAGGCCCAGCTGAGGAAAAGGAAAAGACATCACATGACTGAACCCCACCCTTCCAGAGGTAAGGGAGAACCTATGCAAGCTGGCCCTGCTGACACATAATCCCATGGAGGTGGCCAAAGATACGGACAGCTGGACTTGGGCCCTAATGAAAAGCTGGACTATACAGGTCTCTGGCAATTTAGGACTCATTGTAGACCCTGCCTGGGGGCTAAAGGCAAGGTTGTAATGGAAGAGGGGCAACATCCAAGGTCAGGAAGAGGAAGACAGGCACCCAGGAAGGGGACAGAGAAAGATGAGGGAAACACACACACACACACACACACACACACACACAGGGGTAGCCCAAGGCCTCATCAGGCCCTGAGCACCAGAACATGCCAAACCCTGAGTAGATGGCACTACCATCCTCAGACCAACTGTAGACAAATCTCAGACTCTCACACGTCTGGAATGGCTCATAACACAGCATGGCATTTCCTACTGTACACAATTCTATGCAGAAAACTCATCCACCTTATTTTTGGTTGTCGGTCATAGGGTTTGAACTATGGGCCTGCACGCAGTCCCTCAGCTCTTCAGCTTAAAGTGCACGCTCTACAACTGGAGGCACAGCACTACCTCTGGTTTTCTGGTGGTTCATTGGAGATAAAAATCTCACAGACTTTCCTACCAAAGCTGGCTTTGTACTGCAAGCCTCAGATCTCAGCCTCCTGAGTAGCTAGGATGACAGTTGTGAGCTACCAACAGCATCCGGCTTTAGTTACCTTCTTATAGCCAGGTGAAACCCAAATTGTCAGGCTACAAACCACATGCAACCCTTCACTTCAGACTTTGACACCAGCATCCAAAACTATATTTCCATGGATGAAGAGAATATAATTGACAATACCCACCCGTCCCTGCTCCCATTAGCCCACTCCATGCCTAAGACAGGCCAGGACTTCTGGAGTTGTTGGTAAGGCAACGCTCACCCTGCTGTGACTTCACACTGGGGCAAACTTGGAGAGTTTTTAGAAATTTCTGTA
Source organism: Dipodomys spectabilis (assembly GCF_019054845.1). Lineage (NCBI taxonomy): Eukaryota > Metazoa > Chordata > Mammalia > Rodentia > Heteromyidae > Dipodomys > Dipodomys spectabilis. The sequence goes on along the minus strand of NW_024870970.1, from coordinate 543,767 downwards.
CACTTAGGCTAGCATCTGGTCTCCCAACGACAGGACCCCCACTGCTTCACCATCACTTGCAAGCAAGGTTGTCTTTCTGGTTTTTATTATTGTTGTTTTTGATGAAGGGCTTGAACTCAGGGCTTGGGAACTGTCCCTGATGATGATTTTTGCTCAAGGCCAGAACTGTACCTTTTGAGCCATGGTGCCGTTTCTGTTTGGAGATTGGGGATGACACTCTCATGGGACTTTCCTGCCTGGGCTGGGAAACGAGATCCTCTGAGTCTCAGCCTCCCGAGTAGCCAGGATGACAGGCGTGAGCCACCAGCACAAGGCTTACGGTGTCTCAGTCTTTCGAATTTCCATCTAGTCCTCCTCTATACACTACCACCTAGACACTCCTCTATCTCCCTCACAGAAAGCAAAGAAAGGCTTGGAATCTGGTTAGGGCCATGGGCATTAAAGAGCTCCCTCCACATCTCAACCCCTCTCTAAGCTCCCATCTGCCTCCTCTGGATGGACTGGTCCTCTGTGACAGGTCAGACCCAGTAGGACTTTAGGGGTTTGCCCTGTATCCCCCGAGCCCCATCCAACTTGTACCTGAGGATTTCTGGGGCCATTTCCGCGGTGGAAGATGTTGGGAGGGTTGCTGATAACCACCTCCAGGGGTGTCCAGGGCAGAAGGAATATCCAGCTCCCCTCTGTCAAAGAAGGAGACACTAAGCATGGATGGATTTACTAAGAGCTACAGGGCATAGCCAACCACCTGTCACCAAGGTCCATCTGAGTGCTATTTTATTTTCACAGTCCTGAGGCATGACCTCAGGGCCTGGGCAATGTCTAGAAGCTTCTACTGACAGAGGCAAGCACTCTTCCACCTGAGCCATGGTGCCGCTTCTGGCTTTTTCTGTGTATGTGGGACCTAGGAATTGAACCCAGGGTTACCTGTGTACTAGGCAAGCCCACTACTGCTAAGACACAATCCCAACCCTGGATAGCTGTTCCTCTGTGAACCCTCGGGCCTGCCTCGGGATACTCTTTCACATCAATATTGAGTTTCTCACCAGCAGCCCTGGCTGGAAATAAACATGCTCAACTATGTTGTAATTTATCTACAGCGTCTTTGCTCTCTGTGCTTCCTGTCAGATCCTGTTTGTTAAGAAAGACCCCCTTTCAAGTGCTGCCTCTAAAAAGCCTGCTCAAATCGCCCTGACAGAGCAAGATCTTCTCTGCTCTGCAGGCTGCCTGCTTTGTCATGCTCTGTCTTCCAGCTGGTGTGGGTTAAGAGCACACGAAGGAGTAGGCCTGGCTTCCACCATCCAATTTCTGAAGGCTCTAATACACTACCTAGGACCGGTGCTGTATCAAACACTGTGAGAGGGCACTCATGGCCCAGGCAGTCTGGGGATGAAAAGATGGGGCCATTTTTGTGTGTGGGCTTGAATTCATGTTCTGGGAGTGGTCTCTCTGAGTTTTCATGCTCAAGCCTGGTGCTCCACAACTTGAGCCACAACTCCACTTCTAACTTTTTGGTGGTTCTATGGAGAGTAGATTCTCACCAGCTTTCTAGCTTATGGCTGGCTTTGATCTTTGATCCTCAGATATTTGCCTCCTAAGTAGCCAGGGTGTCAGACGTGTACCTGAGCCAGAGGTGATGGGCACCAGACCCTTTCTTTGTTTATCTCATGCCAACAAGCAAGCCATAGTTAAAAAGTCATTTACAAGGGATCAAGTTCCTCTGCTAGGTCAGTTAATACAAGGAGATAAGGTGCCTTTGAAAAAGGCTAGTCTGTGTTGTCCTAGGGGTGTGTGTGTGTGTGTGTGTGTGTGTGTGTGTGTGCATGTGTGTGTGAGTTTCGGGGATACCTACCCCTATTTCTCATCCTCCCAGTGGTGAGTACATCCAGAATCCCCACCCCAAGGAAGGTGTTTCGTGGAGGGTATATAAGGTCACATTGAGTGGGATGATCTGAATTCTATCCTGAAACTGAAGCCTGGAGAGCTAATGGAGAGAAGGGGAGGCTTAGAGGAGCATCAAAAAAGCCCCTTACTTTTGGCTACAAGTACCACAGAGAAGACTGAATCCATTTTTTAGTAGTAAGATAACAGGTGCCCACTATTCATTGATTGTATTATTTTTTTCTGACCCCTAGGACTTGGATTCAGGGCCTCAGTGTCGTCCCTGAGCTTCTTTCATTCAAGGCTGAGGCACTACCACTTGAACCACAGAACCACATCTGGCTTTTTTTCTGGTGGGGGGAGGTGGTTTTTGGGAGATAAGAATATCACAGACTTTGCTGCCTGGGCTGGCTCTTAGTCATGAATATCAGACCTCAGCCTCAGCCTCCCAAATAGCCAGGATGATGGGTGGCAGCCACCAGCACGTGAACGCCACCATCCATTTATTTTCCTCTAGGGCCAGTGCCAGCCACCTGCACTGCACCCCCCCCCCCTTATTGTGAGTGGGAAGTAATCATGGGTGGGTTTGATATTTCAACAGCCCACCTACGTACCTTTTAGCATTGTTCCTGATCAGTTTGATGGCAGCTACTTCCTTATCCACAGCAATGACTTGGCTCTGTAACAAGAAAAAAGATACCTCAAGAGCTGTCAGGTCTGGAGTCTTTCCTCTGCACCACGCCCCCCTACCTGAAATGACACACCACAGCAAAGCGAAGTAGACATAGAGTGAATTCATTTTCTTATAACCGGGGTCTGGCCAGATAGATGGCCGTGAGGATCAGAGGTCCAGGATCATGCTGGGCGGTTGGACAACACGATACCTCCTCATCCACTTTCCTTTAACTCTCTTAGCAGAGGGTAGTGGGGAAGTACTCAGAGGATGGATGGACAATGAATAACCGTCATGTTCTAGCCCGGGCACAGAGTGGTGGACCTCAGGGAGTTATTTCAACAGGCTGAGCAAGACAGCTCCTGACCCACAGCCCACCTCCAGAATTAGAGGGTTACCGTGGGTCCCAGACACATGGAGACACTGAGCCACCTCCTCCAGGACACATTCAACCAGTTTCTGAAAGAGAGAGAGAGAGAGACAGAGACAGAGACAGAGAGACAGAGACAGAGACAGAGACGGAGAGGGAGAGAGAGAGAAAAAGAAAGAAAGAAAGAAAGAAAGAAAGAAAGAAAGAAAGAAAGAAAGAAAGAAAGAAAGAAAGAAAGAAAGAAAGAAAGGAAGGAAGGAAGGAAGGAAGGAAGGAAGGAAGGAAGGAAGGAGGGAGGGAGGGAGGGAGGGAGGGAGGGAGGGAGGGAGGGAAGGAAGGAAGGAAGGAAGGAAGGAAGGAAGGAAGGAAGGAAGGAAGGAAGGAAGGAAGGAAGGAGGAAGGAAGGAAGGAAGGAAGGAAAGAAATAAAGAAAGAGAGAAAGAAAGAAAGAGAGAAAGAAAGAAAGAAAGAAAGAAAGAAAGAAAGAAAGAAAGAAAGAAAGAAAGAAAGAAAGAAAGAAAGAAAGAAAGAATTGGACTTATGCCTGATGCCAGTGGCACAGGCATAATGCTATACAGGAAACTGACATATCACGATCATGGTTTTTAGCCAGGCAGGCAGGAACGGTCTGTGAGACTCTTATCTCCAAAGAACCACCAGAAATCCAGAAGTGGTGCTGGGGACTCAAGTGGTAGAGCACCTGCCTTGAACTGAGGAGCTTGGGGACAGCGCCCAGGCCCAGAGTTCAAGCCCCAGGATTGACAAGAAGTGGACTTTCCACCACAATAAGTGGCCTGAATAGCAGCCATTGTCATAGGGAGCATGGCAGAGAAGTCAGGCTGAGCTTCCTGTAACTGGGTGTCATGAATAGGTCACCCAGCATCTTCGTGCCTCATTTTATCCAGCTGCAAAACTGAACAGTGAAGGATCCCCTTCCACATGCAGATAGGGTAAGGATGAAAGAGAGCCATGTTTTGTTTCCTCTCATACCTGTTGCATGATAAATAACAGGCCCCATCTGAGCCCTTGCAGGGTATCTTCCTGTCATATGTTCACAGAATTTGAAGAACCATATCTAGCAACCACTCCTTCTATGCCTGGCCCTGCCCCAGTGATCCCCCTATATTGATCCCTTGATTCCTCACAACTGTCCCAGGAGGATACTGAGGTCCGATGGTCAAGGTCCAGAGCTTCAACTCTGGTCAAGACTCAGCTGCTGTGGACTAAGAGTTTGGGACAATCCATCTAAACTGATGACTAAACGTGGTGCTACCTGTCTAGCATCCCGATACAGAGAACCAGTCATGGTGGCCCACACTTGTCACAGGAGGATCGTGATCCAGCCCAGCCTGAGCATATATTTAGTGTCTATCTCAGAAATGCCCAAGACAGAAAGGCTTGGCTTTCATGGTAGAATACCTGACTGGCAAGCCTAAGGCCTTGAGTTCAATCCCTAATATACCAAAAAGAATCAGAGGCCCGTTGCCAGAGGCTCATGCCTATAATCGTAGCTACTCAGGAGGCTGAGATCTGAAGATGATAGGTCAAGATTTAAAATAGGGTTGGCCTCACCCATCAGACCTCATGATGAGAAGACCCAGAGTTTGGCCCATCCAGTACGCTCCATACTAACAGAGCTGGCATCCTGAATAAGTGCTAGCCATGCTCTCTGTCCCTCTGGGGAGCCACCCCATGCAGGCCCCACTCCCAGGTCCTCCCAAGCTCCCTCTGCCACCAACCAGGGACAAGGGAGTAGACAGCTCCCGGGAACACAGATCCCTTGGTCTTATAATTTAAACCTTTCACCCTTCCAGGCCCCCAAACCTAAGACACAACATTCATGCACCCACCCAAAGATAGCAGTTAGAAGTTACCAAAGGGTCCAGCGCTCCTTGTTGCAACCCACTTCTACACACACACACACACACACACACACACACACAAATCCGGCACAGGTGTTTCATGTATGTCATCCTACCTACTCAGGAGGCTGTGGTTTGAGGATCACAGTTCAACGCCAGCCCAGGCAGGAAAGGCTCTGAGGCTCTTATCCTCAGTGAACTACCAAATAGATAGAGATGAACCTGTGGCTCAAGTGTCAGAGCACTAGCTTTGAGCTCAGAAGGTAAGGAACAATACCTATGGCCTGAATTCAAGGCCCAGTTCTTCTACTTCCAAACACACAAAGACACAGACACAGACAGAGACACAGACCCACACAGACACACAGACACAGACACACAGACACACACACACACACACACACACACACACACACACACACACACACACAGGGACAGCTCAAGGCTTCATAAGTCCCTGAGAACAAAACTACGAACTCATTCCATTAGGATCACATCCCACCACAAGAAGGTGGCACTACCGACCTCAGACCCACTGTAGACAAAACATTGAGCCTCTCACATATCTGGAATGGCTCATAGACCAGCGTGGCATTTCATACCGTACACACTGCTACGTAGAAAACTTAGCCACCTCTTTTTTTGTTGTTGCTCATGGGGTTTGAACTCTGGGCCAGGTCACTGTCCCTCAGATTTTCAGCTGAAGTTGAGCACTCTCCCACTTAATCCACAGCACCACTTCCTGTTCTCTGGTGGTCCATTGGACATCAAGTCTCACAGACTTTTCTGCCCAAGCTGGCTCTGAACCATGGTCTTCACATCTCAGTTTTCTGAGTAGCTAGGATGACAGTTGTGAGCCACTGGCGACTTCCGGTTTCAGCCACCTTTACATACCCAGAGGAAAACCATCTCATAATGCCACAAACTCCTTGCAACACTTCACTTCAGACTTTGTCACCAAGCATCCAAATCCATCCTTTATTGGAGAAAAAACAGACACAGGAATCCTAGCCCTGCACCCATTCACCCACTCACTGCCTGACACAAGCCATGTTCTCTTGAAGCAGTGGGTTCAAGTTGGGGTAATCTTGGGGAGATCTTAGAAATGCCTGTACAGTGGGGTGAGCACCTGGTCTCCAAACCACAGCACCCCCCTCTTCATCCCTTGCACACCTGGACTATCCTTTGCAGGCAAATATGTTTTATTTTCTTTCTTTTTTCAGTTGTGGGGCTTGAACCCTAGGTCTGGGTGCTGTCCCTGAGCATTCCAGATCAAGGCGAGCACTCTACTACTTAAGTCACAACACAACACCACTTCTGTTTATCTGGCGGTTCGTTGGAGATAAGAGCTTCAGAGTTTTTCTTGCCCAGGCTGGCTTTGACCACTGATCCTCAGATCTCACCTCCTGAGTACTTAGGATGACAGTCATGAGCTAGTGCCACCCAGCCAAACATACTTTTCCATGCCTGTCATCCTATCCCCTCAGGAGACTGAGATCTGAGGACTTCAGTTGGATGCCACCCTTGGCAACAAAGTCCATGAGAACTCTTTATCTCCAATTATAAATGCCCAAACATGTTGGAAGTGGAGCTGTGGCTCAAATGGTAGAGCGCTAACTTTGAATATAAATGACAAGGGATAGGACCCACTTCCTAGTTTCAAGTTTTTCTAGCAAAAACCCACCCAAGAAAGGGGAGCAGGTGGGCATACGGGAGCTGAAAGCTCACACATAGTACTCAAGACTCCCAGAACAGACCCCATCCTGCTGTGATTCTCTAGATTCTATGTCCTACATTATGGTAATCTTAGATGGAACTTACCATGCACCAAGTTAGGATGTTCAAGTACAATCTCATATTCAGGATCCCCTGGCCTTATCAAAGACTCAAGATCTTTCACTGTCCTGCCTCTATACTGGGTAGGGAGGTGAGGTCTAATGATCCAGCCACAGGATGTGGGAATGAAAGGATTTCTCGGCCAAGGTAAGTAGACTCAAGGGTTCCAGGTCTCTCTCTCAGGAAGAAGAATAGGGCTGATCTATCCCAGGAATTTTCCTGGGGTGTGAGTATTCTCAAAGAAACAACCCTGCTCACAGACCAGTGCCTCTGGTTTTCCAACCAGCCTCTATCCAAACCTGCCCCACGTTCTGTCTGCCCTCTCTGAATCCCAGATCTGCCATTTAGACTAAAGGCTGAGCCAGCAAAGAGACCCATCTCTGCCTCTGAGAATAGCAATCACGGGGTCCTAGTGCCCCCTAGAGGAAGTCTGGGGAAACAAGGGTCCTTACTCCCACCCTCATTCCCTGGCTGCCCTGTGCTAGTGGCCAGCTTACTTCTGTCTCTGGTGCAGGAAAGAATAGGGTGGGGGATGTCAACTTCAGATTGAGCCCTGGAAAGTCCCAGTCCCCAAGGATGTACTGCACAGGCATCCTGCAGTGGACAATAGATAGGTGGTCAATGGTGAATCCAATATGCCAGGACTCTTAATAGTAGTGTAGCTGGGTCAAAGGCTCTATCACATTTGGTCTAGGATGTCAGGTGAAGTCATGGCTCCAATATCCTGACATTCCTGACCTGTGATCCTCCTCCCTCTTCATTTTCTTGCTTATCCCTTGCCCCCTCAACACTGCCTCACACCAATACCTCCCTAGACCTTGGACAGCTTGTTCTTATCTGACCAAAAAATAAACTCATTGGCGCCAGGGATGGTTGAAAACTGGTGAACCGCCCTGAGTCCTAGTGTCTACCAGCGATTGCTTACCTCTGTAGTTGGCTACCACACAGCTCCTGGATGTCAGAAAGTTGCAGAGGTATCAGTATCTTGGTCCTACATACTGGCTTTAATGTCTGAAATTGTCCCCACATAGATTGTGAATGGTTGGCTCACTTGATCCAGGGACTTCAATTCAAGGCTCACATGTTCTCCCTTCTTCCTTCCTTTCCTCTTTTTTTCCATCCAGCCTTCCCTGCTCTTTCTCTCTTTCCTTCCTTTCTCTCACTACTGGGCCTTGAACTCGGAGCCTAAGTGCTATGCCTGAGCCTTTTTACTCAAGGCCAACAGACTACGTACGGCTTGAGCCACACATCCACTTCTGGTGTTTTCTTTTTGGTAGTTAGTTGGAGATAAGACTCTTACAGGTTTTCCTGCCTGAGCCTCAAGCATCGATCCTCCCATCACAGCCTCCTATGTAGCTAGGATGACAGGCATGAAGCACAGGCATCCGGCTCAAACCAAGGTTTCTTCATGTGCTGTGGAACAAGCACTGGAACCTCTCATTTTCTATGACCCCTCCAGAGCCTGGCGCAAACTGTAACTCTTTGTTGGATAAATAAATGAGCATCTGTCTACAAAAATACTACAGAAAATCCCATCCCATTCAGGTAAGCATCCTGGTGGGCGGGGCAAAGCCTGATGTAGCTCTCCCACAGTTCTCCCTCCTCCCTCTTCCCACCTTCCTGGTGCCACTGAACTGAACTGTTTTGGCTCCGAAGATACTGTGTACTCGCTGGATTCCAGGGCCTCTGGGATGCCTATCTTCTCAAAGATCTCTGGCTAGCGGCTGACCAGCTTTGTGGCACTCAATTCCCCACTCAGGAGTGAATGAGGTTGCCATGAGCTGAAGGCCAGGCTCAAGGGTCCTACTCTCCTACCCCTGGGGTCAGCCAGGATGGCCCACCACATCTGGCCCCGAAGTTTCATGTTGCAGAGATCTTCGAGGCATTTTGGGTTTCTGAATCTCCCAGAGTCCAGTGCAGGTGCTGAGAATCCTCTCTACTCACAGGTGGCAGGGATGGTGAGGTCACAATTTCTTCTCCTCATGACATCCTCAATGTTATGCCTAGGTCGCAGGACCCCAACCAAGAAGACCACCAAGAGTCAGACTCTACACCTGTTTTATCTAAACGGGCTGCAGCTGGGGTCTCGTCCTACACTCTGACACAGTGGAGCCCAGGACGAGAGCCCTGAGCTAAGGATTTACAGGTCTTATAAAGGCACGCAACCAGGTGGTTTAGCACTATGTGTTGCTTTGCTCTGAAACAAGCAACAAATGGTCACTGCCTCAAGTATTTTAACCCTTCACTCAACCGTGGTGGTCACACTAGAGAAAGTCAGAGGAGAATCAACAGCTGCCGCATGAAAGCAATCAAGGCACGACGTTCATAGCAGGAGACCATCTGGCTTGGAAACTCTGCTTGTGATACTTTGAACATCACTGATTGTTGGCTGAAATGGTCCGTCTAATTTGACCAATAATCCCAGTTGTTAGTGGAAATTTCCAGCTTCAAGAAAAAAACCTTCGAAAAGGTGGCATTTCAGTTGTCCCAATAAAACTTAAAGGGTTCCAAAGTTAGCGGTCCCCTTTTCTTTCCAGACAGCCCAGAGCAGGTTACAGAAAATGGCATTCAGCCAGCCCTAGCTTACTGCCACGGCCTGATATCGAGCAGGCTCCACCAGGGGGAATGCACTTGCCTACCACTGCCCAGCTGGAAACAGCACAGGCAGGACACAAATTAGAGTCTGCAGGATGCCAGGGAGGACTTCAAACCAGTGCACTCCCCCAGGAGGGAATCCACACCACCTGTGGGGTCCCAGAGCCCCCTGCCTAGATGCCCATGGACACCCTCAATGCCCTTGGTAAGGTTGCCCTCTCATCCTCTGTAGTGGGGAACCACTGCAATGTCACATCGCTCACCACTTCCCAGAGCCTCCTAGATTCACAGCCCCTGCCCTACTCCCCCCCCCCATCTCCTTCCCTAGTTACATTTGGCAGACACATTCCCAACCCTTGAATTATCTCCAACTATACAAACGAGAGCAGACTGTCTGGCTGGAAGAGTGCAGCTGTCCTCACACTCGTCTCACAAGCCTTCAGGCTTAAGACAGAAGGTGTCCACTTTGGTCTGTGGTTCACACAGGCCTCCAAGGGGAGATCCACCCAGGCCCAGCAGCTACTGTGGGCTATAGGAAAAGAGGAAGCGAGAGGTGGAAAGGCACGTCTACTGAAATCTTCCCTAAAGGAGCCATGAAACAGTGAAGGTGAAAACAAAAATTATGTCTGGTCTCATACTTGGCATTGATGAAAAAAGCACAACAAGTACACACACACACACACACACACACACACACACACACACACACACACACACAAATCAAGAACAGTGACTGTAGACTCATCCATGCAGCATCTGCAATTTGCCAACTGATCACTTACCTGAGCACAGTCAGGCTCTGTCTCTCTCTCTCTCTCTCTCTCTCTCTCTCTCTCTCTCTCTCTCTCTCTCTCTCTCTCTCTCTCTCTCTCTCTCTTTCTCTCTCTCTCTATCTTTCTCTCTCTTCTTCATGCACACACACGCACGGTACACACACACAGAGACATAGGTTCAGAATAGTGCCCCTCCTGAGTTTGTTGGTTCCTCATCTGGGACAATGTACAAGTTGGAGCACGGGAGTTCCCTTGTCAGAACCAGGGGCTCGACCCAAGGAAGCACTGCTCTAATCATGCTGAACCACCCTGCCTCTCCCTTTCTTCAGGGCCAGACACTTTCCCATGGGAATAACCAGCCTTGACTCCCCATTCAGCAAAACTCTAGGCCAGGACTCTGGGTGAAGGAGTCCTGAGACAGGTGGCTCTTCAGAGCCTAGACTGAAAACAAGCAGGAGGTCATGGTGCCCCCAGAGAAGTGTCTGACCCGGGGTCAGGGCAGTGTTGGGTAAATGGATGGGGTCCTAAAGGCTACATACATGGATGAACTTCCTATTCCAGCCTAGATGATTCTGGGTTACTTGTTGGATTCTTGGGGAGGATGAGGAAACTACATGGACTTGGAGCACCAGCAGATGGTGGCAGAGCTGGAAAATGTGATCACCCTGTGAGTGCTGTTGACAGCTGGATTTGGGGGGACAGGACTCCCCCCAACCCCAGCAGCTGCCTGGGGGAATTGAAGATCCCCTCAGCCCAACCACTGGGGGAGACACTTCTCCATCCACCCCACACACCAAGCAGGTGCATGGTAATGCTCCGTGTTTGTGTGTGTGTGTGTGTGTGTGTGTGTGTGTGTGTGTGTGTGTGTGTGTAATTGTCCTTTCAAGGACTCAGAACATTGAATCTTTTGGGATGACAGCACACAGCACACTTAAAAAGAGAAGCACAAAGAGCCCTGTGTAATGGATTCAGCACAATGTGCCTTTTGAAGGACTCAGCACACAGCAACTTTTGGGATCCTCATGGTAATTTAATTACCAGTAAGATTAGACATGCCATTTTGACATCACTAAACTTAAATATCATAATATTATGACATTATATGTTGTAGGGACATTATAGACATATTGTGAATTCCTATTCTGTGATTTCATTCTATTACAGGCTAGTAATATTGGTGGATATCAGAAATCCATTGTGACCTCAAAGTCATTGTGACATAAAAATCCCTTTGTGACATCACAGTGCCATTGTGATATCATTAACCTGTTCTGACATCACAAACCTATCCTGTCCATTGTGACCTCATCACCAATGTGACATCACAAAACCATTGTGATATCACATTGCTATTGTGACATTACAAGCACCTTGAAACCTCCCAAACCCATTATGACATCCTTAGCACCTTTGAAAAAAACACATGGCCTTTGTGACATCACAGTCCCTTTGTGTATCCATATCCTCATTGTGAAGTATCAATTGAGATCAAATATGCCATTGTAATATCACAAAACACTTACAATATAATCATTGGTGTGACATCAGATTGTCATTATGACAACATCAGGTCATTGTGGCATTACAAATCTGTAATGACATCATAGCACTATTACACCACATTGTCATTGTGACAACACATATACATTATAAAGGCCTATTATGTGATTTCGTTGTATTTCAAAGGTGGGTTCATATCAAAAACACATTTTGACTTCATAACCATTGTGACATGACAACCCCTTTGTGATATACCATTGCCATTTTGATATGTCTAAACAACTGTGACAACTCAAACATGTCCTGTCCTCATAAATTTTGTGACATGTTGCCACTGTGTTAGGCACATTGAGAGCTCAATCTATTTTCAACCTCATATTATTTCAGGTATGACATTAAATATTAGAAATATACTGTGATATTATGAATATTGTGACATCACACTGCTGGATGTAATGACCATTGTGTCACATTGTCACATCACAAATCTGTTCTGACTTCATCACATTTGTGCCAACAAATGACTTTGGAATCCTCATAATCCCATTCTAAACTCATATACTTATTATGAGCTAATGACAGTTGAGGTCTGGAATGCCATCGTCACATCACCAAACTACTATGACATCACAAAACTATTTTGAACTCATCACTATTATGACATCATCAACTAATTGTGACATAACAACACTTTTATGACATTATAATTTGACATCATATTGCAATTGTGATATTACTGAACCACCATGCTTTCACAAACCTATTATGATCTTGTTACATCTTAAAAAATTTTGACCTTTGAGACATCTAGCTCCTTCTGTGAACTTGTGTCATTGTGAGCTTGTAGCAATTGAAAACTGAAGTAAGATGTGATATTGCAAACTAGTTTTGACATCACTAACCCATTTTTCTATCATTAACACTTTGACAACCAGAACCTGTTAGGAACCTTAGCACTTTTGACAAAATACATGGCCTTTGTTTCATCACAGTTCATTTGTATATGTCATTGTGACTTCATTCTCATATCTTCACTATAAACTAATGGCAATTAATATCTTTCTGAAGGATAAAGGAGGAGGCTACAATGCTTGATAGGAAATGTACTCATTATCTTGCCCATGTAATTGTAACCCCTCTGTACAGTATGTTCACAATAAAAAACAGATCTGACATGCCATTGTGACATCATAAACCCTTTGTGATATCATCACCAATGTGACATCAGACTGTCATTATTACACCATCAGCTCATTGTGACATTGCCAAGCTACAGTGACATCATAGCATTATGACATCGCATTGCCATTTTGCTGTCATAGACACATTGTGAATGTATATCTTGTGATTTCATTCTATTTCAGAATATATCAGAATATATCAGAAACACATTGTGACCGCATAACCATTGTAAGATAATAAACCCTGTGTAACATAATAACCAGTGTGACATTATATTGTTGATATGACATCTTTAGCTTATGGTGACATCACAAAATGATAATGACAGCATAGCATTTGGCATTGGCATTGTGACATCATTGTCACATTATGAATGCCAAATCTGTGATTTCATTGTATTTGAAATGTGGCATGTGGGTTGATATCAGAAACTCATTGTGATGTCATAACCATTGTCACATCAAAATCCCTTTTTGACATCAATTTGGTAATGTGACATCACACTGGCAATCTGATGCTAGTAAGGCATCATGATATCACAATGGTCATGAACTCACAATGGATTTCTGGTAACAACCAACATGCTACATTAGAAATATAATCAAATAAGGTAATAGGCAAACACAACGTGTCTGTCTATGACATCAGAATGACAATGTAATGTTACAATGCTATGATGTCATTGTAGTTTTACATGTCAAAATGTGCTGATGGTGTCATAATGGCAACATGATGTCAAAATTATTATTATGTCAGAAAGGATTTGTTATGTTTCAATGGTATATCTGATGTCAGTTTTCATTAGTTCCCTATGAGGATATGGATACAAAAAGATTCTGTGATGTCACAGAGGCCATGTGTGTTTTCAAAGGTGGTAAAAGGTCATAATAGGTTTAGGATGGCACAATATGATCCATAATGTCACAATGGAAATGAGATATCGCATTGGGTTTTTGATGTCACAGTGATGATGAGGTCACAATGGTTTTGTGATGTCACAGTTGGTTTGTAATATCAGAATGATATATCAAATTTCAATGACTCTTAATTCAATATGAGGATACCAGGTGATAGAAGAAGTATGAGGTCATACTATGTGAAAAACCAATGGGACAGTGATTTCACAATGACAATGATATATCTCACCAATCTGTTATAAGAAAGTTTTGATGTCACAATTGGTGATGCAATACTGATGAGGAGGTCACAATAGATTTGAGATGTCCCAAGGGGTTGGTGATGGCACAATGGCATGTGGGATCTCAATTGTCATTAACACACCATGAGTATATGAGTTTGGGAAGGGATTCTGATGTCAGCAAAGCACATGTAGTCAAAAAGGTGAAGAACTAAAAGGTCTGAGATGTCACAAAGTGACACAACGGTTATGATGTCCAGAAGTATGATATGATGATGTTACACTGGATTTTAGATATCTCATGTCATATCTGAAATATGAAGTTGAACCCAGATTTTCAACTCACAAATGGCCTAAGATATCACAATGGCATGTCACAAAATTATGAGAACAGGAGAGGTATTTGATATCACAATGGGTTATTGATATAACAAAGGCAATGTGATGTGACAAAGAGATTTAGATCTCACAAAGGTTATGAGTTCACAATGGTTTCCTGATATCAATGCAGATGGCACATTTGAGATAGAATGAAATCGAAGAATAAGCATTCAAAATGGGTCTATGACATAAAAATGACAATGGGATGTCAAGGCAGCAATGTTTGATAGTATATATACTCACTACCTTGCTCATGTAACTGTAATCCTTCTGTACACTGTATTTACTATTAAAAAACTCACAGAAGAAAAAAATAAAAATATGGTATGGTGTCATTGGGGTTTGGTGATGTCACAATGAATGGTGGTGTCATGATGACAATGTGATTTCGCAGTCATAATTATTGCACAAAGTATTTGTGATGATACAATGCTATGTGTGATAACAATTTTCATTAATTCACTATGAAGATATGAGTACACAAAGGGTCTGTGAAGCCACAAAGGTCATGTGTTTGTTTATTTTCATGTGTTTTTTTTAATTGTGAAAATACTGTACAGAGTGGTTACAATTACATGGGCAAGATAATGAGTACATTCCTTATCAAGCATTGTAGCCTCCTCCTTTGTTTCCCCTTCCCAGCCCTTCCCATTCTCTCCCTGCCCCCTCCCAATCCTCCCCGCTCCAACTCCTCCTCTCTGCACGAAAGTTGTAAAGTTCGTTTTCGACATAACGACTTGTACATCTCAAGAGTTCACAATAGCTTTGTGATGTCACAATGTGATTGTGAAGGCACAACAGCAATATGATGTCACAATGGTTTTGTGATGTCACAGTGGTGATAAGGTCACAATGAGTTTGTAATGTCACTATGAGTTTGTAATATCACAATGACATGTCTTATTTCAATTTCTACTAGTTCACAATGAGGATACAATTTCAAAGAAAGAATCTTAAGCTCCAAAAGCATTGAGTTTTTAGTCATAACTTGTGTGAAATGCTGCCATTAGGATATTTTAGGCCTTTAGTAAGCTTATAATATGTTTCAAACCCATAATAATTCAGATATAACATATGATATCAGAAATTGACTCTGACATGAACATTGTGACATCACATTGATAGACATCAAGACCATGGTGTCACATTGTGAACTCACAAATTTGTTAGGGCTTCATCATATTTGTGCCAGCACATGACTTTGGAGACAACATAGTCCCTTTGTGAACTCATATCTTAATTGCGAATTAATGACATTTGAGATACGGCATGCCATTTTGACATTTCCAATCAATATGACAGCTCAAACCTATTATAGTAGAAATACATTGTGATCAAATAGCCATTGTGGTAGCACAATACCTTCATGACCCCACATTTCCATAGTGATATCACTAACCCAATGTGAAATTCCAATCCTCTCATACCCAATCCAGGTATGAAATGTGATACCCGTATCAAGTGTGACATCTTGATCATGGTGACATCACAGTGATAGATGTTATGAGCATTTTGTCACATTCTGACAACACACAGCTGTTAGGACTTCATCACTTTTGTGACAATGCATGCCTTTGGAGACATCACAGTCCCTTTGTGAGCTCATATACTCATTGTGGGTTAATGACAATTGAGAGCATATATGTCATTTTGATATCACCAACCCACTGTCACATCACACACCTCTTGTAAACTCATCACCAGTGTGGCATCACCAATTGTGAGATCAAAACATTATTAAGTCCTCATATTGCAACATCACATTGCCATTGTGATATCACTGTTCCACTGTGTTTTCAAAAACCTACTGTGTCTTCATAGCATTTTAGATAATTCATAGCCTTTTATATTTCAGTCTTCTGTGAACTCATATCCTCATTGTGAAATAGTAGCAACTGAAATTGGACATGTGATTATCAGATGTGACTTCACAAAATTATTTGATTTCATCACCAATCTGACATCACAAAACCATTGTGAGCTTTCATTGCCATTTGACATCACTATCACATTGTGACATCCCAAACCTATTAGGACCTCTTAGCACCTTTGAAAAAACACATGGCCTTTGTGACATCACAGTCCCTTTGTGTATCTATACCCTCATTATGAACTGACAATTGATATCAAACATGCCATTGTAACAACACGAACCCTTTGTGACATCAACAGTGTGATTATGGCAGCATCAACTACTTTTTACATCACAAATCTACAATGACAAGATAGAATTATGAGATCACACTGCCATTGTGATGTTATAAAAAGATAATGAATGCCTGATTTTAATCTTTTTTTTGGCCGGTCTTGAACTCTGGGCTTGGGTGCTGTCCCTGTTCTTCAGCTCAAGGTGAGCACTCTATCGCTTGAGCCACAGGGACACTTCTGGATATCTAGTGGTTTTCACTGGAGATAAGAGTCTCATAGACTTTCTTGCCTGAGCTGGCTTTGAACTGCGATCCTCAGATCTCAGCCTCCTGAGTAGCTAGGTTTACAGTCGTGAGCCACTGGCACCCAGCTTTTTTATTCTATTTCAAATTTGACATGTGTGTTGATATCAGAAACCTAATGTGACCTCATAACCATTGTAACATCATAAATCAGCAGTGACATCAAATTGTCATTATGAAACCATCAGCTCATTGTGACATCACCAAACAACAATGGCATCATAGCATTATAAATCAAAGTGACATTGTTATGACTTAACAGTGTGAAGGCCTATTCTGTGAATTCACTCTGTTTCAGAAACCCATTTTGACCATATAACCATTGTGATATCACGATCCTTTGTGACATCACATTGCCATTGTGATATCATTAACCTGCTGTGCCGTCACTACCAGTCCTGTCCTTGTAAAGTTTGTGACATGCTGCCATGGTAATATAGTAGGGCCGTTGTGAGCTCATAATCTGTTTTCAATCTCATATTTCTGGTATGACATGTGATATCAGAAATCCCTTATGACATCATACTGCCAGATGTCATGACCATTGTGTCACATTGTGACATCACAAAGCTGTTAGACCGGCATCACATTTGTGACAATGCATGCCTTTGGAGATATTACAGTCCCTTTTTGAACTCATATATTTATTGTCAATTAATGACAATTGAGATATCCCATTCCACTCTGACATCATGAACCTATTGTGACATCACGAACTTATTGTGAGCTCATCACGAGAATGGTATCAACAACTAATTGTGGTATCAAAGCATTATTTTGACGTGATATTGTGGTATTCGCATTGTTATTTCACTGTCCCATTGTGTTTTTGCAAACCGATTATGGCCACATCACATCTTAGAAACTTCATGGCCTTTGAGACTTCAAGCTCTTTCTGTGTACTCGCATACTTATTACCTCTAAGGCAAGGAGACCAACCATTGAGTCACATTTAATATAATAAACCAATTTACACTAGAAAGGAGACTGTGATTACCTTATCCTGGAAGGGATAACCATGTCCAAACCTCAGACCTCCAATGGGCAGCCCGCCCTAACTTAATTGGTCTGCAAACCACCAGCCAAAAAATTATGAAGGTTCTCCAAAGCTCCAAACCTCAATGGGCAAGGCTTTTAACTTTTCCATTACTCCCTCCTTCGCTACAGACCTGTCATTCCTTTCTGGTCTTTCTGTTTTTCCCTTCCACCACTTCCTTCTTCTCTTCAGGCCTCTCCAGTCTCCATAGGCCTTCACTACACTGCCCTAACGACCACTTTTCTGCTTCCTCTCTTCTCAGGTTTTTCCCTTCCTGCTGTCTTACCACTTTCTTCCATCTGGGTAGCTCTCATTTTTATCTCCCCTTCCAATGCTCTAAAAATGCAACTTATATATAGCTTGTACCCCTCCTCATTCCAACGGGTCTTCTGCCTAACAGTTTTCAACTGTCACTTCCCAAACTGCCGAATGTTCAATCATTTCTTGACAGCTCACCATGTGAGGCTTGACACCTCCACCTTTGGGGGCGTTCCCCACACTCTCAGGTGGGCCAGACCAAGAATTTACAATGATTAATGGCTCTCACAGATAGTTCTGGCTCCACTGGTTAATACAGTATCATCATAGTGAATTAAAAGAAATTGAAATTGTATATGTCGTTGTTATATTACAAACTTGATGAGACATCACTAACCCATTGTGACCTCATCACTGCGGTGACATCACAAACTCATTGTGATATCACATTGCCATTGTGCCACCATGATCACATTGTGACATCCCAAACCTATTACGACCTTTGAAGCTTTGAAAGAAAGCATGGCCTTTGTGACATCAAAGGCCATTTGTGTACCCATAGCCTCATTTTGAGCTAATGACAATTGAGATCATACATGCCATTTTAACATCGCAAACACTTTGTGACATAATTACCAGTGTAACATCACATTGTCATTATGAAAACATCAGCCAATTGTGAGATCATAAAACAATGACATCATAGCATTATGACAACACATGGTAATTCTGATGTAACAGATATATTGGAATGCTTATTCTGTAATTCCATTCTATTTCAAATGTGGCAGTGGGTTGATATCAGAAATATATTGTGACCACATAATCATTATGACATCACAATACCTTGATGACACCACATTGCCATTATGATATCACTAACCCAATGTGACATCACAAAACTCTCCTATTCTCATAAATTTTTTGACTTGCTGCCAGTGTGATCTCTTTGGCATCACTGAGTTCATAAGTTGTTTAACTCATACTTCAGGTATAACAAGTGATATCAGAAATCCACTGTTTCATCATGACCACTGTGACATCACACTGCCAGATGTCATGACCACTGAGTCACATTGTATATCACAAGCCTGTTAAGACCAATTACACTTGTGCCAACATATGCTTTTGGATACATCATTATCCCTTATGAACTTATATATTCATTGTCAATTAGAGATCTGGCAGGAGATTGTGACATCACCATCCCATTGTGAAATCACAAACCTATGTGACCTCATCACCTGTATGGACCACCAATTATTTGTGACTTCAAAACAATACTATCTCATGTAATGGTAACATCACATTGCCAATGGGATATCTCTGTCCCATTGCATTTTCACCAACCTATTATGTCCTCATAATATTTTACAAAATTTATGGCCTTTCTGACTTCTAGCTCCTTATGTGAACTTGTATCTTCATTGTGCTCTAGTAGAATGAAATTGGACATGTAATGGTGATATTACAAATTCATTGTGACATCACTATCCAAGAGTGACCTCATCACCACTGTGACATCACAAACCCATTGTGTCATCACATTGCCACAGTGATATCACGATCTCCTTGTGATATCCCAAACTTGTTGTGATCTCTTAGCACCTTTGAAAAAGTACATCGTGTTTGTAACACCACAGTCCCTTTGGGTAACCATATCCTCATTGTGAACAAAGGACAACTGACATCAGACATGCCATTGTACCATTACAAACGCTTTGTGACACCATTGGCAGAGTGAGATCACATTGTTGTTAGGATACCATCAGCCCATTCTGACATCCCAAAATGACAATGACATCATAGCATTATGACATCACATTTTCATTGTGAGGTCATAGAGACAATGTGATTGCTTATTCTGTGATTTCATTCGCTCTCAAATGTGGCATATAGGTTGATTTCAGAAACCCATTGTGACCACATTACCATTGCGACATTACAATCCCTTTGTGACCTCATATTGATATTGTAATATCATTAATGCAATGTAACATCACAAACCTATCTTGTCTTCATAAATTTTGTAACAAGCGACTACCTTGCCCTGGGCTGGTTGCCCAGAGCTAATTGCAGCCTCAACCATGAACCCTCAGACCTTGAAAGAGCAGTCTACCCATTTGTTAACCAGCCTTCAAACAACCAACCCCCAAAATAATCATCTCCAAAGCTCCACACTTCAAAGGACAAGGCTTTTTCATTTCTCTTCATCCTCTTTCTCTACAGACCTGTCCTACCTTTCAGGTATTTTCATTTTTTCCTTCCACCATTCCCTTCTTCTCTTCAGGTTGATGTACTCTTGACAGGCCTTCCCTGCCCTGTCCAGGTGGCCAGTTGCCGTCCTTCACCTCCTTCTCTCCCTCAATTTCCTCTCCTCCCAGGTCTTTACCCTCCTGCAGTCTCATCATTTCTTTCCTTCCAGGCCTTTCCCTTTTTCTTCCCCCTTCTGTTGCTCTGAACATGCAACCTACATATAGGCTGTACCCTGCCCCCACTAAAATATGTTTCCTGCATAACATTTTTCAATCATCACTTCCCAAATGTCCATGCCCAATAACTTCTTGGCAGCTCACCATGTGGGGCTTAACATCCTATCTCTTCAGCAGCATGTCTTGCCCACTCCAGCGGCATGCACCCCCCTCTCTGGTGGTCCAGACCTGGAGGTCATGATGACTATCTGTTCCTGTGGATTATAGGGGCACTGCTGGTTTTTACAGTGTCCTCATGGTGAACTAGTAGTGACTGAAATTGGACTAGTAATTGTGATATTACAAACTCATGACCTAACTAAACCATTGTGACCTCAAAACCACAGTGACATCATGAACCCATTGTGACATAACATTGCTGTTTAGACACCAAGATCACATTGTGACATCCCAAATCTATTATGACCTCTTATAACCTTTGAAAAAGCACAAAGCTTTGTGACATAACAGTGCCATTGTGTACCCAAATCTCCACTGTGAAATATTGACAATTGAGAATCAGACATGACATTTTAACAATAAAAAGTTTGTGAGGTCATTACAACTGTGACATCACATTGTCATTGTGAGACCATCTGCTAATTGTGAAATCACAAAACTAAAATATGATAAAATTATAATTTCACATTGTCATTGTGATATCATTGATACATTATGAATGGCTTTTCTGTGATTTCATATTACTTCAGATGTGGCATACAGGTGGATATCATAAAGAAATCATGAACTCATAACCATTGTGACATCACAATCCCTTTGCACATCACATTTTCATTGTGATATCACTAACACACTGTGACATCACAAACCTATCCTGTCATCATAACTTTTGTGACATGCCTTTTCTTCCTCATAATCTGTTGGCCACCTCATTAGATTTCACATAAGACATTTGATATCACAAATTCCCAGTGACATCATGACCATGGTGACATCACACTGCTAGATGTCATAACCATTGTGTCAAATTCTGACATCACAAACCTTTTAGGATTTCAATATGTGACAACACATACTTTTGGAGAAACCACAGTCCCTTTGTGAACTTATGTACTCATTGTAAGTTAAAGACAATTGAGAACCATCATGTCATTGTGACATGGCCAGTACATTGTGACATCACCAATCTTTTGTGACTTCATCACAAATGTGGCATCACCAACTATTTGTGACACCAAAACAATGTTTTGACATGATGTAGTGTGTTGACTTTGCCATGGTGATATCAGTGTCCCACTGTGTTTTAAAAACCTAATATGACTCATAAAATTAAACAAAATTCATGTCCCTTAGGATTTCAAGCTCCTTCTGTGAACTTGTATGCAGATTTTGAAATAGTAGCAATTCAAATTGGACATGTGGTTGAGATGTTACAAAATCATTATAACATCAAACACACCTTGTGACCTCATCACAACTGTGAATCATAAAGATATCATGACCCTTAAATACCTTTGAAAACACATATGGCATTTGTGACATCACAGTCCCTTTGTGTACCCATATCCTCAATTTGAACACATGACAATTGAATTCATATATGCCATTGTAATCTCGCAAACCCTTTGTGACCCCATCACCAGTGTGACAACACATATTCATTATGACACCATCACCTCCTTGCAACATCACCAATTTACAATGACCTCATAGCTTTATGACATTATATTGTCATTGTGAGTCATTGGAAACATTGTAAATTCCTATACTCTTATTTCATTCTATTTTAAATGTGGCATGTGGGTTGATATCTGAAAATCATTGTGATCTCATAAATATATGGCATCACAATGACTTTGTGACATCACAGTGCCATGGTGATATCACTAACACACTGTGATATCACAAACCTGCCCTGTCCTCATAAGCCTTGTGACGTGCTGCAATTGTGATGTCTTAGTGTGAGCTCTTAATCTGTTTTCAAACATAATAATTCAGTTATGATATGTGATATTAGAAACCCTCTGTGACATCATGACCATTGTGACATCATACTGACAGACATCAAGACCATTGTATCACACTATGACATCACAATCCTCCTAGGACTTCTTCACATTTTTGACAACACATGCCTTTGGAGATACCACCGTCCATTTGTGAATTCATATTCTCTGTGATTTCATGATAACTGAGAAACTTTATGCCATTTGGATATCACTAACCAATTGTGACATCATAAACCTACTGTGACCCCTTACCTGTATGCCATCACCCACTAACTGTGACATCAAAACTTTTTCTGATGTCACAATGTGACATAAATTCATGACATCTGTCAGTGTGATGTCACAATGGACATGTTGTCACAGTGGATTTCTGGTATCTTATGTCATTCATGAAATATGAGGGTGGAAACAAATTCTGAGGGCAAAAACTTCTAAGATATCACAATGTCAGCATGTCACAGAAGTTATGAGGATAGGAGAGGTTTGTGATGTCACATGGTATTAGTTAAATCACAATGGCACTATGATGTCACAACGTGATTATGATGTCAAAATGGTTATGTTGGCACAAAAATGTATTTTGGATATCAACTCTCATGGCATATTTGAAATACAATGAAATCACAGAATAGGCATTCATAATGTATCTATGATGTCACAATGACAATTGTCATAATGAGATTGTGTCATTAAGTTTGGTGATGTCAAATGAGCTGATGCTCTCATAATGAAAATGTGATGTCACACTGTTGAGGATGTCACAAACACTTTTTGATGTTATAATGGCATGTCTGATCTCAATTGTCATTAGTTAGCAACAAGGATATGGGTACACAAAGGGACTGTAATGTTGAAAAGGGTATGTGATTTTTCAAAGGAGCTAAGAGGTCATAATAGATTTGAGATATCACAGTGGAATCATGATGAAACAATGACAATATGGTCACAATGGGTTTGTGATGTCGTGCTGATGATGATGTCAAAATGGGTTTGTAATTTCACAACGACTTTGTAATATCACAATCAAATTTCCAATTTCAATTGCAACTAGTTCACAAGGAGGATACTGTAATAATCAGCAGGGCCCTAATAATCTATAGGGTCCAATAATCAGTGTGGCCCCATCTCCTGGCCCGCTGGAGAGGACAGGCATTCTGTGGGAGGGGCTGGAACTTTAATCACCAGGAGTTGAGCTGTTAAGAAGTGATTGGGCTGTGGGGAGTTTGGGATGTGACAGTTGAAAACTGTTAGCAGTTGGAGTGGAGAAGGGGTACAGACTTTATATATGCTGCTTGTTCACAGCAATGGAAGGGGAGATACAAATTGAAAAGTCCTGGAAGGAAGGAAGTGGTGTCATAGCAGAGGGGAAAGTCCTGGGAGGAGAGGAAGTTGAGGGAGAGCAGGAGGTGAAGGATGGCAACTGACGACCCAGGCAAAACAGTTCAGGCCTGTGGAGAGTAGAGAGGCCTGAAGAGAAGAAGGAACTGGTAAAAGGGATAAAGGGAAAGACTTCAAAGGAAGTATAGGTCTGTAGCGAAGGAGAGACAAAGGGAAGGGGAAAAAGTCTTGCCCTTTGATATTTGGAGCTTTGGATAACATAATTTTGGGTTTCGGTGGTTTGGAGAACATTTATTATATTAAATGTGTCTCGATGGATTCTCTTGAACAATAGAGGCTTGAATTTTGGAGATCCCATTGAGATTAATCCGTTTGGATGGCATCAGACCTTGGCCTCAGGGGAAAATCCCTATAGGTGAGAGTGTCAGCCTTCAAGTCCTCAAGTGTTTGTCTCCAGAGGAGCAACATGCACAAAAGTCATATAGGTACCTCTAGGGGTGCGTCTGGGCAAGCTTGCCAGCCTGTTTTTGGGACCCCCTCTAGAGGTCATTTGTGGCTTTCTTGGGAACTCCTTGAGAGGTCATGTGGGCCTTCCTTGGGAAGCCATCTGGAACTTCATCAAGAGTGCATCTGCAACTTCCTTGAGAAGCTATCTGAGACCTACACTGGAGGTCATCTTGTGCCTTCTCCAGTGGCCATCTTGGACTTTCTCCAGAGGTCATCTGTGGCTTCCTCAGGAGGCCACCTGAGACCTATTCAAAGTAGTCATTGGGGCTTCCTTAAGAGGCAAGTTAGGACGACCTCCTGAGGTCATGTGGAGCTTCTTTGGGAGGTCACCTAGGGTTACCTTGATGAAAACTCTGACTGTCTTCAGACATCATCTGGGAATTCCTTGAGAAGCTATATAGGACCTTCTCTGGAGGTCATCTGTCACTTTCTCAAAAGGGTTATGTTGAACCTCCTCTGGAGTTCATATGTGGCCTCTTTGAGTGGCCATCTGGGAGCTACTCAAGAGGTAATCTCAGCCTCATGGAGAGGACATCTGGGTCCTCCTATGGAGGTCAACTGACACTTCCTTGGGAAGCCGTTTGGAACCTCCATGAGAGGTCTTCTAGGGCCTCCTAGGGAGAATATATGTGACATCCTCCAAAGGTCATCTGCAGCATCCACAAGAGGCAATCTGGGATGTTCTCTCTGTCATCTCATATCTCTGTAGAGGTCAAAATGGAGTGGTGTGGCACTTGTGAGTTAAGTGTCTGTGGCTGTTGGTCTGTGTGTGTATGCTGATAGTTTTATCTGTGTCATGTATGCACCTCTGTTTACTCCTTTTCTCAGGATGGGAGAACAGGCCTAAAGTTGTCATATCCAAAAAAATATTCTCCCCCAGTGTTACAGAATCCTTCAGTGGAAGATGCACTCTCTGTCCTATTCTTTGCCATCAACACCTCTAATCTAACGTCCTCCCATACCAAAAGTGGTTACTTGAACCAGCCTGAGGTGGTACAACGTGGTATGTTACCCTTATTACCCTTGAGACAGGAACATGGAAGAGATGGTGGGCAGGACCTTCTCTAATATATTTTCCCTTTACAGCTAGTGACCTGTATAACTGGAAACAGCAAAATACATCCTTTTCAGAAAAAATAAATCCAGGGACTCATTCCCTCATTAGAGACAGTAATTTTCACACACAAGCACATCTGGGATGAGTGTCAGCAAATTTTACAGGTGTGTTTCACCTGGTCGTAAAGGGAGTAAATCCTGCTCAGTGACTTAAAGGTGGTCCTTCGACCACACAGTAGCCCCACTATTGAACCAGACCATTTGGTGTTTTCTTTTTCGTAGGTAGTTGGAGATAAGAGCATTAAAGGCTTTCCTGCCCTGGCGTTAAGCCTCTATCCTTCTAACTCAGCCTCTTAAGTAGCTAGGATGACAAGCGTGATGTTCCAGCATTCAGCTCAAACCCAGGTTTCTTCATGTGCTCGGGAACCAGCACTAGAACCTTTCATCGTCTATCACCTCCCCACACACTGGACCCTGGCACACTGTGATGCGTTGTTGGATAAATAAATGAACATCTGCCTATTACAATACTACAGAAAAGTCCCATCCCATAGTGGTAAGCATCCTGGGGGGGGGGGGTACAAAACCTGATGTAGCTCTCCCAGTTCTCCGTCTTTCCTCTTCCCGCCCTCCTGGTGCCACCGCACTTAACTGTTTTGGCTCCAAGAATGTGAGCCACGATATACTCACTGGATTCTGGGCCCTCTGGTATGCCTATCTTCTCAAAGATCTCTGGCCAACAGCTGACCAGTTCTGTGGCACTCAATTCCCTACTCAAGTGTGAACAAGGTTGCTGTGAGCTGAAGGCCTGGCTCAAGTGGCCTCCTTTCCTCACCCCGGGGCCAGTCACGATGTTCTACCACCTCCAGCCCCCAAGTTTCATGTTGCAGAGAAAGGATCCTTGAGGCATCCCAGGTTTCTGAATCTCCCAGAGTCCAGTGTAGGTGCTGGGAATCATCTCTGTTCACAGCTGGCAGGCTAGGGATGATGAGGTCACAATCTCTGCTCCCCACGATATCCTCGACTGTGGTGGTCACCCTAGAAAGAGCCAGAGGAGAATCAACAGCTGCCGCATAAAGGCAGTCAAGTCACGACGTTCATAGCAGGAGACCATCTGGCTGGGGAACTCTGCCTGTGCTTCTTTGAATGTCATTGTTTGGTGGCTGAAGTGGTCTATCTAATTTGACCCATAATCCCAGGTGTTAATGGAAATTGCCAGCTTCAAGAAAAATCCCTGGAAAAGGTGGAATTGCAGTTGTCCCGATCAAACTTAAAGGGTTCCAAAATCAGCGGTCCCCTTTTCCTTCCAGACAGCCTACATCAGGTTACAGAAACTGGCATTCAGAGAGCCTTAGCTAACTGCCACGGCCTGATACTGAGCAGGCTCCAGGAGGGGAAACACACTTGCCTACCACAGCCCAGCTGGAAATGGACTAGGAGGGACGCAGATTGGAGTTTGCAGGACTCCAGGGAGGACTGCCCACTGGCGCACTCCCCCTGGAGGGAACACGCCACCAGTGGGGGCTTGGAGCACCCTGGCCAGATGCCCATGGACACCGTCAATGCCCTGGGTAAGGTTGCCCCCTCATCCTTGGTCGTGGTGAACCATCTACTACGTAACAATTCACCACTCCCCAGACCCTCCTAGCTTCATAGCCCCTGCTCGACTCCCCCACATCTCATTCCCTAATTACGTTTTGTAGACACATTCCCAATCCTTGAATTAGCTCCAACTATACACATGAGAACAGACAGGCTGGCTGGAAGAGTGAGGCTGTGGTCACACTCGTCTCACAAGCATTCAGGCTGAAGACAGATGCACAGGTGTAAGCTCTGGTCTGCGGTTCACATAGGCCTCCTAGGGGAGACCCATGCAGGCCCAGCAGCTACTGTGGGATACAGAACAGAGGGAAGAGATAGCTGGAAAGGAACATCTACTGAAACCTTCCCCCAAAGGAGCCATGAAACGGTGAAGGAGGAAACAAAAATTATGGCTAGACGCGTACTTGGTATTGATGAAAAAAGAAAAACACACACACACACACAAATAAAATGCTTTTGCTCTTTTTAGACATGGTGACTTAAATATATTTTCATTTTTCTCATCCCGCTGCTCTCCCAACACATACACACATCCAGACTGTGACAGAAGACTAATCTATGCAGTACCTGCAATTTGCCAACTGATCACTCACCTGAGCACAGTCAACTTGTATAAGGGAAAGATGATCTCTCTCTCTCTCTTTCTCTCGCTCTGTCTCTCTCATGCACACACACACACACACACACACACACACACACACACACACACACACACACACACAAGCAGACTCAGAGCAGTGCCTCTCCTGAGATTGTTGGTTCCTCCTCTGGGACAAGGTGCAAGCTGGAGCATGGGGGTTCCCTTGTTAAAATCAAGGGCTCGACCCAAGGAAGCACTACTTTAATAATGCTGAACAATCCTGCCTCTCCCGTTCTCTAGGGCCAGATGCTTTCCCTTGGGAACAACCAGCCTTGACTCCCCATTCACCAAAACCCCAGGTCAGGATGCTGGGTGAAGTTATACCGAGATAGGTGGCTCCTCAGAGCCAGGACTGAAAACAAGCAGGGGGTCATAGTGCCCCAGAGATGTGTCTGACCTGGGGTGGGGCGGTGTTGGGGAAATGGATAGGATCCTAAAGGCTACATACATAGATGGACTCCCTACTTCCAGCCTAGATGAGTCTGGGTAACTTGGTGGATTCTTGGGAAGAACTAGGAGACCAGATGAAACTGGAGCATCAGCAGATGGTGGCAGAGCTGGGAAATGTGATCACCCTGTGAGGACTGTTGACAGCTGAGATGGAGGGGGGACAGGCCGAGTGTATGTGTGTCAGAAGAGGTGTGTTCCTCCCAGATATTCACCTTCTATCTGACCCCCAGTGCCCTCACCTCCCTAGTGGGCTCTTCTGGGACTCTCCTCAGGTAAAAAGGTGACCGAGCACAAAAGACTAGGGCTCACACAGCAAGGAGGCCCTATCTTCTGCATCCAACACCCACCACCCCAAGCAAAAAGGAAAAGACCCAAGAAGGCAGGTGAGGTGCTACTCTCCACCTCTGACTAAAGCCACCAGGTTCCCACCAGGGAGAAGTACGGTGCAGATGCACAGCTGTGTGTCTCTCACTGCTCCAGGCCAGGGGCTCTGTGGTGCCCACTTCTCACTCTTTCTGCATCTTCCCGTTTCCTGGGACACTGGCCACTAGATGGAGGTGGGATCCCTGGGTCGATACCCACCCCCACCCTCCACCCCTGGGGCACATTTGTGGCAGGGCTATGGCAGACTGTGGGGCATGGCGCATGCGAGGGAAGGACGGGAGAGGGGAGGCAGGAGGCATGGGTCCGCATCAGTGGGGGAAAAAGGGGGACAGGAGGGTTCACAGGTCCTGGGCCCTTGGCAGCCACTCACCTGTGCTGCTGGGAGAAGCCGTAGGCAGTGGCTCTGTGTGCTTGCAGGCCTGGAGTCCAAGGACTGAGGACTCAGACTGGGTTGGGGCCAAAAACTGGCCAGGGATGCGCCATCTCTGTTGGGTGACTGTGAGAGACAACATGGGTCCAAGCTATGTTTGAAACACTATGCTGCTGGGAGGGGGCAGGTGTATCTGCATGGCAACATAGAGTGGCTGCATGAGGCCTCTGCTCCTCTTCCTCTTCCAACGCCACCCCTACCTCAACTGCCACCATTGCCTCCGTGCTCCCCTATGCTGTGACCTCAGACTCAGGGCCACCATGGCCCTGAGTGGCTGCCTGTGGCAGTGTGCCTGCTGCACCAGCTCCATGTGCTCTGTGATCCCCACTAGGACCTGTGAAATTTTGGGGAGGCCGCCAGATGATGAAACTGCTTGTCCTTGTGCATGTGCTTGCTCTTTTCTCTGCTCTCTCTCTCTCTCTCTTTCTCTCTCTCTCTCTGCCCCCACTCCTCTCCTGGGCCACCTCGTGCCTGCCCCCTCCCCCAGTGCCTGCCCCCATACCCCTGGCCACTGCTGCCATCTCAGTGAGCCCTGGGCCCTGCCCCCTCCTTCCCTTGGCCATGTCCCCTCTTCTGCTAGACCCCTCCCCCCACCTTGGCTGCAAGCCCAGACATGATTTGGCCCTAAGGCTTCCAAGCCATGGCAATTGCAGCCTCACCTCAGCTCAGCACTCCCTCCCAACCCCAGTCCCTTCCCAGAGGATTAATTCTCCCCTAGCCCCACTGTTGGAGGAGACTCTCCTCTGTCTCTCTCCACTCCACACACCAAGCAGGTACACAGTGACCCTCATTTGTATGTGTGTGTGTGTGATTGTTGGGGATAACAACCTCTCAAGGACTCAGAACATAGCACCCTTTGAGATGATTCAGCACACAGCACACTTCAAAAAACAGCATAAAGCACCCTGTGTAAAGGATTCAGCACACAGATCCCTTTGAAGGACTCAGCATATAGTATCTTGTGTAGAGTACTCAGCACACAGCATCCTTTGAAGGAAGGAGTCCATAGCCTGCAGTGTAAAGGACTCAGCACATGGCATGCTTTGAAAAACTCAGCATGTAGCACTTTTTCCCAGTTACTCAGTACATAGCATCCTGTGTTAAGAGCACCCACAGCCCCCTTTGAAAGGCTGAGTATGTAGCACCCTGTGTAAAACAGTGCACAGAACCCTTTGAAAGACTCAGCACATAGCACAATATTGAAAGACTCAGCACATACCACCCTGGGGAAGGATTCAGCACATACCACACTGTCAAAGGATTCACCACAGAGCACCATTTGAAAGACAGTACAGAGCACACTGTGTAAAGGACTCTGCACACAGCACTTGAAAAATTCACCTCATCCCTCCCTTCTCAAGGGCTCAGCACATAGCAGCAGCCTTTGGGATGAATTAGCACACCGCACCTTTTGAAGGACTCAGCATACAGTACGTTATGTAATGGACTCAGCACATAGCACCCTTTGCATGATTCAGCAAACAGCACCTTTTTGAGGACGCAGCAGAAAACCCCAATGTGGAAAAGCCCCAGCCAACAGTACCCTGTGAATGACTCAGCACATAGCTGTATGTCACAAGTTCAGCTGTGATTAGAATTAGGGTGCTTTCTTCATATCACCATTCTTCAGAAACACTTCACAAATCCTACTAGTTTACTTTAGCCAACCTGTGTTTTATGGAGGACAGTCAACTGGGCGTCTTGAACTCAAAGCATGGGGTCCCTTTTCCTGAGCTCTTTGGTTCAATGCTAGAACTCTACCACTTGGAGCCATAGCTCCAATTTTGTTTTTTGGGGGTTGTTCTTTGACAGGTCTTATGGTGATCAGGAAGGGAAGGCCAAGTTGGGGTGTCTGTGCACAAAGGCTCTTAGCTTGGCCTGGAACTGACCTCTCCTTTCCTTGGGCCCCTGGGTGCTGTGCCTCCTGGAGTTCTCTTGGCTTAGGGGGAACAGACCTGCTCTGGCATCAGCACTCAGGGTGAACAAAAGTCAGCTTGGCCCTGGTCACTTCCGAAAATTGAACTCTAGAGAATGGCATGAGGCTGCACATCTGGCCACCAGGGGGGAGGGGTCACTCACCATAGGGATTGTACCTGCAAGTTGTGTTTACTCTTGCTTCCATGGGGCCCCCATCATGCTTCAAAGCCATCCTGGACAGGAAAGCACTTGAGACTCTTACTTACAATTAACCATCAAAAGGGAAGTGGGGCTGTGGCGCAGGTCGCAGAACATGAGCCTTGAGCAAGAAAACTCAGGGATAGAGCCTAGGCACTGAGTTCACACACACACACACACACACACACACACACACACACACACACACACACACACACTACATGCATGCAAAATCAGATATTTCTACACTGCATTCTTTGGGTATTCTCTACCTTTTCCCCACTAAGGCTGATGGCTGTTGACCTAGGAGTTCGATGCATACACCACCACCTGGCATCTTTAATTTTGGGGAACAGAATGGCTAGAAGGTCTGCCTTCTCCCATCCCAGCTCCTTGATTGGGTCATGGTCTATCCAGGCCCTTTGGAGCTCCTTTTACAGACTCTCCAAGATGCCTTCAAAAGGCCTCACATGCTGGGCACAGGTGGCTCGTACCTGCCATCCTAGATACTCAGAAAGCTAAGATCTGGTGGATCATGGTGCCAAGCCAGCTTGGGCATGAAAGTGTGTGAGACTCTTATCCTCGATGAATCATGATAAAACAAAAGTGTCCCTGTGGATCAAGTGGTAGAGTGCTAGCCTTGAGAAAAAGAGCTCAGGGACAGTGCTCATGGACAACAACAAGGAGAGGCATTGCATGTTGACTTTAGGATTGGTATGGGCCAAATAAAATTGGAATTTTCAAGTGCTCCAAGACAAAGCAGTACCTCCTTTAGCCCTGTGCTCCTCCATCTTGTCTCACACCCTGACCTTGGCCATGCTTTGGGTCAGCGTTGATCTGGCTTGATGGGAGGGCTCCAAGGAAGAAGATCCCAAAGCAATCACCCCACCTCCGTCCACCCTTCTCACCCTGCTGCTTTTGCTCTTTGCCATAGACCTTCTTCCTGGAATCCATCCATGAGGTCATCACTGCCAACATTGTGGTGAGTGGTGGGTCCAGCCTAAATCGAGGCAGTCAGAGGTGGAAGTCAGTCTGGGATTAGGAGCTTCTACCTGTGTGTGGGCTGAAGTCAGGGCTGACCTTTATTTCATCCTGAGTCTTGAAGTGGTGGAGAGATAGTGTAGATTCCACATTGAGTCAGGTCAGATCAGAATCTAGAGGACCACTTGTGTGAGGTAGGCTGTGTGTCTCAAGGGGCCACTTTTCATGATACTCTTCTCTTGGGACTCACCTCTCCCTCTCTCATCCATATGTTAGAATAGAAAGTTCAACTAAGTGGATCTAAGAGGTGTCAGAGGAGTATTTCTGTGTGAACCGGACTTGTGCTTCGTATTCATCCTAGCCCCTACTTCCTATTTATCTGAGGGATGGCCATATGGGTTTGGGGCGGAGAGGAATCATCCTAACTGAGAATGTGGCTCAGTGGTAGATGGTCGCCTAGCATGAGTGACACCCTGGGTTCAATTCCGTACAGAAAAAGCTTGAAGGGGAGGTGGGGCTCAACTGGTAGAGAGCCAGCCTTGACCAAAAGAGCTCAGGGACAGTGGTCAGGCCCTGAGTTCAATGCCCCGGACTGGAAGAATGAATTTTTGTTGGAGGTTTTACTTCCCTTTGAAAACAATTTATTGTTTGTGACAAGCATAACATGGGTCTCTTCTCTGGCTACCGATGGGCCATTAGTTGTCCCTTGAATTTGGGCCACATCCCAGAAGCCTGTGCCCTACCTGACCCACAGTTTACTCATCCCATCTTGTGGCAGATGGAGGCCTGAGAGAAGGCCACCTTGCCACCTACTTCTGGTGGCTTCCAAGGCTTTTGAAAGTCAGTATGTCATATAGAGAGTCATCATCCAGATCAGTCTACAGAAGAAAGGGAGGGAGCACTCCTTGTCCGAGCCCGCGAACAGCAGGCCACTCTGGATGTGGGGCATCTGCATCAGGACGAGCTTCATGGAGGAGTTATCTACAGGTTCAGGAACTCCGACCTCTTCTTTGGCAGTTTCCAAGGTGTCTTCAAGTTGCAATTCTTCAAAACCTTTCTGCTCCTCTCTCATTTCGCCCACCCCAGAGCATGAGTCATTTGAAGCAGTGGTGGTGGCAGGGGGCTAGAGCCTGCTGTCTGTCCTTCCCCTGCGAGGAGCGACATCAGCTCCTGCAGCTCTCTTCTCCATCTTCTCCTGGGAGAGCCAGCACATGCGCTTGGCTTTCTCCCAACACAGCTCATTCCGGATGAATGTCTGCTCTTTACACCCCATGAGGGACTCCTCGACAGTGGATATGTGTGCCAACAGCTTGCTGCATCGATGGTGGAGCTTATCTGCTGGACTATCGAAGTCCACTTCATCATACAGGTCATGGACAAACCAGATTTTCTTCTTGGATGCCCACATGTCCTACTTCCTATCCCTACGCCTGCTGTGGTGGCAGCTCACAGAGCAGGGGGCCTGTGGCTCCAGCTCTGTCTGGCACTTGCTGCCGGGTGGGCCGGGCACCTGCAGCAGGGCCACCGCTCCTGCAGCAGGAGTTTCCCCCTGTGGATCTCAGCCTCCTAGAGCTCTCACAGAGCCACGTCCCTCTCGGTCTGGGGGACTTCTCCAGCCTCTGCTTGGTCTCATCTGGGGGAGTTACCTCCTCACCTTTTGCTTCTCCAGGGCTCATGCCTTTCCCTTCCCTAGGGAAAGACAGGAAGCTCACCTGGGCCTCCAGGCACTCCTCCTGTGCTCTGGTGGTTTCCAGGCACTGGACCATGTCCTGCTACTTTGGGGGCACCAACTGTTCCCCCCAGTTGGTTGGGCCTTGCACATGCTTCAGCTGCTTCAGCAGCTGGGTCTACTTCTGCAGGTGCTGCTGCAGGGCCTACTTCTCAGTGTTCAGGTGCTCATTGGAGACAATCTGCTGCTGACAGGTGGCTCTGAGCTCCTGCAGCTGGGCCAGGGACTGATCCTGCTGCTCCTGCAGCTCCCAAACCACATGGTCCTGTCTCTCGGACACCTCTTTCCATTCCCCTATATTCTCCTCTAAGTGATCTAGCTGTTCCCACAGATGTTTCTTCACATGCTGCTCTGAGTCCAGGATTCTGGTGAGGTCCTTCTCACCGCTCACCCTGTGGAGAGCATCCCACAGCAGGGCCAGCTATTCCTTTGGCTATGGGTTTTACACACCCATGTGCATCATGGGGGTCTCAGGGATCTCCTGCCGACCCTTGGCCTTCTCCTCTAGTATCCGTAGTTGCTCCCACTGCTCCGCGTTCTAGAGACATAGCTTTTGGTTTTCCTTGACCTGGATGTGACCTTGTTCCTCAAGGTTCTTCAACTCCATCTGCGTGTGCTAGGCCTGCGCCGCAACTGCCAATCAGCCTGAGATGGCTCTATCAGCTTCCTGCTCAGTTCCCCCAGCTCATTCTCTAGGTCCAGCACCTGCCTCTCCCTTTGCTCCTTCTCTGTCAGTTGGTTCACCTGGTCAGTCAGCCACTGAGCCTCCTCCTTCCATGAGGACCTGTCAATGCACAGGTCCTCTGTGAAGGTGTCTCTCTCCAGATTTTCTGAGGTCACCATACAGCTCAGGTTGTCCAATAGTCTCTTCAGTACCTCCTGCCCCGCCAGCCCTTGTTGGAACTTGCAGATTCTGTTCTTCCTGTTACTCTTCTGTGTCCAGAGTGCTTCCAGCTTCTCCTGCAACACTATGTTCACTTGCTCCAGGTCATTGAAGCTTCTGGATTTTTCCTCGAACTGAAGTGTCACATCATTCACCTGTTCGAAGAACATTTCGATCTCCTTCTGTGTAGCAGTGATGGCAGAAAAAGCCATCTCCACCTCCACCATGCCCCACTCTGCAGTCTGCATGTGGCAGGTGAGAGCTTCTTGCTCCATTTCTGTGTCATTGGCCACCTGCTTCACTTAGGCCGTTGCAGATTGTAAATCACTTTTTGCTGAAACCAACCTCTGTATGGGTGGCTTGTGGATCTCTAGCTCTGTTTTTGGTTCTTTGTGCACCTCAGCTATCTTGTCCCTCTCTTTCTCCAGTCGACCCTGCCGGTCTGTCTTTTCCTGCTTCAGTGGTTGGATCTTGGCACAGAGTGCCTGATTTTCCTCTTTGGCTGCAGTCCAGGGTTGGCATCATGTGTCGCTAGCACCTCTGCAGATCCTTGGTGGTACTGCGATACTTGATATTCTTGACCCTGTTGGCTTTGACTGTGTTCAAAGGCAGGGGAGGCCCCCAGTCAGCATCACCTTTGGCTGGACCCTCCGTTGAATCACCCTCCCCAGTTGTGTTTGTCTTGGGGATCCCTCCCTTTTTCGTGTTCTGTGTTTTCTTGAATGTTGCAGGTCTAATGGGAGGATTCTTCTGCCAGTGTTCTGGCAGTAGATTCTTGCCCACAGCTCTCTCATGGAGTCTTGTTGTTTCAGACATCTGAGCACTGGAATGGGAAAGATGGGCTGGCCACATTCCCAGGCTCTGGGAAATCCTCTATTCTCCCACTCACTGACAAGGACGTCAATTTCCTACTCTACTACAAAGTTGCCTCAAGTCTGTAGCTCACCACACAGCCACCTCTACCTTCCTCAACTGCTGGTGGTGGTGTCAACCAATAGAGGGAATCTTGACGCTTGGCAGCATGGAATGTGGGGTGACACCATCCTTGTATCCCATTGGTTAGAAAGAACAATGAAAGAATAGGGTGTGACCGGAATCCTGTGATGCAGACAGCATGGTCAGAGTCAAGATGACAGAGGCTCCCCCAGCCCCTTTCCCAGGGAACTCTCTCCAATTCTGTTGGGGACAATAGGATGACCTGCTTTAGCTGGATGGCTGCACAGATTGTTGTGTATGTCTGTTTTTTGCCAGTCCCAGACCTTGAACTCAGGATCTGGGCACAGTCTGTGAGGTGCCTTTGCTCAAGGCTAGCCCTATACCACAAGAGCTACACTGCTCTACTTCTGTCTTTGTTGTCACTGAAGTTGGACAGAGGTCTCAAGGACTTTCCTGCCTAGGGTGAATTTGACCAGGATCCTCCTATCACAGCCTTGTAAGTATTAAGGAGGACTGCTGAGAGCCACTGGCACCTGCCTAATGATTAATCTTGCTGTTCTTGCACAAACAAGTAAGTTCCCTATCCACAGGTTAAAATGGTGGGAGCTGGATGCCACAGTTCAAATCCTGGTCCTGCCACCTCCAAATAGCAGGAGATCCTTAGAAACTCATTATTATCTATATGAATATGAATGTAATGTGATGTATGTTATGACTGAATGGACAGTTCTTGAATGATTCTAGGATAAAATTATACACAGTTATAGTAAAGGAAATTGATCAATTTTAATCAAAACTTTATGTAGCATTTAAACAATCACATGGTATAAAGTTTCCATTTTTTCTGCCAGGACTGGGATTGGAACTCTTGGTCTGGGTAACTCTGTTGCATTGTGGAAAGGGGAAGCTGGCCTCCTTGAATCAAGAAATTCATGTGTGATCCTTAGGTCTGAAATTGATCCCCAGCACTGGAAAACAACCTATTCATGTACATTTAAAATATATGATTTATATTTATATACATATGTTGACTCCATATTGTTTTCAGCGTAGTTATTCATTTTATTTTTTGTT
This sequence comes from Dipodomys spectabilis, assembly GCF_019054845.1. Classification (NCBI taxonomy): domain Eukaryota; kingdom Metazoa; phylum Chordata; class Mammalia; order Rodentia; family Heteromyidae; genus Dipodomys; species Dipodomys spectabilis. The sequence goes on along the minus strand of NW_024870970.1, from coordinate 507,269 downwards.
TCATTCATGTAATGACTTTATTTTATTGACTATTATGGCACATAGAACATTGATTACATGATTAAATAGGATATAGGTCTGCATCTGTATTCCACTTATACCTGACACCCAGGAATTTCACGGAAAAAGAAACATGTGTCACCATCAGCTTCTTACTCCACGTTCATTGTTTGGGAGTGCTGTCATGTGAACTCACGGCCTACAGAGCCAAATTCATGAATGGATGAGGGTCAGCATGCCATCCTGGGGCAAATTGAGCTGATAGGCAGGTTCCAGGACCTTAGATCGAACCCTAGGGGTTGAGAAAATAAGAAGAGATTGACACACAGATGGTATTACCCTAATAAATATATGTGTTTATAGAATACCAGAGAAGTCTATCCATTATTCAGTTATATAGACTACATTTCTACAATTCTTGGGTATTTATTATGCTCCATGTAATTAATGTTATTATTTTCATCTTTAATAAACTATTAAGTAAATCAGTGTCCTGAAATTATTGCATCCTTCTGAAAAATATTATTCTTTTAATGCTTCATAAGATATTAAATAAAATCACTCAGCCAACTGATATCATGAAGTCTAATTTAATATGAGTGTCACTCATGAGCAACTCATTCAACCATGACATTGATAACATTCCATCGTTGTTCCTGTGGATGAGAACAAGTCTCTTAGGACCTCCCAACATCTGGAAGTGGCATAACTGGGATTCGAACTGTAGGCCTATGTTGCCGTGCAGTACTATGGTTTCCCCAATAGCCCGCAATAAAAAAAAAATTATTTAGCTCCTTGGTTTGCAATTCATGCCATTTTTTTTCTGCCAGGCCTAGGATTTGAATTCAAGGTCTGTGTAAATATGCAGCACTGTGAGGGAACTGAATCTGACCATGCTTGAAGACAAGAAACTCAGGCCTGTTCCCTAGGCCTGAATTCAAGGTCAGGCCTGGAAAACATACTCCTTATATACATTTTAAAGATATGATTTATACTTCCATACAGATTTTCAGTCTATATTGTGTTTGGTGTGGTTATTTTATTTCCTGTTTTATTCATTTATTTACCAATTATTTTATTGACTCTGAGGACACCTCTACATTTATAACATTGTTTACATCCTATCACATAGCATCTAGATTTGTAGATATGTTCTCCATCATGCCTGACACCAAGGACTCTCCCAGAAAAGGAAAACATGTGTCACACTCGGCTTCTTACTCCAAGATTAAATTTTTCGCTGGGATCTGAACTCAGGGCCTAGCAGGCCCAATTCACGAATGGATGATTGTGAGCATTGCAGCCTCTAGCCATTGAAGCTGTCAGGTGGCTCCCAGATGCTGATATCCAGCCCCAGGTTTGGCCAAAACAGTGATACATGTATAGGCAGACGATGCTATACAAAAAAAATATATGTTGGTAAAGAGTGCCAGAGCCGTCTAGCTACACCTACTATGTTCCTACCAACTCTTAGTCATTTATTATAGTGCCATTAAAGGAATATTATTCTTTTCATGCTTAATAAACTATTCATTAGGATCAATCAGGTTCCTAGGATTATTGCATCCAATTTTAGACTAGACTGAAGCATGAACTACTCTTTCAACTGGTATTCCTATGCATAGGAACGAGTCTCTTCTGATCTGCCATTGGTAGGTGTCAGGACTGGGATTTGAACCCAGGACCTATATTGACAAGATGGCCTATGGCTTCACTGATAGCCCGGCAGCCTTCAGCAATGGCAGGTAAGGTCCACTTTGCAACCGTATCATTCAGACCTAGGATGTTCACCATGCAAAGAAAAAAATGTAAAACCCCCAGCCCTCTGCAGCTCACCACTTTTTGTTCTATCCTACTTTTTTTTCTTCCTGCAAGCCATCTGGGCCTAGGATCCCAGGATCGGCTATGGGTCCAGAGGCTTCACCCAAGCCTAGGGCTATCGAAGCTGAAACAGGGTTTCAAAGACCTGAGTTCAAGTCCTGTGTTGTCAAAATAAAGAATAAATAAAAAATTAATTAAATATTTAACTAAATTAAAAAAGAAATAAAGCTCCCTGGTTTGGAATTTCTGCCAATTTTCTTTCCTAGACTGGGATTTGAGCTCAAGGTCTTGGTAAATCTGTAGCAATGTTTGGGAAAGTGCAGAGTTGCCACTTCTTGAGATCAAACCCCATGAAAAGCCAAAAATAAAAAAAAGTGACTGAGCTCAAAAGGGGGAGTAGTTGTGGAGATGGGAAGGAAGGCATGGTAGGGGGAAAACAAAGAAGGAGGCAAGAATGTTCAATAGGAAATGTACTCATTACCTTCATCGTTTAACTGTAACTTCTCTGTACAACTTTTTTACAATACAAATTGAAAAAAAATAGTGCTCAGAGAAACATTTTTGGGGTAAGGGAAAGTTGTCTAAATAGATGTACAAAATTCTACACTGCTTTTTTTAATGTTCAGTATGGAACTGAATAAACATAACTGCTTCCATTAAAAAAATTAAGTCATTGTCTTGGAACTGGGGCCAGTATTTCCATCATTGCTGGGATTTGATCTCACCATCCAGGTAAATCTTTTGCACCATGAGTGAAGGCAAAACTCACTGTCCTTGAGGAAAAGAAATTCAGACTAGAGATACCAGGGTCTGAATGAAGGCCCTGCAATGGAAAAATATTTCTATATAGGTGTAATATATGATATATATTTACATATGTAAGTTTACATATTATGATTTTTATTATTGATTTTGCATTTATTTTACTTTTTACTTGATTCATTTATTTATTGTTTATGGTATTTAGTATTATTATACACATAATATTTAGTACAGGTTGTACATTTATTATAAAATTATACACAATAATTTAGGACATTGACTCATTTTTCATTAATACTTTTTAAGTGTTGAACATGATACATAATTAAATGGAAGCATTTGTCACAGTCTTCACATGTTCACAGTCCCTCCCAAGTATGATCTTTGTCTTATTTATTTTTGGACACCTTCCTATAGGAATTTCTTTAGATGAGTTATACTTAGAAGCCTTTTCTTGAGGATAGGCAATTTGAGGGATAAAATTGTAAGGGTGGGGCTAGAAATTTGTCTTACTGGTAGAGACCTTGCTCAGCATTCATGGATGCCAGACTTGGAATCATCAGTGCAACAACTCAGAAAAAGCCAAAAGCTGTGGAATGGCTCAAGTGGTAGAGTGCTAGCCTTGAGAAAAAGAAGCTCAGAAACAGAACCTGGTCTCTAAGATCAAGCCCCAGGACTGTCAGAAACAATAGGCCACGTGCCAGTGGCTCACAACTGGAACATTAGCTTCTCAGGAAGCTGAGATCTGAAGACCACAGTTCAAAGACAGCCTAGGCAAGGAAAGCCTTTTAGACTCTTCTCTCCAATGAACCACAAAAAGACCCTATGTGATGCTATGCCTCAAGTGATAGAGTATTCGCCTTGAGCTGATGGGATCAGGTATAGTGCCTAGGCTTGAGTTGGAGACACATATCAGGGGAAAAAGTGAGGGTTAATCAAAGTATTTTTCCTATTTGCTAATTAGGAGAACATTCTCCAGAAAATGAATGCTGATGTACACCAGAATTGGAGTCAGAACTCCAGGTTTAAGTGTAGAACATCCATATGCCCAGCCTCTCAGGCTCTGGCATTATAACCGTGTGTCCTACAGGGTTCTGAAAGGTCCAATGTTGAAAAGCTTAATACGTTCCCCAAGCCCTTTGTGATAAGCAGTTGACTTATATTGTTAATGTCATTACAGTTCTGACCTAGCAGAGCACCAGTAGCTCATGCCTGTCACCCTAGCTCAGGAGACTGAGGTCTGAGGATCACAGGGTGAAGCCAATCAGGGCCAAAAAGTCTATGACACTCTGACTTTCACTTCTGAAAGGTCAGATATTCAAGAGCTTCCTGTGTTTCCCTTGGTGATGAGAAGTTACTTGCACTCTAAATGTTCTTAGAATTCTTGAGCTATAGAAGCAGGAACGAAACATTATTGAACCATCCTGGGTTCAAATGAAGTTCTCAGGATCCAAGCCCTAGCCATGTTAACAGGATGAACTCCGGTGTAACACTGTATTTGAAGGCAGAAAACAGTTGCAAAAGCCAAGCTAGGTGAAGAGACCTAGGCCTACAGGATTAGGAGGCAGAATGTACACACTCAACAGGGAAGTAAGCTGCAAAACGACTTCATTCATTCCAGGCACGGCCAGCCATGAGGGGAAACTTGAAATATTTTTTAGAGTTACAACAAGGTCAGGCTTTTCTCAGCCTCTTCAAACAATGACTAATTAACCTTCCTCCCTCAGGTGAAGGAACTTCAGGCTATCTTTAGAATACTAATAGAGAGCCAGTTTAGTGCTGGAGAGGGGAGGAACAGAGTAGAAAAACCCTGCTCTTTAGTCTTAGGGAGTGTGTTCTTGACTCTCCATCTGTCAGATTTGAAGGCCCTTCTACCTCTACCAGACCAATCTCCTTCCTTCATTCTCCCCATCATTAATGTAAATCCACAGTCCAAGGAGAGGCATGGACTTTTCTCTTCTGTTTCCAAGCACCTGAGTTACAACCTACCTCTGCCCTCTGGACTCTGGGGCCCTGCCTGAGAAGTGGGAAAGAGACCATCTTCCTGCTCTGTAGTTGTTTGAAGGTGATGCTCGTGGTCTGGCACACTGTAGAACGCCTCATGACTGGGACTTGTTCCCTTCTTTCCTCCTGACAACCAAGACCAGATTCATCTATCTATCTATCTATCTATCTATCTATCTATCTATCTATCTATCTATCTATCTATCTATCTATCATCTATCATCTATCTATCTACCTACCTACGTACCTACCTACCTACTTACCTGGCTATCTCTTTGCCGTTTGTTGGGTTGAACTCAAGGCCTGGGCATTGGTTCTAGAACTCTACAACTTGAGCCACAGCACCAATTCTGGCTTTTTCTGTGGATGTGCTACTAAGGAATCAAACCCAGAGCTCCTTGAAAGCTAGGCAAGGACTCTCTCACTAATCCGCATTCCCCCCCCCCCCATCTTTTTCTTTTTTTTTCTTTTTTGGGTCCGGTCATGGGACCTGAACTTTGGGCCTGAGCGCTGTCCCTCAGCTCTTCAGCTCAAGGCTAGCACTCTACCACTTGAAACACAGCGCCAATTCCAGCTTTTGTTCCTTTTTCTTATGTGATGCTGAGGAATCGAACCCAGGGCCTCAGGCATGCAAGGCAAGCACTCTAACATTGAGCCACCTTCCCAGCCCCCTCATCTTTTTCTTAATGGTAGTTTTTACATAAGGATGCTGCCATTTTACGTCCCCAAGTTTAATTTTCTGAATATAGGTCACTTCTAAGAAACCTGATCTTCTCTTCACCTGCCTGGTTTGTGACTGTTCCTGCATTGGCCTCATAATAAATTGCAAAAAAGGCTGTTGAGGGTGACCTGCTTTAGTCCGATGGCTGCACAGATTGTTCTGTATGTCTTTTTGTTTCCAGTCCCGAACCTTGAACTCAGGAGCGGGGCACAGTCCTTGAGCTGCTTTTGTTTAAGGCTAGCCCTCTACCACAGGAGCCATATGGCTGACTTCTGGCCTTGTTGGCAATAAAGTTGGACAGTGGTCTCAAGGACTTTCCTGCTTAGGATGAATTTGACCATGATCCTCCTATCACAGCCTTGTAAGTATCAAGGAGGACTGCTGAGAGCCACTGGTGCCTGCCTAATCACTGGTTTTGCTGATATTCTTGGACAGACCAGTGAGTTCCCTATCCTCAGGTTTATGTGGTGGGATGTGGAGACCACTGTTCCAATCCTGGTCCTGCCACCTCCAAATGGCAGAAGATCCTAAGAAACTCATTCCTATCCATATGAATACTAATGGAAAGTTATATATGTCATGATTGAGCGGGCAGTTCCTGGATTATTCTAGGATAAAATTATACACAATTTTATTATAGTAATCTGATCGGTTTTAATTAATACTTCATGAAGCACTTAAACAATCACATTCATTAAATGGAGGCATAATGAAATACCTAAGAATTGGGAGTCACATAATTTAGAGATGTCATTTTTTTCTGCCAGGACATTCTTTAGTTAATTGGTATATACGATTTTCTGAATGTAGTTTGATATATGAAACTAGGATATATTATGCCTGAAGAGTTTTTATCTGAAATGCTTATAGCGAAATGTAGAGGTAAAGCCAAATTATGTATATTTGAAGACAATGCTTGGTTAGTCCTATTCTCACATTCCCCATTCCCTTCATGAGAATAATACACATTGTAAGGAAATGCTTAGCGTGTTTTGGAGATATAGGTTGACTTTAAACCAGTGAGTGACTCTATGCTGCATTTTGTTTACTTTATATACAAAAAAGCTAAATTCTTACTTTATAATTTTCCTTAGGCTTTATACTCAGATTTAATATCTGATGGGTGAAAAATAAAGATATGAACATTTTTTAACAGTGGCTAAATTTAGGCTGAGAAATCGAGGTACAATGGTACTCATGCACATAGGCCTCATCAGTCATGAGACGATGATATCAAAATGTTAACCAATGCGTACTGTTGTCATGCTTATGAGATTTTGTGTATTATAAACAGTGGTTATTAGAATTTTTTGTAATCATCATCATTTCATGGGTTATGAACTGAAGTGAGACATTATACTCAGAACAAAATTTAAGGAGTCATCCAAAATTCGTTACCAAGATATACATCATGTAACACAATGGTATAAAAATGCAAGCTAAACTAAATAACTTTTGGAAAAAGAAAACAGCATTTACTATAAATACAGAATCAGTACGACTGATTTTTCTTTTACCCAAGTTGCAATATGACTTACATGATAACTTTTCTGGTTATATGTTTAGTTAGGTCTTGATATTTAGTTGGAGAAGTTATGTTCTTTCATATATTCATTTGTCAGATAAAAGAGGAAATGAATTCCATGCCAGAGTTAACATCCATAATAATGTTACAGATGTATCCTTCTACTTTGCCAAAGTTTCAAATCAGCTCGAGTAACTTGGGTCTTTTTTTGTATCTAACTAAATAGGTATGCAATTTTGTCAGTGCTTAAAAGATTTTGACCAGGGCTGGGAAGGTGGCTCAGTGGTAGAGCGCTTGCCTTGCATGCTCAAGGCCCTGGGTTCGATTCCTCAGCACCACATAAGGAAAAAGAAAAAAGCCGGAAGTGGCGCTGTAGCTCAAGTGGTAGAGCGCTAGCCTTGAGCTGAAGAGCTGAGGGACAGCGCCCAGGCCCCGAGTTCAGGCCCCACGACCGGACCCAAAAAAAAAAAAAAAGATTTTGACCACTATTTATTAAACTATTACTTTCCACAAACTACTTCTCTCTTTTCATGAGATTTTTAATTTCATTTATATCATGTGTTAATGTGTTCCTTTAGATAAGCCACATCCAGTCTTCTACAAGGTGTAATTTGGAGTAGTTTAAAATTATGTACACTCAGCTACACTGCTCAGATTCTATTATTTGCATATTTTTTCTTGTTAAATCAGCAGGAATTCGTTCTCAATATGTATACTATTGTACTTATTCATTGCCTTTCTGAATTGTTTAAACATGTCATGATTTTTCTTTTAAATATGTGCAGATCTCACTCTGCATAGTCACATTTGTTTTAAACAATTTGATCCAATCAAGGGATTTGCTATATTAGGTTCATCTAGATGAATTTAATTACAAATTAACACAACCGTATTTCTGAGACACAGTTATCTTTATGGCTCTCCTCCAAGTTAACATGTTTTTGAGGTTTTTGTGCATAAAAAACCTGGGCACAACATGTTTTTGTTTGTGGGGGAGTTCTACTTTGTTGGTTGTTTTTCCAGTTGTGGTGACTTCAACATATGTGTGCATTTTATTACAATTGTTTTGTGTCTATATTTTGTTTCATATAACAGAGAGTATAGAAAGAATCAGTGATTTAGACTGTTTCCTAATACAATTCTAAGAGAAACATTTGAAATTTTGTGACAACTGGGAATGGACAGGTCTTCATAGTGGAGGGGGGTAGCAGAATAACAGAGACATAGTTTGATATGATTTGAATTCTTCCTCCTCTTGCCACACAATTTCCAATAATATTACTTCAAAGTCTTTAGTGAAAAGAAAATAATTTTGTCTGTATGAAATTAGAATTTTTGGTTCATTTGGGACACACTACACATTCATATTCATTTTAACTCGAAAATCTTTCCTTCGTTTAAAATCACAGATGTGAATTTATAATGCTAAAATAGCATCTACTAATTTATATGAAATGGTCCAAACTATTTTCACTTCACACTATATGTAACATAGAGTGTAATAATAATAGTGAGTAATATAGTATGTAATAATTAACTTTGGGGAAAGTCAGTTACTGTAGATTTTTGTGAGATATTGAGTAATAGTAAAAGTTATATTTGATTCTATTAAAAAATTCAATTACATCTAAAAATAACTCATAGTTATAAACTAATGCTCAAAAATAAGATTATTTACTGGAAAAAGACAGAAGTTTCTGTAAGTTTGCTTTTTAAAAATTGTCTTTGAGCCGAGCGCTGGTGGCTCAAGCCTGTAATCCTAGCTACTCAGGAGGCTGAGATCTGAGGATCATGGTTCAAAGCCAGCTCAGGCAGGAGAGACCGTGAGACTCCTATCTCCAATAAACCACCAGAAAACCAGAAGTGGCCCTGTAGCTCAAGTGGTAGAGCGCTCGCCTTGAGCTGAATCGCTGAGGGACAGCGCCCAGGCCCAGAGTTCAAGCCCCAGGACCGACAAAAAACAAAATTGTCTTGGATCTGCGCTCTGGTGGCTCCTGCCTGTAATCCTAGCTACCCAAAAGTCTGGGATTTGAGGATAGTGGTTCAAAACCAGCTTGGGAAGAAAAGTCTGAGAGACTCTTATCTCCAATATATCTCTTGAAAACTAATAATAGCACTGTGCCTCAAGTCATACAATGGTATCCTTGAGCTGAAGAACTGAGGGATAGTGCCCAGGACCAGAGTTCAAACCCCATGACCGACAAAAGTATTGACATGGGGGATGGGAAGGTGGCTCAGTGGTAGAGCGCTTGCCTTGCATGCATGAGGCCCTGGGTTCGATTCCTCAGCACCCCACAAGCAAAAAGAAAAAAAGGCGGAAGTGGCACTGTGGCTCAAGTCGTAGAGGGCTAGCCTTGAGCCGAAGAGCTGAGAGACAGTGCCCAGGCCCAGAGTTCAAGCCCCACGATAGGATCCAAAAAAAATAAATTGACATGGACTTTTACTTTATTATTTCATGATTTTTCATTATGAAAATACATACAGGAGAGTTCCGGGAAGATGGCGGAGGAGAAGCTGGAATCTGAACAAGCTCTCACATAGAAAGCAGTTTTAGAGTTCCAGTGAACAGTCCTAAGCCAGAGAATCACACCGAGTGTGCCATCACAGGACAGAGAGTTAGACAAGAGAGGGGAAGCCAAGACAAGGAGACACATCTGAGCGCCTGCCAGCAGCCGCCGTGGCAGCGGCAGGGTCGCAGCAGTGACCGCAGCAGCGGCCATACCTGAGCGCTCACACAGAGAGTCCGGGACGAAGGAGCCAGACGCAGCGGGCGAGAGGATTCTACTCAACACCAGTAAGAACCGACAAGGAGCGGACATCTTCATCCTGCAGTTTGCAGACCAGAGACGACCCAGGATCCAAGACTTGGCGTGAGTAGAAGGCCGACGTCCTCACTCCTTCTCAGGGAGCAGAGGAGGGAAGGCCACCCCTCCCCCCCAGCAGGGGTGATCTCCATCTTGGATATCGACAAAGCTCAGAGGAGCTGCTAGCTCCAACTCAGGCCTTGGAATAAAACGAGTCATTTAACAGGTCACAAGAACTTAACGGCAAAGTAACCTGCCAGACTCAGCTCCACCAGGGAAAAGTCACCCAGCTCAGGCACCAACCATTGGAGTGTCTTTCCTCACTGGGTAACCAGAGCCAGAGGCTGCCCCTCCCTCTAGCAGCCTCCACAATCAATTGAAAAACAGAAACCCTGAGAATGGCTCCAGGGTGGGCTCTGTGAATTTTTCACAAAATAGCCCCAGGGAAAAGCTACTGTTTGTTGAAAGGCCTCAACTCTACCAGAACCTAGCTTCATCACCCCTCTTTTGTGATTCTCAAAGCAGACCACCCTCCCATTAAACTAACCTGGGAGGGGATCTCAAAATCTTGGGTAAAGCAGAGCATTTTTCTGCCTGTTCGAACAAACTGACTTAAGAAACCAATCAAGCCACAGGACCTCAAGCTGACCAGAGACTCCAACAAGAGGCTGGTTACAGACAAAATGGAGATACAGGATTCTTCCCTCCCCTCCCAAAAAAATCAAAAAAAAAAAAATCAAAGAACTTTTTTTCTTCTTTTCTTTTTTCTTTGTTTTTTTTTTTTTTTTGGTACCTTATATATATAAAAAAAATTTTTTTCCTTTTCTAAAACTTTTAATAATCTTTAATTTTTGCCTTTTTTGAAAAAATAATTGTTTTCCAGTAACTTTTTTTTCCCTCTTATAATTTTTATTTTAGGAATACGTGAATGTATGTTTTCCTTTCTTTTCTTGTCTTCTCTCTCTTTTTCTTTCTTTCTTAATTATCTTTTTGTTTTTTGTCTAGCTCTACTGAACTTCTGATCTTTTTTTTTCTCCCTTTCTTATCCTTTTCACCTCTTCCTTTCTTTTGTTCTTCTGTATGTGACTTAACTCTTGTCCTGCACATCCTCAGATAAACCCATAGTTAACTAGTAGACCCTATCTCCCATTGTGTACACACTTAATCCACAAATTTATTACTCAATCCAAAACCTCTCAGACTTAAATTCCTTAATAGCAGTACTACCTCTTTATACCTATATAATATTTTAAGCATTTTTTAAGTTTTTCAAATCTCCTCTATCTCCCTCCTGTTTTCTCATTATATTCACATTCCTCTCTAAATAGATGGTCTTTCAATCTCCATAACTATATTCATTTTTACGTTTCTAATTTTTTTTCTGGTCTCTTTTCATTTCCCTTTCCCTTTCTTCTTTTTCTCTCCCTCTCTACTTGCATCCTACCCAACCTATTTCCTGCATTGAGATTAGGACATAGTTAACTCTCCCTGTGCCTCCCCACACCAATCTATTCCTAATTTTTACCCACATCTCTCCCCAACCCTAAAAATTTCTGGTTTTCCAAATTCTTCTCTGCGGTTCGAAGCCCATTAGCATGTAGTTGTTTGATGTTGAATAGATGTATCTGTTGAACTAGATTGTATCTGTAGACTATTGACTGTATAAATGCAAACGTTGGTTGATGGTTGCCTTAAGATAGTGTTCTAGCACAAAACTGGTGCTATTTTCATCTCAAATGGGCAGAGTAAGCCGGAAAAACACAAGAAAAATGGCAAATCCGGGTATCTCAATTCCCAATCTTGATAATCAGGGGTCAGATCAGATAATGAACAATCCAGAGGAGAGTTCCCAAATAGCTCAACAAACACTGGTGGCAAACATGATAAATGAGAAGTTTGACAACTTACAAAGGACTCTGTATGAGCGTGATAGGGAGAGAGAGGAGGCATCCCAAAAGTTTATACAGGAATATCATAAGCGTGAGGAAGCTACTCAAAAACTGATACAGGATTTGCGTGAACAACTTGAGAATATTCAAAAAAAAGGGAGGAATGGCGTGAGCAGGCTGAGAACACTCAAAGAGAACTGCAGGAATCCCACGAACGGGAGGAAAGAGAACTGCAGGAATCCCGCAAACGGGAGGAAGCTAATCAAAGAGTAATTCAGGAATTGAGAGAGCAGGTAGAGAACACACAAAGATCACTAAAGGCATTCATGGAATCCATTAACTAAGAGCTGAAGGAAGTCAGGGAGACCACAAAGGGAATGCTGAATGGAACCCAACAGAAGGAATGGGAGTCCAAAGAAACCATAACCAATCAACTAAGTGATTTGAGGACAAACACTGAACACCAAATTAAGGAAGTAAAGAAATTCATACAAGACCTAAAACAGAGCTTCAACAAAGAACTTGAAGCCATCAAAGCTGACCAATTAGAAGGAAAAGAGATAAAAAACAAAGTAGAGAGTCTTGACAGCAGGTTAGACCATGCAGAAGATCGAATCTCAGGGATTGAAGACAGCCTAGATATTATAGAGAAAGAACATACAACCATCCAAGACAAGTCCAAGAAGTATGATAGATCTATCCAACACCTGGAAGACACCATCAGAAGGCCTAATCTAAGGATAATGGGTGTAGAGGAGCACCTAGAAACAGAAGTTAATGGTCTAGGAAATTTGTTTAACAGGATCCTAGCAGAGAACTTCCCAAACATACAAAAAGATAGGCCTATTCAGATACAAGAAGCTTTTAGAACCCCAAATAGACCAGACCAGAATAGGACATCCCACCGTCACATTATAATCCACACAGGATCAACTCAGACCAAGGAAAAGATCCTTAAAGCTGTCAAGGAGAAAACATTAATCACCTATAAAGGGAAACCAATTAGAATCACCTCAGATTTCTCAGCAGAGACAATCAAAGCAAGAAGAGCCTGGAATGATGTATGCCATGCCCTAAAAACAAACAACTATCAACCAAGAATACTGTACCCAGCTAAACTCTCCTTCATAACTAAAGGCCAAATAGAAACCTTCCATAGCAAAGAAAAGTTGAAACAATATATCTCCACCAAACCATCCCTACAAAAGATTCTTAAAGATGTCCTACACATAGAAAACCAACAAGACCGCAACAAAGGCCAAGAAACTGCACCCAAACTGAGAATCCAAGAACCATAGGAAGAACCCAGTTTTCGCAGCCCCCAAGAAGGTGGATAACATGGCAGGAACTCTCAAATACCTCTCAGTCCTATCTCTTAACGTTAACGGACTGAACTCTCCAATTAAGCGACATAGACTGTCTAGTTGGATTAAAAAACAAGACCCTTCTATCTGCTGCCTTCAGGAGTCACATCTTGCCAGTAAAAACAAACACATTTTCAATGTTAAAGGCTGGAACAAAATCTACCAAGCAAACGGCCCCCATAAACAGGCGGGAGTTGCAATCCTAATATCAGATAAAATAGACTTCAAATTAAAATTCGTGAGAAGAGATAAAGAAGGTCGCTACATACTAATTAAAGGATCTCTCCTTCAGGAGGATATTACAATTCTAAATATCTATTCGCCAAACAATGGAGCACCCAAATTTATCAAAGAAACACTACTTTCCCTCAAATCCCATATAGATCCAAAGACATTAATTGTTGGGGATTTTAACACACCACTCTCCCCACTAGATAGATCAACTCGGCAAAAACTCAACAGAGAAACCGCAGATCTAAACAGCTGCATAGATCAACTAGACTTAACAGACATCTACCGAACATTTCACCCAGCAGCATCAGAATACACGTTTTTCTCAGCAGCACATGGAACGTTTTCTAAAATAGACCACATTTTAGGCCACAAAGCAAACTTGTCTAAATTCAGAAACATTGAAGTTATACCTTGCATTCTCTCTGACCACAAGGGAATAAAATTAGAACTCAACACCAAAAGCCACCAAAGAAAGTCCGGTATCACATGGAGGCTGAACAACACACTGCTGAATCATGAGTGGGTCATGGAAGAGATTAGAAAGGAAATTAAAATGTTCATGCTATTCAACAAAAATGAACACACAAATTACCAGCTCCTCTGGGACACAGCAAAGGCAGTACTCAGAGGCAAGTTTATAGCTCTGAGCTCCTACATCAAGAAATTGGAGAGATCTGAAACTAGCAATTTAATGACACATCTAAACCTCCTTGAAAAAGAGCAGCAAGATAAACCCCAATCCAGTAGACGGAAAGAAATAATCAAAATTAAATCAGAATTAAATGAATTAGAATCCAAAAAAACTATAGAAAGAATCAACAAAACAAAGAGTTGGCTCTTCGAAAAACTTAACAAAATTGACAGACCCTTAGCAAATCTTATCAGAAAAAGAAGAGAACACATCCAAATTAATAAACTCAGAGATGAGAATGGAAACATCACCACGGAAACAACCAAGATTCAGAACATTATAAGGGAATACTTCTCAAAACTTTATGCTAATAAGTTTGAGAACTTGACAGAAATGGACCTTTTCCTAGCAAATACTGACATGCCAAAACTAAACCAAGATGAGTTAAACCAGCTTAACAGGCCCAAATCAAGCATTGAAATAGAAACAGCAATAAGAGACCACCCAGCTAAGAAAAGTCAAGGACCAGATGGTATTACAGCAGAATTTTACAAGGCCTTCAAAGCAGAGCTCACACCAATACTCCTCCAACTCTTCAATGAAATTGAAAGAGAAAGCTCACTACCGAACACATTCTATGAAGCCATCATAACCCTCATCCCAAAACCAGGCAGGGACTCATCAAAAAAAGAGAACTATAGACCCATTTCTTTAATGAACATTGATGCAAAGCTTCTCAACAAAATTTTGGCCAATCGAATTCAACAATTCATCCAAAAAATCATACACCATGATCAAACAGGATTCATTTCAGGGATACAAAGCTGGTTCAATATATGCAAATCAATTAATATTATTCATCACATCAACAGGAGCAAGAATAAGAACCACATGGTTATCTCAATAGATGCAGAAAAAGCATTCGACAAGATCCAACACCCCTTTATGATGAAGGTTTTGGAAAAATTAGGAATCCATGGAACATTCCTCAATACAATAAAGGCTGTATATGACAAACCTACAGCCAGCATTATACTCAATGGTGAAAAACTAAAGCCATTTCCTCTTAACTCAGGAACAAGACAAGGATGCCCACTCTCTCCACTTCTCTTCAATCTAGTATTAGAATGCCTAGCTACAGCAATATGACAACATGCAAACATAAATGGGATCCAAATAGGGAAAGAAGAAATAAAACTCTCCCTCTTTGCAGATGACATGATCTTGTATTTAAAGAATCCCATAGACTCCACTCCCAAACTACTCAAGCTGATTCAAAACTTTGGCAAAGTAGCAGGTTACAAAATTAACCGCCAAAAATCAATGGCTTTTCTGTATGCCAACAATGAGAAAAGTGTGGCTGAAATTAGGAAAGCAACTCCATTTGTAATAGCCCCACAAAAAATAAAATACCTTGGAATTAACTTAACCAAAGAAGTGAAGGACCTCTATGATGAAAACTTTAAAATCTTGAAAAAGGAAATCAACACAGAATTTAAAAAATGGCATAACCTCCCATGCTCCTGGATTGGAAAGATTAACATCGTGAAAATGGCAATACTTCCCAAGGCTATCTACAAATTCAACGCAATACCTATCCAAATTCCAACCTCATTCTTCAAGGAAATAGAAGAGGCAATCCAAAAATTCATATGGAACAATAAAAGACCCCGAATAGCAAAAACCCTCCTGAATGGAAAGAACACTGCTGGAGGAATATCAATACCAAACTTCAAACTCTACTATAAAGCCATAGTAATCAAAACAGCTTGGTATTGACATAAGAACAGACCTCAGGACCAATGGAATAGAATTGAAAACCCAGAAATGAACCTACAGACCTATAGCCATCTAATCTTCGATAAGGGAGCTAAAACAATAGAATGGAAAAAAGACAACCTCTTCAGTAAATGGTGCTGGCAAAATTGGTTAACTACATGTATAAAACTTAAGCTAGATCCTTATATATCACCCTGCACCAGAATCAACTCCAAATGGATCAAAGACCTTGAACTCAAAGCAGACACTCTGAAAACATTACAGGATGAAATAGGAGAAACCCTAGGTCTCCTGGGCTCAGGCCAAAATTTTCTGAATAGAGACCCGGAAACACAACAAATCAAAGAAAGGTTGGACAAATGGGATTGCATAAAGTTGCAGAGCTTCTGCAGGGCAAATGACATAGCTAGCAAGATCAATAGAAAGCCCACGGATTGGGAGAAGATCTTTACTAGCCATACAACGGACAAGGGTCTCATATCTAAAATATACTTGGAACTCAAAAAATTAAACCTCCCAACAACAGGAGGAGTTGGGAAGTGAGAAGGAAAAGGAAAGGGTCAAATCTGATCGAGAACGCACTGAAACATGCACAGTGGAAGTCAAAAAGAGGGTAAAATTTGCCCCCTTTTACCCAGCTGATACTGACGGTCCTAGGCCCCCTCCCTATTCCCCCAATTGGATTGGAGGTACAGTGCCCTACGAGACCTGTGAGAGGGTCTTGCAAGACCCAGACCCCTACCAACATTCCATGGAAGGGGCAAAGGCTGGGGAATAACCTACTCGGAGACCTCCTCTGGAAAGGAAGGGACACTCAAGAGCCCAGACTCTAGGCCACAGGATTCACTTCCCCAAGCATATCCGGTCAATCTGGCACCAGGAGCTAACAGGCCCTTGGAATTTTATCCATGGGAAGCTAAGAATCTTAAAGAGCTCTGCAAGACAGTGGCAGAGGATGGCCCAAACTCTCCCTGGGCCCAGACCCTATTACAAGACATTACCTATCACCCGTGTGTCCCTAAGGACTGGAAGGATGTGGCCAAAGCCATTCTTACTAGTTCTCAGTTTATTAAATGGTGTGCTTTCTTTAAGGAGGAATGCAGAGTGTGAGCGGAGAGTAACCGGCAGGCTCAACCAGCGATACCTATTACTTATGCCATGCTAGCAGGGACGGGGGAAGGGTACTCCACCGACGTCCAACAGGCTGCAATACCTGGCCCGTACCGTGACCAGGTGAGGCAGGCAGGACTTGACGCGTGTTACAAACTAGATGATGGGCCCACTGAGTCCCCCATGGCAGGAGTGAGACAAAAACCGGGTGAGCCTCTACCTCATATCATAGACTGAGTCCAACAGAGTGTTCACTGCAAGCTGCAGGCAGGGAACCTCCGAGATCAGTTTGTAAAGCTGCTGCTCTGGGAAGGGATGAATGCAGACCACTGCATGGCCTGCGCGGGATTGAGAGAGAGTTCCCTGAGCAGATGGGTGGTGGCCTCACAGGATGTGGGAATGCAACAGCACCAGTCCCAATCACTAGCTTTAGCTTTATAGGCTCAAGCATCTACAATGACTGAGGCTATTACTCAGGCACTGGCAGCCCAGAGCCAAGAAACCCCAAGACCATCGGGGAGAGGGACTTGTTTTAAATGCAGGCAGGAGGGGCACTTTAGGCGGGACTGTACACAACAATCCCCCGCCAACCGGCCCGGGGGAGCCAGACTGCCCCCTACGCCCTGCCCCAGGTGCAGGAAAGAATACCATTGGAAAAAGGATTGTCGATCCAAGTTTGATTTAGATGAGAAGCCTTTTTACTAGGGGAGGGGCATCCTCCAGCTCCGTTAACTCAAGGAGGAAACTCCTCTGCTGTGAGGCCCAGGCAGCCTCATGGCAGGGCAGCTCAGGTCTATTGGACTGTCCCTCTGGTGGACGGACTCCGCCCTAAAATGAGTATTCTCATAGGTGGAAAGAGGTTTCACTACTTAATTGACACTGGGGTAGACCGAGCCACACTCAGGGAGGAGGAAGTGCCCTTGGACTGGAAGCTTGCACCTGGGCCCCCGATATTGGGGGTAGGGGGCAACTCCAAGTACAAAGAGACTGTTGCCCTTATGACATGGACTAGCCCAGATGGAGAATAGGGAAAGATACACCCTTTAGTGGCAAAGAACCTCACTGCCAATTTACTAGGGCAAGACATGCTAAGATAAATGGATGCCGTGGTCACTACAGATCAACAAGCATCATATGATGATATCCTGGATGGGGAAGAAGCACAAAGGCTTAAACAGGATCTAGAGGGAGTTAAGGAAAGGGATTTTTTTTAACTTTCATAATTACAGAGAAGAACATAGGGGACCCGCTCGGGTGCACCCCCAATCCTAAAGGCCACTGCCCCCCGAGTACCTCCCATTGGGTGGAAGCCAGGAAGCCCAATCTGGGTGGAGCAATGGCCATTGACCAAACCTAAACTTGAAGCCCTCCACCTTCTGGTGGAGGAACAGCTAAACCTAGGGCATATTGGCCCTTCTATAAGCTCTTGGAACACACCCGTATTTGTTATTCAAAAAGCCTCCAGGGCTTGGCTTATGCTCCAAGGCCATAAGGCAAATGAAAGGATGGAGCTAGTAGGAACACCCCTAAGAGGCATGCCCTGTACTCCTGCTATACCTTCAGAATATACCTTGGTTGTGATTGATATTAAAGATTGTTTTTCTTCTATCCCTTTGCATCCAGATGACTGCGAGAAGTTTGCTTTCTCTATACCGTCTCTTAATTTTTCCCAGCCTGATCGGAGTTTTGAATGGACGATGCTGCCACAGAGAATGGCCAATAGCCCGGCCTTTTGCCAACAATACTTGGCCACACTTTTAGGGCCTGTGCTGGGTTCAGATACCTCCCTTGCCTATGCCTACATGGATGATATAATTCTAAAGCACCGAGACCCAAGCTGCCTGGAGGGCCTTCTGGCCCAGGTTCTCGCCATATTAAAAAAGGGGGGTTTTACCATAGCCCTTAATAAAATTCAAAAGGTAGCTCCTTTTAAGGTGCTCGGGAACTACCTTACCTTGACTCAGGCCAGCCCCCTTAAGCCTTTGCTGGATATTCCAGCCTCTGTGACCTTAACCCAACTTCAGAGTCTTTTAGGGGAAATCAATTGGCTATTGCCATGGGTTTCTGTCCCTAACGATAGTCTTGTTCTCTTATTTGCCCCGCTAAAAGACAGGACGCCACAAGAAATTATTACAATTACAATATAAGGAAATGCTGGCTGTAATTATGGCCCTTCAGGACATTCAAAAACCTTTTAATATGTATTCTGATAGCCAATAAAACAAAAAAGGGGGAGTTAGTCCCCATATACAGTTACAGATAGCTTTGTTTACCATTAACATTTTAAAATTTTTCAAAAGGGGCAAATGAATCCAGATTTCAGAAACACTGCGGACAACTAAACCCTAAGCCCCAAGTGAAAGTCAGGCGGAAGGACCCCCTGACACAACAATGGAGAGGACCTGACCCCCTAGTTACTATGGGCAGGGGATTTGGATGTGTTTTCCCCATAGGGGAGTCTGCTCCCATTTGGATCACTGCCAGGAACCTTAAGTTTTTACCCATCTCCTCTATACAAGAAGATGCCCAAGAATAAGGTAACCAACAAGGAAAGAAAAACGGCCATGGCCAAGGCTTGTGTTTTAAAGACAAAAGGCAGAAAGACAACTACTAACCATCCCCAAGGGCAACCAGACCTTGAGAAGCTCTTGTGTACTCTAACAATTGCAGATGGCCATACTCCAGCTGTTGGCTGTCCTGACTCCCAATCCTGTGAACGGCCCTATGGAATCTGCATCAACCTCAACAGGTGACTTGGGCAGTGATCAACGCTGGCAATGCAGAAATAGTCAATAGCACCACAAGAGAAGCTGTCCCTATGGACTGTTTAATATTTTTGTATGAGTCAATTCTTTTAATGTTACCTGCTTTAATTGTTCTTTTACTAATTGCTTGTATAGCAACATTGAATCTATACTTATTGTTAAACAACCACCTTTTGTTATGCTTCCAATTTAGATCTTGTCCAACCGCCACCTGCAAATAGCTGGATTAGAACAATCTCCACCTCTGTACTCTGAAGTGGCAAAGACTGATATCCAATCCTTCACTAAGGTTAAAGGACTAGTGACATTTCCTGGCCTGGTAATGCATTTGCTGATGGTTTTTTCTATGTCTTCCTTGCATGTTACGTGCACTGCAAAACTCTTAAGAGCTTATCCAGGCAGTTATCAAGCTCCAAATGAATGAATTTCCTCCCCCCAGAGGAATCGCAGCCAGAGATGGGTAAGAGGGGGTGTCTGTCTGACCAACCTAAGACAGGGCCTTCAGCTTTGCTCTGAAGAAGTTCCTGATGACTGGTAAGGCAGACAAGGCGATCCACTCAACCTAAGACAGGCGGGTTGGCTTCTTTAAACTAAGACGGGAAGATGATGTTGGGAGCCATTGAGAGCTGACAGTAAAGCTTAAAGGTCATCTTGACCCCTGTGCTAGCTTAAAGGCATGTACAAGGAACTGGCTTACTTAAAAGAAACCGGGTGCCCAGGATTTATTTGAACTGCTTCGGACATTTCTGTGATGGGACTGACATTTATTACTGTGGTAGGTGCGGATGTGAGGTAACTGGGACAGGCTCTTGGATCATGCACAAGGGCCCTCCCTATCCTTGTCTAGTGAATCTCGACCCCCAGACTTGCCTGGAACCCCCTGTGTAGCTAATGCTATCCTTACCAATGTAATCCTGTTAAAACAACTTTTACAGAGGAAGGAAAAGGATAACTAACTGAGAGGTGGGTCTGCCATTAAAACAAAAAAAAAAAAAAAAGGAGGGAATCTGTGGCGCACATGGGCAGCAAAGATGGTGCTGAGAGGGGGTTGAGTGGGCAAAGCCTAATCTACTGTAGAGCACATGGGCAGCAAAGATGGCGCTGGGAGAGAGTAGAGTGGGCAGAGCCTAATTGATCTTCCAATCAGTGCCTAACCAGCCCGTGAAGGCTCAGGTGCATGATAGGGTGTGACCTTGACAGTGAGTGGTTCCTCTTCCTCCCTTGCCATGCCACCTGCCCTTTTTGGCTTTAAAAAGGGCTGCTCTCTGTTAATAAATGAGTTTTCTACCTGCTGGATTTGGCTCCCCGCTGTGTCTGATTGTCTCCCGGACTGAGGGAGGCTGGGGAACGGGAAAGCGCCTCACTTACCTTTCCTCGGACCCCGACCGTCTTTCGTGGGACGGACAAAGACCCAACAGCTATCCAAATTGATTATCTTGATGGGGTTTCCGAAAATTAGGAACTCTGTAGTTCAAGCGAATCCATGGAGATACATTTAATATAATAAATGTTCTCCAACCCCCCCCCAAATTATGATATCCAAAGCTCCAAACATCAAAGGGCAAGATATTTTCCCCCTTCCCTTTGTCTCTCCTTGGCTACAGAACTATACTTCCTTCCATGTCTTTCCAATTTTCCCTTCTACCTCTTCTTCTTCTCTTCAGGCCTCTCCACTCTCCACAGGTCTGACTTGCTTTGCCTGGGTCGTCAGTTGCCATCCTTCACCTCCTGCCCCAGCTCAACTTCCTCTCCTCCAACGTCTTTCCCCTTCTGCTATCACACCACTTCCTTCCTTCCAGGACTTTTCCCTTTTTCTCTTTCCTTTTAAGAAAATATAAAAATGCATGAAGATGAAATGGTATTATATAAGAAAAAAGTAAACATTCTATAATGTATAATAGAATAAATTCAGTAACATTGCAAGGCAACAAGCTAACCTATAAAAATCAGAAGAATTTACTCATATAGTAAATGTCAACGCAGAAAATTAAATTAAGAAAAATAAACCTAAGATATGATTTACTGCAACACAGAAAAAAATCCATTGAAGATACAAAGTCCAGATTCAGAAAACTGGAAGACATTAATGAAATAATTGAAGAAGTAATAAATGAATAGAAATAAATATATCAATGTCTTAAAATAAATATTATTAAAAAGCCCGTCTTTCCATAAAATGCCCTTCCTCCTCAAAGTAATCAACAGATTCAGTAAAATCCTTACTAAAAATCCATTGTTATTTTTTACAGAAATAGAAATAAAATTGAAATTTTTGTAGGCTGTCATAAAGGACTCCAAAATAAAACAAACTAGAGATCACATCATCTGGCTTCAAAATATTTTTTTAAATCTAAACATCCAAACTTACTGTTTTGGGGCAGAAAGACTGACACAAAGACCAAAGTGACAGGACAAATAGCCAAAAGTTAAAAGTTTGGTGAATATCAACAGCTTTTCTTGTTTTTGTACAAAGAGAACACACAGAAAAAGAGTCTCTTTAATAAATGGTGTTGGGAAAAGCATATGTCCAGATCTAGAAAATTTAATACATAATATAGCATTCACAAACATTAGTTCAACATGGGTTGAAATTCTTCACAGAGTACCTGAAAATATAAAAATAGAGGAAGAAAAACAGTGAAAACACAATTAAAATGATGCATAACAATAGTTTTGGGGAAAGATTGTTGGGATATGATCTCAAAAACATAAACAACAAAAAACAATCAAACACACTTACATCAAACTAAAAATCTTATGTGCAGCAAAGAAATTCATCAATAGAATAGAAAATCAATTTATAGAGTATGGGATATAGTTGCCAACCATATATCTCATAAAAGAATAATGGTCAAAATATAGAAGGCATTCACAGAAATAAAATGAACTAAACCTGGAAAAGGTCTAACTAGATATCTCTGATTGGAAAAAAAGCAGCCACTAGGTGTATGAAGTATAGTCATACTTCATAAAAATTTCAATTTTAACATATATTTTATTAAAATGAAAATATGAAATACTTTATTTCATTAAACAAATTGTTAAACTTGGGTGAATTTTATTATTATGTCAATTATAACTTAGTAATGGTTTCTTTAAAAATGATCACCATAATTCTCAGGCAAGTTGTATATTAAAGAGAAAAGCTGCATTGATTCTAGGATATTGTAACATATCAGAGTCATAAGACAAGGCTAACTCAGCTTATCATATGGAGGAACCAGGACAGGATGATGGTCAAATAACTAAAACTACTACTACTACTAATAATAATAATAAATAAAACATGAAGTTAATGCAATCAATCCTAGATACTCAGAAACTAAGATCTTTGTGGGCTGGGTTAGAAATGTGATCCTCAGATCTTTGCATCCTGAGTATTAAGGAATACTGACAGGAAATTCCTTGAGACTCATGTCCAATTAAATAGCAAAAATACAGAAGTGGAGCTGTAACTCAGGTAGTTGAACACCAGCATTTTATTCATTACCTAGAAGGAACTTTACTCATAAATGAATTAGGTGACTATAATCATTTTTTGAGCTGATGTAAATATTAGCTCAAACATCCTGAAGGATGTCCAGCTGAGAATGAAGAGTTTGAATAAAGTGTTTGAGTAAAATCAAAGTATGATATTGTAATCTGGATTGTCACAACATTGAGGAACCCCTATAAAATCTGTGATTTATTTTTCCTCAAAAGGATTTCACCATATTACATTTAAATATGTCATATTACTTCTCCAACCTTTGTTACCTGTGTGAAGAGAATTTATTCCTTGAAAACAATCTTAGACTACATTATCCTTTCTCACTTTTTCTTAACATGTGCATTACTTTCTGTAGTTAAATTACCAAACAACCTCTGTTCCTGAGGGCTCACATGACAGTTCCACAATCTAAGGCTAATCCTTTTGATCTTTTATATGCTCTTCTTCACAGTTTATGTTCTGTAAATGTTTAATTTAATTCATTTTTTATTTTATTAACTTGTTTATTTTTTGCAAGCCCTAGGTCTTGACTCAAGACCTGGGTAAAGTTTCTGAGTTTCTATTTTCTCAAGGCTAGCACTCTACCACTTGACACATAGTGCCACTTCTGTTTTATTTCTGTTTATGTAGTACTGAGGAATCAAACCAAGGGCTTCATGCATGCTAGGCAAGAACTCTACCACTGAGCCACTTTCCCAACTCCAAAATGTTAGTTTTGAATTCTTCCTCTTTCCATATCTAGATTTATAGGATTCCTTTGTCTTCCTCCTTTCCTTCTGTGACTCTTCATAGGAAAATCTGAAGCCTGAAATACACTTGCCATTTTTCGTGCCCACTTTAGAAAGTCAGTGGAGTCTCATGAATCCCTCATTTCTCTGAGCTTTTCTATCTGTTGCAAGATCATTCTTTTTCTAGTGATGCATGCCCAGAAACCCAGATGGCTCTTGTCCCTAGCTCACAGATGACATTTTTTATTGATGTGAAAAGTTAGTCTATATGTTTATAGATGGTGTATAATCCTAGAAAACTAGAATGTTTATGCTAGAGGAAAGTTAAATCATCTGTCCAATTGACTCATAAATGAAGGCAGTTACAATACATGTAACCTTGTCTTTCTTAAAGGAAGAGAGCTACTAAATAGCAATGCTGTTTTCAATTATCCTTCTAGATAATAGTCAAGTACAAAATAACAGGACCTCAGTGGCTTTTTACACCAGTCATTGATTTTATATTCATCCGCAAGTTGGGTGCATTTTGATCTGCCTGGCTGAGCTTCTCTGGCCTTATGAGAGCTATACAGAACTCTTCATTTCAATTGGGTTTTTGTGCCTGTTGTACAGAAGCTAGATTCATAGAATAATGGTTTCTTCAGATAAGTTGATAACATGTCAGAGCTGAAAATACAAAACACTGGTAAAAGTTAGTAATGCATTTTCAGACCTTGATGGAAATAGATACATTTTAAATCTACTCACATACTCCATTAGACAAAGCAGTCCACACTAGTGAGGCAAAGGACATTGGCACTTACGGGTATAAAAGATGCCTACGACATAATCATAAGCACTATGGAGAAAAGAGAAAAGATAAAGTACAAAAGGTAGTCTGTACCAGAAATATCACAATGTTGTTACACAAAAAATGAAGACTCATTACACTCACTCTTTCAAAACAGGTTTGGTGAAATCAAATTTGGGTTTGTTATTTTTAAACTGAATAGTATGATTCTTTGGAAAAGATCTTAAGTTAAGTCACACAGAAAGCATTAAAGATAATGGAGATACTATTGTGAATATCACAAATATGGAGGCAATAGAACATGAGGTTGTCACATGCCTTGGGCTTTTAAGTAATTAATATTAACCCTAAGGAACATTTGGAAACACGTAGAAATATCTTTGATAAATTTTGATAAAGTTTTGAATCATATAGAGACCAGAGGCATTGTGGGACATGGTCCCATGGGTAGAAGGGCTTCCTTAAATAATTACTCAGTCAAACTATTAGCACTGCTGTAAATTCAAAATTCTATATTATTCTTATGCGAAGGAAAAGGGAGAGAAAGGGGTCATTCTATAAACCCCAGGGTGTCTCTTGCCACAATTCTCTTTTCTATGGCATGTAGTTCTAATGATTGTAGATCGAATTCTTCTAGTCTTTAGTAAACTAGAAAATGGAAAATAAATCACAAACATGGAACATAAGCTCATCCTTAATGTTTTTAAAAGTGTTAAGGTGACTTTACCTTTGTGTTAAGTATAATGGAAGAGATCAGATAAATGTCAATAAATCTCTAAGTTCACATTCATTTAGAAATCCTGTTTCCAGAGCTATTGTTGGGGTATTTGAGTATGTGCTTTGAGTTCCAAGAGACTTCCACAGTCCTGTGTCCATCTCAATGTTCAGAAAGATCTTCAAATGTAACACCTAATGAAAATCATTTCATAAAAATAATATTTAATTAGACACCAATTGCTGGCAATTGTGATCCTAGCTAACCAGATGGCTGATATTTGAGGATCATTGTTCAAAATTACCTTGGGCAGGAAAGGCTGTGAGGCTCTGATCTCCCATTCATCAACAAAAAACCTGGGAATAGAGCTGCACCTCAAGTTGTATAGTTCTCACTTTGACCATAAAGGAATCTCAGGCTCAGCACTCAGCCCTGACTAGCTCAGGATTAGCAAGCATACACACACACACACACACACACACACAAAATTGTTTTGACCTATGATACATATATCAGTTGAATTATGGGAGTAAGAAAATGCAGAATATTTCTAAGAGAGATACTAAATAGTAATTGTAGGACTAATGACCTAATGACTTGCAGTGATTGAAAGCTTTGCTGTTGGAGACACTTATACTTAATTGCACAACATAATGAAAATGGTCTATTTACAGACAACCTGAAACAACTCTACTATTTGCTATCCTTTGTAAACATAATTTTACCATATGGAGTAGTAGATCAAATAAACGAGACCATAGCAGTATGTATTTTATGCACTTTTTTTTATTATGAAGGTGATTACAGAAGGCTCACAATTATATGTCAGAGTACATTTCTTTTTGAATAATGTCACCCTTTCTCTCACTCCCTGGTTTTCCCTCCTGTTCCTACCCACAGGTTATATAGTTCAATTTCCACATAGAGTCTAATGAGCACTACTGCTATGTAGGCTTTTAATTTAATTTAATTTGATTTGATTTTAATTTATAATAGAAGTTTCAAGAGCCAACTAAGACATTAAGTAGCCAGGCACTGGTGGTTCACACCTGTAATCTTAGCTACTCAGGAAGCTGAGATTTGAGCATCATGGTTCAAAGCCATCCTTGGCAGAAAAGTCTGTGAGACTCTTATGCAATTAAATCACAGAAAAGCCAGAAGTGGCAAAATGGCTCAAATGCTAGCCTTGAAAAAATAGTCCAAAACAGCACCCAGGCCCAGAGTTTGAGCCTCAGGACCAATCTATACTTCCCCAAACAACTACAACAATAACAACAGAAATTAAGGTAAGTATTTGAAATATTATTATTGTGTGAAAGTAGTGGTCCTCAGATGATGCTCTCTAGGAGGCAAAGACAAAGCTCATTTGAATAATCACTCAGACAGTAGACTTGTTCCAAGAACATTACCAATTCCCTTACTCAGAACTACAGTTAGGTTCATAGCACCAGTTGAGCAAAGATAAAACAGTTGAACCTAACCCTGTTCCTTGTGTTGGCATCCATAGAATGCATGTTTGCACCATTGCAATTCAATTTAAAAGAAGGATCACCTTTCTACTGGATAGATCTTCAAGTAATACATTTGGAAACACAAGTTTGGAGGAAAGAGATGATCTGAAAATCCTGGTGCTCTAAAGGCTCATGATAGACAGCTGGAAAGGCAGGCGGAGATAATGATATTGGAACAGCAGGGAAAGCAGAACTGCCAAGCAACTTACAATAATGAACCTCTAAAAACGTGCCTTGGTTTTAAGGTGGTTTTTAATTAAAGAAAGAATGAGGAAGGGAGAAAATAGGAGACTATGCTGGTTTAGAATTGCATGTTTTCATTATTCAGATAAAAAGATGAACATTGTATAGATGCCAGTTCACTTTCTATGGGAGTGTAAATATTGTTTGAAGGCATAGAAAATTTGGAAATAGTAATAGGAAGATTTAAATATGAACAATATTCTGTGATGATTATCCTTTTGGTATTTTGGCAACTGTTTAGCTAGCATTTTAAATAAGATTGATGTTAATGGTAGCTTTCCACTTCAGCTTGAAGTTGCCAATTACTAGAGTCATTGCACCTAAACTGAAAGAGAAATGATCTTCTATCAGAAACAAAATGATCTGTTCTCTCTCTCTCTCTCTCTCTCTCTCTCTCTCTCTCTCTCTCTCTCTCTCTCTCTCTCTCTCTCTCTGTGTGTGTGTGTGTGTGTGTGTGTGTGTGTGTGTTTATGACTTCTGGGGTTTGAACTCAGGGATTCCACTCTTGCTTGTATTTTCCCCTCAACTGGTCTCTACTACTTGAATGACAATGCTACTTTCTACATTTTACATGTTTATTGAACACTTGCCTGTGACTGGCATTGAACTGTGATTCTCACATCTTTGCCTGCTAAGTAGATTGGATTAAAGGGATAGGCTAAAAGCACCTGGCTATATTTCCATTTTGGAAAAAGGTGACAGTTTTTTTTTCTTTAATTTCTGAAAACATATTTACTGGTGTTAGCTGAACAAACAGAATCTGTAAGCTGATGGATACTTACTGAGTAGCAGCAGAGATGGAATTCATTGAGTACATTGAACTATTATTTTAGAATCTATTCTATTAGGCCAGTGAACATTCCTCTAAGCACCTGGATAGAAAGCTGAAACTATTCTATGATTCCTTTGTCATCTGATTTTATGGTGAGAATTATCATCTGTAAAAGGATGCCATGCACTTTCTTGTGTTTTACATCAGTATTAGTGACAATAGGATGCTTTAGTGATGGAGAAGGAAGGGCCATAATTCTTCCCTTCTATCCTTATACTTTCTCCATAACTCCAGCTCCACCCAGACATGCCTACCATGGTTCCTGCTCCCAAAAGGCAACAGTAAATCCTTTTGATAGTTCCTAATTACTCCATCTCTCCTTAATGGTAATAGCAGTTGCTTCTAGCTCTTAAGCAGCTCACCTAGGAGAGGTGGTCACTGTTCATGTGGGCTTCTCAAAACAATAATAAGAAGAAAACCATTCATTTATGGAATTCCTGCTATTCTAAAGAGTAATATTGTATTTTGTGCTTCCAATTACTCAGAAGTACTTCTGAGTAAGGTGGATTAAAGGTGTTTCTCCTGGACTCAAGCATCAAGTATCTAGTTGTGGGTGTTCTTATGAATCAGGTGAGATGGTTCTACAGAGCCTGGTGGGCTCTGTGAGATGCTGAGTTGTGAGTGGCAAAGACTGCTGGATCTGGGTCTTCACATATGCCTGTGTTCTCCAGGAGCTGTGTTTTCAAAATCAGAATTTCTAGTACCATCTATGATTTTAGAAGCCCTTCCCCATTCTGTTGAAACATAATCAAAATAAACAAAAGAATACTCTGTCCAGAGGCGATACAACCTGCATGCTTCAAAATATAAAATTAAGCTTATGTTAAAATCCTACTTTTCTATATTAAGTGAAGTAAGCCAAGCCCAAAGAAACAGAGGTCCCATGGTTTCCATTATTTGCAATATCTAGTATATGTATGGGTCAAGCAGAAAAGGTCAGATAAGGTGATGTTAGGAAAATGAACCCTAAGATATGTATTTAAATGTTTTTTTCTTTCATGCATTTGTTTCTAACGCATTTATAAGATTATTTCTTTGTTGCTTTTGTATGTCCCTCCCCCAGAGTATAACCCCTGCTTTCACTGTATTTGATGTCGGTATAATTTATGGAGGTGAAGGGGAAAAACAAGTTGTTTAAATAAGGATACAGGTGGACCCGTTGCAACAATGAGAAGTACAAGTTGTTATGTCGAAAATGAACTTTACAACTTTGGTGGGGCGGGGAGGGATTTGGTGGGGGGAAACGGGGGAGGCTGGAAAGGGATAGGAAGGGGAAAGGAGGAGGCTACAATGCTTGATAAGAAATGTACTCATTATCTTGCTCATGTAATTGTAACCCCTCTGTACAGTATTTTCACAATAAAAAATATATAAATAAAAATAAATAAAAACAAAAACAAAGAAAATCCTACATTTCAAGTGGTACTTTCTAGATGCTAGTTTGAAAAGAAACTATACCATTTGTGGGTGGAGACTGGCGGGAGGAGTGGGGGAGAGCAAAGAAAGAGGTGACGATACAAAAAGAAATGTACTCAATACCTGGCTTATGAAATTGTAAACCTTCTGTTCCTCACCTTTAGAATAACAACAACAATATTTTTTACCTAGGAAAAAAGTTACATGTTACATATGTTACATTACATTCCTAAACATTTTATATTTTTAAACTATATACACTTTGATTCATAATTCATAAGAGAACTATATTTGAGAGTTCGCTGACTTTATGAAAGTCATTGCTAGTTAGCCTATTATATATTATTTCCTTTCCTAAGAAAGTTTCTAGCTATTTATAGCCCTCTAAGTGTTTCATAAAGCTTGGATTGATTAAACAAATAAAAGTAAACCCTTACTTGAAAGGCAATATCAAGTGGTCATGTATTCATGAATTTAAAATTATATTTTTTTAAAATAACTTTTCTCAAGGGTAGTCAGTAACCTCTAATATGTAACCTATAAGGTTTATGGAGGGAGAAAAATCTAATTTCCTTAGAAAGGATTTTCTCTTGTTGTGTGAGTTCTTAGAATTAAGATGTTAATTCATATTATTAGAGTTGCATTTGTATTTCAATCAACAAACATTTCTTATAATCACAGTGGTGTTGCCAGCAGTACTATGTGATCTGGAAACTGAGAGGTCTTGTTGAATGGAATCAATACATTTTCTTAATGCTAATTGTTACCTGATTCCAGTAGATTACAAATGCTATGGTACATATATTAGTAATCAGAATACATGGATACACAAAGCTACTGTATATTATAAATAAAAATGAGATGTGCAAATCATAAGATTCTATACACACACTCCACATATACACATATCTGTATATGTATTTATGTATGCACACACATGTACATACACATATACACACATGCATACGTATATATGCAGAGAGGAAAAACAATTTTATAATTGAATATGCATTTTGTGCAAACTTAATAATGCAAAGCATACACTGATTCCATATGTAGGTGTCACCTGGCAATTTCACAAATATTTTAATTTTAATTACTGTTGCAATTAGTAGTATCTTTGAAAATACTTATAATGAGCTGAAGTCATGTTTTTCTTGTCACCCCAGAGTTTCAATGCACCTGCCATATGTTGTCTTTAGTAATTACAAGGCTTTTTTTCTCTCTGCAGCATAAGTACTTATTAAGTTGCAGGGTTTATGCAATATATCCAAGGTTAGATTGCGTCATCTTGAAAACTGCCTTAGAATGTTTCTCATTTCACTTAAAAATAACCACCCACCAAAAAAAAAAAGACTCCAATCAAAGAAAGTCATATAGAAAGCAATATAAGTGAATAAACAGAATCGTATTGAAGGGACAAGAACATTTAGTAAGATTTTACCTCTTTAGTTTGTGATTGCACAAATAACATTCAAGCTATTTCATACTGTGTCTTCCCATATCTCAAGCCCATCATAAAGGTTAATTATCCTTATGTGTAACGAAAGCACATCCTGCAGTATCAAAGCAAAGATTAAATAATATCTCTCTAAAATATCTTGTAATATATGAACTGATACAGCAGCTTAAAGGATTTCTTTTTTATTTTTTTTTCAAGACTGTTCTGCTAACAGAGACATCAATTAGCTAACTACAGGCTACACCTGGGTAAAGGAAATCACAGGAACTGCATTGTAGGAGAGTTCTAGTAACATTTTAAAAGCATAAAATTAAAACATAATGAAACGTTTCTGGTGGCTCATGCCTGTAATTCTATATACCGAGGAAGTAGAGGTATGAAAGGTATTAGTTCAAAGCCAGCTCAGGCAGAAGAGTCAGAGAGTCTCCCAACTAATTATTAAAAGTCCAGAAGCAGAATTGTGGTACAAATGGCAGAGTGCCAACTTTGAGTAAAAATATTGTAGAGCAAGAGACATAGCCCCTGAATTCAGGTTCCATACCAGCACCTAAAAGACAAGAAAAAAAGAAATCTTGTTCACTTTCCTTCAAAATTTTATTCCTGTGAAAGGGAGAGAGGACACTATTTTCCCAACAACTTGCTTTTTCACTACCTAGTCTCTGGGTGTTAATACACAATAACAGTAAATGGATAGGGATTCATTTGGTAACCTAGGATCATGTTTAATTTTCCGTATTAGTGATCCTTGTATCTGGGGATTTCCTTTGCTCAAGGTTTAGTTTCCTATAATACTCTGAATTCTCTGGATGTAGAAGTGCCCTCTGCTGTCACACTGAAAGAAGTGAAGATTAAAAAGAGCAGTAATGAATGATAACATTTAAAATAATTGGAATCCTATCTTATGCCAGCACCCTCTGCACTTCTACCACCTCCAAGCATTAATAAAACAGAATTTGCTCTTGAAAATGTTATACAATGAGAACCTTTCCAGTAATAAACCTTAAGAGAAGAAATCCTGTCTTCTAATACAGTATTCACCTTCATGAAAGCTCATTTAAAAAGTCCAAATATCTTTCTACTATTTGGATGCTCCCTCTCTAATAGACGGAGAAGATGATTCCTAATTACCAAAGAAAGCTCTACACTCTTATTTTTGTCATTATGGGCTAGAAACTTCTGGAAGCTCATAGATAGGTCATGTTTTATTTTCTTGCTGCTCTTAGTAAATTATTTTGTGGTCTTTCTTATGATAAGGTGTTTCTAGACCAGCCACAAGCATACATAGGGAATTTGTTCCTCCTAAAGGCAAAAATCAAGGCTCAGGGAGCCAAAGTATGCATCTGTTTTTTAAAGCAAAGTTACACAATGCATGACTGATTACTACTACACAATTAAAATAAATTAGGAGTCATAATCTTGTTCAATATTGCATTAATTTATTGATTTTTTCCCAATGTCAGATTGAAGTTTACTTGAATGTGATCATATTAGGAAAGCAAATGTATTCAGTGACCCCAAGATTGCCTTCAAAGTGCTTTTGAATGTTTTTTTTTTGTTTATGTATTATCTTAAATTATGTTTTATTATTCTTAGGTAGTTTAACAAAACAGTTATCATTCAGTTGATAAGATGATGCTTTATTCTTTTTGGTCCATTTCTAGATTTTCCTTTGTTTTCATTGTATGTTAAATCTGCAACTGTCAGGTGCTGGTGGTTCGTTCCTGTAATCCTTGCTACTCAGGATGCTAAAATCTGTGGATTGCAGTTCAAAGCCAGCCTGGGCAGTTAAGTACATAAGACTATTATCTCTAATTAACAATCAGAAAAAAAAACTGGAAGTGGAGTTGGGCTCAAAGTGCTAGAACACTAGCCTTAATCAACAAAGCTCAGAGTGAGCACCAGGTTCCTAGTTCAAGCCCCATGAGCTATCTTCCCCCTGCAAATAAGAAAGACCTACAAACTGATTTCTCCGTTTTGTTTTACCAAAAAAATCAATAATCCAATAAACTTAAACTCACAATGGTATTTTGAAAATACTCAAAGATTTGAGAAAATTTAAATTCTTTGTAAACTTTGAGAAAGCCAGTTGTATGATAGCTTTTAGTTCAATTTCTTGATCATTACTTGATTATAATTTATCAATTTTGTAACTCAGAAATCAATTATTTAGGTTTTATAATAATCATCACATATCATTTAAAAACAAATTTTTAAAGAGAATATCTTAAAATGATAAAATATTATTTATTCTAATTTTTCACATCTTTAGCCTGATGAGTTATGTTTCAAGAAGTTATATGAGCTGGGCGCTGGTGGCTCACACCTGTAATCCTAGCAACTCAGGAGGCTGAGAAGGGAGGATCGTGGTTCAAAGCCAGCCCAGGCAGGAAATTCCGTGAGGATATATTTCTTTTGTTTCTGAATCCCCTAGTCTAAGATACTTTGTTACTGCTATTCAGGGTAAGATGCTGCACTGTTTCTATTTAAAGAATGTTTGTTTAAATTATTCTGGTTCATTCTCCCTGTATTTTTTTCATACAGTTTAAGATTAAGTTGCTTATAAGAAGAAGAAGAAGAAATATAATATACATCTCCAAATGTATTTATTCCCAATTAAAAATTTAGGTTGGAATTATCTTCACTGATATAAATGAAAACAGATTTCCTCACAAAGTGGCTTCAATGTCCAACAATGAAGGAAGGGACTTAACTAAATATTTTTCTGTTCTTTTCCTTTTCGTTTCTTTTCCTTTTCCTTCCTTTCATTTCTTTTTCTTTTCCTTCCTCACCTTTTCTCTTCCTTCCTCTCCTTTTCTTTCCTTCCCTTCTCTCCCTTCTCTTGCTCTTTCATTCTCTTCCACTTTCCCTCTCCCCCTCTGCCCCCATCTCTCTCTCTCTGTCCTCTTTCTACCCTACTCTCTAGTCCAAGACTGGGACTCTAAGTAGCTGATGCTTTCACTCTGAATAGAGCTCTACCAACTGATCTTTGCTCTTTCCTTCTGCTGAAATAGCAGATAATTAAATTATTATTTCTTCCTTCTTCCTACTTCAAATTTCAAACCTTAAATGTATCCTAGTTTTTGACTACAAATTCGCTTTACCATTGGGCTGGTGATTTCTTGGCATCTGCAATCCTCTGGACTTCTCATCTGCCTTTGGGAATCTGAAAATTGGCCTTGGAAAACTTTTATCTTGGTTTCTTTTATGAAAGAAGTACTGTAAGTGAATCTCTCCCTTATACTCCTCAAAATAAATTACTGTACATTGCTAATGATTCATTTATAGGTTTGTTGCTGTTTTCAGTTTCCCTTTATTGTTTATTAAAATATATTTTTGTTGTGTCAGTAGTGGGGTTTGAATTCAGAGTCTCATGCTTTTAAGCTGATGTTCTGCCACTGAACAACAACCCCTCATCCTAGTTTGCTCTAATTATTCTTGAGTTAGGGTCTGTCTTTATGCCCTGACTGACAGAGACCACAAACTTCTAACTTTCCCACCACAGCTGATACCAATGCTGCCCACTATTAATTGACACAAGGAATTCCCTAGAACTTATAGGTGTGAACCACGAGGTGTTGGCTTCACTGCTTCCTTCTAGTGGTGACATTCTCATATGAAGTTATGTCTGACAGGACTATAAATCTAACTTCTAATGATAACAATAAGGTTCCACATCGTCCCTGTTGTGCCAACTACAGTACACCTTAGTGTAACAAGCATTATTACTCAAGGAGGCAACCTCTAGTTATAAGTGTATACTTAGATTATGTACAATTCACTCAGTCAATGATACTAAATCATGCTGAAAATTATACAGGCAAAGGAAAGATGAGAATATAAAGTGCTTTAAAAAAAACAAAAAATGGTAACATCCTTGTTACTAGAGGTTTAGCAAATTTTTGAGATTGTACTTGCCAGGCATACTGTTCAAATAAGATTATATATTCGAACCTGTGAAGTTCCATTTTTAAATGCCACCCCTCTTATGGGAGTTTATGTCACCATTCTACAAGAGGGAGGTGATTTATCAGATAAACAGATAGAAAGATAGGTAGGTAGGTAGATAGATAGATAGATATACACACAGAGATTGATAAAATAGATAACATATTTACATTTTTATTTTCTTTATTTTAAAAGAAAAACAAACTTCAATTTTCCTATTCTCACTTTTATATAGGAACTATATCTACTATAAGCAGATAAATATTTTGATTAGATGTTGTACATCTCTGAGAAATGGTTTCAAATTCAGTACTGTTTTTACCTGTCCAAAAATTCTTTAAAATATAAAGTGATGTTCAATAGACTATTTCTTTAGAAAAACAGATGTCAGTACATGTGTGAATGCAGTCTAAGGAATCTCAGGGAAACCTGTTGATTAAAAGGGGATTGAGAGAGTGTGGAAAGAAAATGAAATGGAGAGAGATATTCTGGGCAAAATATAATATATGCACATCTAAATTACCATAGTGAAATCCCTTAGTGGACTTAATATGCACTAGAGAAAGAAAGAGAAAGAAAAGAGAGAATGACAGGAAAGTAAAACTAGTTCCAGTGTGAGTGGAGGGATTACTGGGAGAGCAGAGAATTCCAAATAAAATGCCACAGTGATTCTAAATCAAGCACCAACATTTCTTCTGTTGAGCTGAAACCCCATTGTACAATTACTTGAAGATAATTCAGAAAAAAGTAAAAAGGAAAAGAATCAGCTTTCACACATGCAAAAATTGACTAATATTCCATAGCTTCTATGTTTTTATTGTCAGAATGGTATTTCCCAGGGACCTTGTGTTTTAACCAATCTAAGTCCATTTCAACTGAAAAATTCCAAAGAAATGAATGTCCTATCTGACTGTTTGTATATACACATGTGTATTAGCTAGGGGGGAAAAGCTCACATTTTATTGAAGATTACAAATTTTTTATCTTCTTTACACTTTGATGGATATAAATTATTCTTCTTGTCTATGATCATGAGAAACATTCCATCTCCCCACACTTTGACATCTTTGCTCTTTGCAAACCTTTGTTCAATGTTTTTATTAACTAAATTTAATAGAACCTTTTTATGGTGACCTTAAGAATTTAATAACTCCTCCATGCAAGGACAATACCACCTGCAGGCTCCACTGGGATTAAACTCTACTGGTTCAATATGTCTGTTGGAACCCATTAAAAGAGGAAGGGGGAAGGAGGGGGGAGCAGCAGCTACACAAATCAGTCTTTTCCCTCTCACCAACAAGTACTGCAGTTGCTTAGGACAGTCAATCCAAGCAATTTGCAGAGAATTTCGGTGGTTGCTAAGGTAATATGTAGCTCGCTCAAAGCTTCTTAATAATATTAATCTAACTTTGATCATGCAGAGTCTAGCAATCTTCAATTCAAAAATGTCTCTCCTCCTGACAGACATTCTGCATATTTTATAGATCTGATCAATACGTTATTAGTCAATAACCTGACGCTGGCTCATGAATTAATCCTTTTCTCTTAACCCAGCAGTTTATAGTCTTCTGTAACCTCATTCCCTCATTGTAGATGTTACCTGGCTTAATCCAATTAAGATAAAATTAACTTTTCCCCCTCGTGGTACTCTCCTTCTATGTTAATTTAAATCTCCAAGGACAGCGACTCCAGGCAAATAATTTTATGCTTGACCTTTTATGTGCAATATTAAAGTGGTATGGATATATGCATGGGAAATCAATGAGCTGTCTCTCCATTTTCATCCTTCTTTAACAGTGCTGGAAAAATTCCATGTGAACGCAGAAGATTACTAAATGACAGTGATATATTTATTTAGGTGGTGAAAAGAACTCTGTCACTTCAGCTTTGTATTTAGTATCTGTAGTGTCTTTGTCTTTTTTGAAAGGTAAATTAATAATAGGTGGTGGCAGCACTATCAGAGTTATTGCAGATATGGCACACCAAGGATGTTTTTAACAGTTTGCAATATGCAAAAGTAATCATCTATGCTCCTGCAACTCATGTGGCATATGACATTACCTGCTAAGAAAAATAAAAAGGTGGGAAATATTATTTAATTTTGCATAAGAGCATTAATAGACTGCCTGTACTTCTGGGCAAATACAAAGATTCCACTTGGATATCAGAACAAGATTTCTTCGTAAACATCTAGCATACATTTCTTTGAGGTTCAGTTTTAAAGTCTAGTCATCTGCAGGCCAACATTTGAAAAGAATTTGTCTCTCAGGCAAAATGGTTTCTATTTCCTCTTCTTTCCTCCCTAATCTCATTCATCTCCTCCACACACCTGTCCACACATGCCTCCATTCATCCCTTAGATGCCATTTTGGTATCTAACTTCTTTGAAGTCATTGAGGAGAGCTTACTTTTCCTTTCCAAGTAACACCTAAGTCTGGAAAAATACATAAATGGCAAATCATTGCAACTGAAGTGAAATGTAAAGAAATATATTGCCTCCTCGTAGACTTGTAAGTGTAAAATTCTTTGCCTATATAAGAGAGGAATGAAATGTCTATTGGAACAGAATTATCATGTTATTTCTGTAAACATTAACTCTATAGGCTTTTGGTTGTATTTGATTAAGTATAATAAGCAATGATTATTTTTGTTTTTGTTTTTTTGTCCGTCAAGAGGCTTGAACTCTGGGCCTGGGTGCTATCCCTCAATTCTTCACTCAAGGTGAGTGCTCTACCACTTGAGCCACAGCACCACTTCCAGTTTTCTGAGTGGTTTATGGGAGATAAGAGTCTCACAAAGTTTCCTACTCAGGCTGGTTTTGAACTGCGATCCTCAGACTTCAGACTCCTGAGTAGCTAGGTTGCAGGCGTGAGCCAACAACGACGGCAATAAGAAAAATTTTTACATTGTAATAGAGAAAAGAAATAATGTTCAGCAAAAACCCAAGAACGCTATTACATTTCTGATTGACTGCCACATCACAATATATATTCTCTCTATGTTTCTACATGTTTTTTGTGTGTTTTGTTTTGGAGTGTGTGTGTGTGTGTGTGTGTGTGCATGCACATACACCACACCAATCCTGTGGCTTGAACTCAAGGCCTCAAACTCTCACTTGACATTTATGCACATGCCTGGCTCACTACCATTTGAACTTCACCTCCACTTCTGACATTTGTGGGTTAATTGTGCCCATTCTCTCTTCAAACCGTCATCTCCAAATCTCAATCTCCAGAGTAGCTAGAATTATAGCTTTCTGCTACAAGTTTATTGTGAAATCTTTTGATCAAAGAGCATACATTTGTATATCTCCATCCAGAGCTCATTAACAAGACAAAGGACTCTGTGAAATCCCTGAAACTAATTTCAAGTTTCCTCCACTTAAAAATACATTATTACTCTGTATTTCACCTCAGTTATTTAATACTAAATATGATAAATATTTGAATGAACACATATACATTGTTATATTCAGTAATCATTCTTATATTTCAACCTTTCTAAGACTCACTTTTCTCTGTCTTCTTTAGTATTTCTATTTAAAAAACGTATTGTCAGGGTCATGTATAAAGGGGTTAGAGTTACATAAGTAAGATAGTGAGTACATTTCTTATTGAACTTGTTACCCCCTCCCTCATTATTCTCCCACTTTTCTGCCCCTCTACTCACTCCCCCCACATTGTACTAATCATTTCCAAAATATTGTCTTGGAGTTTTGCCTTGTATTAGTTCCTTCCTTGTCCTTTGTCTTATGCAGAGTTTCCATCTAAATCTCAACATTTGACATCTTTCGTCAAAGATAGTTTTGTTGTTAGACAAGTCCTAATTAGGTGTTTTATTCTTGGTCTATTAATTTTTTTCTAGGGTTATTTTGGCTTCCACTGTGGTTATGACGCATTGAATATTAGGGCTGGGATCTGAAATATCTCCCCAACTCTCAGATGCAGCAGGTATTTCTTTCAATGAAGTAGTGTTTGAAGATGAAAACGTTAGGCGGCGGTATGATTGTGATGACTCTGACTCCATCTCTGGATTTTTTTTTCATTGATAGTTTCGTAAGTTAATGGGATATTACAGTTGGGGGTCGTATTGCTGTATTAGAGAATTTTGGAGGTGATTTAGAATTTCAGAGGTGGTGGAGAGTTTTCTAAGTGGTGATGTTTTCAAGAGAGACCTAGCCAGAGGAAATCCGTAACTGACAGACATACCTTTGAAGTGTAATCTTTTCTAATTTTGGCAGATCTTGTCAGGTGTTTTGGTTACAGCAAAGGCAAACTACCCAATCTGCTGTCTTTCCTAACCCTTACAGTCAATATTTTCTCCCTAATTTGTTACAAAACCTTTGTCTTAATCTGCCAACAATTTCATAAAGGAAGTTTTGTATTCATTTATTCTATTAGGAATGTATTAGCATAGCCATGAAGATGTTTTCTCCTCAGTTCTACAATATTCACTTTCTCCTTAAAGATTCAATTACAGTATGCCCTCAAAAAAATGTATATTTTCTGTATGTATTAAATTAAAATGTCAACTTTTCTGTTTCGACCCTGTGGATAGTTCTAGAGCTGTCTGAGAACTTGAGGGACTTTTGACCCTAACTTTATATATTGTACTAACTAGTGACTCATTTCATGGACTAGGATTTGAGACAAACCAGAAGGCAGTTTTGCATTAGTTAATAAGCACAACATATAGAAAACTGACAGGTTTAGTTTCCATTTGATTGCTCTTTAGCTCTCTGGATATTTATATTGAGTAGAATAATGCAGAGTCACTTTGGCTACATTAACAGACAAGTGTAAAGATTCTTCTGAGAAGTCAAAGAGCTTCCTGAGATGTGGATATTCTGTGTAGTGCTTAATAATCTAAAGTTAAATTATGAGCTTTGAAACCTATGTAGTAGCTGTGTTTGTGAGTGTTGAGCATTTCTAATGTTTGCCTCAACTTCTTCTTCCTTTAACATATCCTAATTTTATTAAATCCTGCTACCAGTGCACCTTATGGAATACTATGAGGCCTATGGACTACCTGACCGTATATAATTAATATACCTTTAAAACATGCTTGCTTCTTACCCACCCGTGTTTAAACTTGCTGGCTTTTTTCTTTCCTTTGTAGATCAGTCCTCTGTTTACAAATATTTTATTTAGTAATTTTGGTGTTGTCAATAGAAAAGTCATTGAAAACATTTAATAAATCCTACTGCTTGAGGGTCAAAATCCAGGGAAAGTTAACACTGAAAAGCAGGAAGAATGGTAACTTCTGCACACAAAATTCCTTATCATGTCACCAGTGTATTAAGAATTGATTTTACTGAAAGGAAATATCTAGTATCCTAAATTCCAACATGGCTGACAATAACAGTTATGCATACTTAGAATCACGCATATTATTTATGTAAGGAAAAAACAAATAATGCTTAGATAAGGAAATAATTCACACATTTATACTACTTCAAGATATTCTCATCTTTGTTGCCTTATTGCAAGACTCCAACACTGCCTATGCTTTATTTGAGGCTTTAGAAAATGTCAAATCACTATGAAAAAGTCGAAGCCATTTTTATCCATTATATTGTAAACCGAAAGAAATAATCTATCATTTTTCCCACTGAAGTGGTACTCTAATGAAAAAGGAAGGGAAAATAATGACTAGCTAGATAAGCTGCCAACAGTCCTAAGGGAGTGGATTCAGACCAGTTCAGTTCGGTTTCATTCATGAAATAAAAATCCAGGGCACCCAGCAAATTTGACCACATGTGTTTAGTTCTTGCCCCAGATCCCCTTGGTAATCCGTGAAAAGAGAGACCAGAGTTGTATCTCACATGCCTCGTTGACAGACTATACCCTTTGGCACAGAACAGAAGAACAGATGCCTTCTTGCTTAACTGCTTACTACCTGCATGGCTTCTTTTTAATTGGCACCTGCCCCTTGTTCAAGTGGTGGGTTGTGCAGCTGATTAGCTATCCCCCACCAGCCTCGTTCAAAAAGATGCCAGGCTTTCTTTCTGAGCTTAGATTTTTAGCTGGATTCATTTGTAGAAAACCTCCATGTAAACTTTTTACCTGAAAAAAATAAAAGATGAAAGACAATTTCACGTAGAGAAATCATCGAGGGGCCCAAACAAGGAAGACAGTTGGAGAGAGATGATTTACAAATCTGTTCTGCTAGTTCTTCTAACTTCAAAGAAGGCTAAAAACTTTTGGGGAGCGTCATAGAGGTTGAAATAAAGCATATAGTCTGGAGACTTAAAAAAAAATGGGCTGATGCCTATAGTTCACTGAAACTGATGAAGATATTTTCTCCCAGAAAAGAATATATTAATGTTAACTAAAAATACAAAAAAGTAAAGACAACCCCAACAATATGTCAAGAGAACTGAAATAAGAATTTCTTAATTGAACATCAGTCAAAATAAAAAATGTGTGCTAGATGACAGTGCCTTTTACATGTAATCCAAACTATTCAGCAGGCTGAGAGCTGAGGATCATGGTCAAATCCAGCCTGAGCAGACAAATCAGAGTGACAGCTCCAAAATGCAGAAGTGGCACTGTAGTTTAAGTGGTTGAGTGCCAGACTTGAGCAAAGGGACAGTACCCAGTTCCTCAGATTAATTTACAGAAAGAAAATGTGTCAAAATATTTTAACTCTTGCTATAATATTTATGTTTTAGTTATTATTTTTTGTCCTAGTATTAGGGTTTGAACTCAGGGCTGTATTTTTTGTAACAGTTAACACCCTACCACTTGAACCTTACCTTCACTTATGGTTTTATGCTGGTTAGTTGAATAAACATCCCTTGGTTTTGTCTTACTGACTGGTTTCAAACCTCCATCCCCAGATGTCAGCCTCCCGAGT
Source organism: Dipodomys spectabilis (assembly GCF_019054845.1). NCBI lineage: Eukaryota > Metazoa > Chordata > Mammalia > Rodentia > Heteromyidae > Dipodomys > Dipodomys spectabilis. The sequence goes on along the minus strand of NW_024870970.1, from coordinate 465,870 downwards.
AGTGAGCCACCAGTGCCTAGCAACATTTTCATTTAAAGTAAAATTCAGCTGATGCACTAGTATTTCTAGTTTAAGATTTGTAGTGATATGTTCATTCAATGATCACAGATCACCATTTTTTCACTCTGCTCTGACACTCTTATTTCATATCTGTTTCCATAACATGTAACTCACCTTTAGATAGAGACAATGTGATTATATACCTTCTAGAGGCTACCTGACTTACTATCCTGAAATTAATAAATTCTTTGTAAATTGAAAGGTGAAAGCTATTTCTTTTATTACCTGCATTATTTTTCTCATTCTGTACATTATATTAGACCCTAAATAATAGGAAGTAGTGAAGGAACTGAGCACTAACTTTATTAGGTTATTGATGTTAAATTTGTAATTAATCAATGTTGAACATCTCATTCATTGACTACTTGTATGACCTCATACAGATATCAAGTTTTTGGAAAGCATGCCAGTATTCTGCTCAGTTACTTGGGTAGTGAGGTGTAACTGACTATGACTATCACAAGGTATTTTCATATGTTGGGCTCAGATGCATTCCACCATCTTTACCATTCTATGCTTTCAGAACATGTCCTGGCCTACAGCTATCCACCTGGCCTACAGCTATCCACATGACCCACCGGGCTAGTCTGCAGTGCCTACCGACACAGGTGTTTTTCTTCACATGCTTCGTGAGCATTTTCGGTAAAGTTGAGGAGTGCATCCATTTTTCAGAGGTCTTATGAAAAATTAAATGGTTTGCACAACATGGTGAAACATTATTGGAACAACCAAGGCTTAATATTATTAACATATAACATTACTTTTATTAAAACATAAGCACCTGTCTATTACACTATTAAGTTTAAAAAGAAGATGAAAAGAGCATAAAGAATCTGGTATAAAAAACATATGTATACTTTTTAGGAAAAAGGATATTCTATTTATTTCAACTGTGAGGTATCTCAAATAGCTTTTATAATAGTTTTAGGTTTTTGGAAAAGCATAACTTATATACTTGATTCTATATTTATTATAAGTACTTATTTTATTACTCAGATTAAGAGATATTGGAGAGAAAAGACTCATTAAAGTACAGTTTGAAAATCTGTCACTTGATGACCTAATTGAAGGGGACTATTTATAATAATGATGAAAATCTATACATATTAATCTATTCAATTGGATTCTGAGCTTTTAAACAAGCCAAGAAAATACTTGTTTAATTTTAAATAGCAACATGAATTACAATTTCACAATTAAGTGATTAAGTGCATGAATATCTTAGCAGAATGCTTATTACACATTAACACTATAACAAGATAATATTATTGCTATAGTCATCTTTATCAATATTACTTTCATTAGCAATAGTAAGAATAGCAATGGCATTGGTATTCATCAGTTTAAAAGTTAATATTTTAATAAATGTTTTGAATATGTGGATCCTATTTGATTTGAAATTATGTGAAATCAACACAATAAGAAATGAAGTGCATAGTAAGGGCAATGGTAATCTTATGGTAATATGAAGGAGATTTTCCTGCAGACTTTTGTCCTGTAGATGTGTGTGTGTGTGTGTGTGTGTGTGTGTGTTCATTCTATAGGATACACATTCTATAACATATATACACCCACATACTCTATAGGCTATATATTTTAAAACATACATAATCTATCTGTCAATCAATCAATTAATCTATCTATCTATCTATCTATCTAGGAATATTCTCAGATATACTATTTCCAAATGTTATTTTTTAACAGTAAGAATAAATCTTCTCAGTTCAATAAAGATTGTTCTTTAACCTTTTATCTTTATGTTTATGTGTTCTTATCATTCTTACTGAGAACTGATATTTGAAAACTTTTTCTTTTTTTAATTTTTATTTATTTTTATTGTGAAAATACTGTACAAAGGGGTTACAATAACATGGGCAAAATAATGAGTACATTTCTTATCAAGCATTGTAGCCTCCCTCTTTGTTTCTCCTTCCCATCCCTTCCCAGCCGTCCCCACCCCTTCACCCAATCCTCCCCCCGCCCACCAAAGTTGTAAAGTTCATTTTCAACGTGACAACTTGTACTTCTCATTGTTGCAACAGGTCCACCTGTATCCTTATTTAAACGACTTGTTTTTCCCCTTCCCCTCCACAAATTATACCGACATTAAATACAGTGAAAGCAGGGTTATACTGTGGGGGGGGGGGGACATACAAAGCAATAAAGAAATAATCTTATAAATGCGTTAGAAACAAATGCATGAAAGAAAAAAAACATTTGAATACATATCTAAGGGTTCATTTTCCTAACATCACCTTATCTGACCTTTTCTTCTTGACTCATAAATATACTAGATGTTGCAAATAAGGGAAACCATGGGACCTATGTTTCTTTGGGCTTGGCTTACTTCACTTAATATAATTTTTTCCAAGACTTTCCATTTCCTTAAAAATGGGGCAATGCCATTCTTTCTGATGGAGGCATAGAATTCCAATATTATCAAAAATATTGAGATTTTACGGACATGTGCAGGCATGTCTCTAAAATATGCAGCAATAAACCCAACACACCATATTTTAACCAGGTGCACATTCTTGTTCTTTTACAATAGGGGCATGTCTCTATAATTTGCAGCAATAAACACAACACACCATTTTTTAACCAGGTGCACATTCTTGTTCTTTTACAGTAGGTAACATATGAAATCAACCCATACAACAAAAAGGAATGGATATAGAAAATAAAGCATAATGCAGTATTCTAATCAATACAATATTTTGTAGAGCCACCAGATTTTTTAAGTTTACATTTTTCTTTTACTTTTGTTTGTAGGTGTGGGTTAATGCGTGTGTGTGTGTGTGTGTGTGTGTGTGTGTGTGTGTGTGTGTGTGTACAGTGACTTAAACTCAGAGCCTTGTGTTCTTGTTTGCCTTTCTTTGCTCAGACTGGCAATGTATCTCTTGAATCACCTCTGCTTCTGGGGTTCTGCTATTTAGTTGGAAATAAAAGTGTCTTGGATTTATCTGCCTGAACTGGTTTTGCACCTCAGGTTTTAGAGCTCAGCCTGGTGAATAGTTAGGAGTACAGAAATGAGCCACAGGCAGCTAGCTTTAAGCTTACTATATAAGCACTTACCTTAACAGATAACAATTTCTGACCTACAAATTATTAACCAAACTAAGATGGTATTGCAATTTCTCTTTTAAATATCTAACTTTGAAACTTTGCTTTGAGTTATCCACAGTTTTTTTGTAATCACATTGTCTTCAGAGTATGAAAATATATTTCAATTCCTTCCATACTAGTTCATCTATATATATTAGGTGCTATTACAAACTGGGCATTTTGTCAGATAAATGACAATTTGCGCAAGTGCCATCCTGTGTTCCTTTTTTTTTTTAATCAAATAATAGTGGCTAAGTACTAGGCTAGGGTAACACATTCTACGATTATTCATGATGTCTTTCATTCCACAAGTAACATTTGAAGTTAAGTTTGCAGTATCTAGGTGTAATTAATTTAGCATGGTAGTTGGCCCAGACATCAATTTCTGAGAATTTTTTTTGTTTTGTATTTGTGTAACTTGGGAAATTTTCAATAGGTTTGAATTAATTCTGTCATAATATAAGATGCCTAAATTTTAGTGAAACTTACATAACATGAATGTAAGCACTGACGTATAATAATTTTTATATTGCTTTTTTAAAACAATAAGTTTTTAATTGTGAAAATAATGTACAAAGGGGTTACAATCAAATGAGCAAGTAATGAATACATTTCTTTCTTTCTTTCTTTCTTTTTTAGGGTCCAGTCGTGGGGCCTGAACTCTGGGCCTGGGCGCTGTCCCTCAGCTCTTCAGCTCAAGGCTAGCGCTCTACCACTTGAGCCAAGGCGCCACTTCCAGATTTTTTCTTTTTGCTTATGTGGTGCTAAGGAATCGAACCCAGGGCCTCAGACACTCAATGCAAGCGCTCTAATACTGAGCCACCTTCCCAGCCCATGAATATATTTCTTATCCAGCATTGTTGCCTCCTCCTTTGTTTCCCCTTACCATCCCTTCTCTCCCATCTCCACAACTACATTTCCTCCTCCCCTCTTGCCTAAATTGTAAAGTTCGTTTTTCGACATAGCATCATGTACATCTCATTGTTGCAATGGGTCAACCTGTATCCCTATTTAAACAATTTGTTTTTTCCCTTCCTTTTCCCAACATCAAATAAGTGAAAACAGAGGTTATACTATGGGGAAGGGACATACAAAGCAACAAAAACTCACATGGTACCTTATAAATATGTTTGAAACAATAGCAAGAAAGAAAAAAACACTTTTGTCCTTATCTTGGGGTTCATTTCACTTAACATCATGTTATCTGACCTTTTCTGCTTGTCTCACACATATACTAGTTATTGCAAATAAGGAAATCCATGGGACCTATGTTTCTTTGCACCTGGCTTACTTCACTTAATATAATTTTTTCCAAGTCTTTCCATTTCCTATAATTCTAAAGAAAGATAATATTAGAAGTGAACTCATAAAAACAGAATTTTCTCTGGTTTTTAAAATCATCTGACAGTTGGCTAAATCAAATGACTTTATGAATCCAAAATGAGTAATAAACTAGGAATCTTTAAACTACCTTAAAATGCTTTTTCTAATTTTCATGATTCTCTGAAAACTCTTAGGAACATAACTAGGTAAATATTTGAGAAGTTTTTCTAAAAATATTTAAAAATATTGAGTTTTCATTTATACATGGCATAAGAGAATATTTATTCCATAAACAACAAATACTAAAAAAAGAATATATCATAAAATGACCATTGAAATTCATCAAATTGAACTTTTCTTACCAGTTGGAAATTCTTTATACATCTCTTCTAAATTTACATGCATATCACATTCATCACAATAACACAAACACACACTAACTGGATATTTAATTGTTGTCTTCATTTTACATGGATTGTGTGTACATTTTCTTGATTGCTGTTATTGCTACTGTAGCAGTTTGAAAGGCAATCACTAAAGCTATTGTCGATTCTCAGACTCTTACATCAAGTATAAAAGGAAGTCTGTAAGACACTCAAAAGAAAAATTACTTGCTCTTTGATCATTTGGATTGCTAAGGTTGTAGTTCTTAGAATGATAAAAAACAAAACAAAACACATAGTGATTAATATGTATGTCCTATACAATGTGATTCATTCTTAGAATTCTTTCTGGGTAAATTACAGGCAACAAGGTTATATTGGGTTTCACGTAAATAGTATTTGTTTTCTCATGACTCAGTTGACAGCTTTGAGGGCTGTGCTTATTCAATTTCTCATTCACAAACCAGTATTTTCTTATCTATTAACTCTGGTAGATATCAACTCCCTACAGGGAAAATGGACAGAGACTTTCATTCTGCACAGGTCATCATGCAGAGAGACAAAAGAAGACTAGCTTCCAACAACAGATGAAGAAAGAGGACAAACATTCTTTTCCAGAAACTCCTCACATACTTCTCCTTTCTCTAATTGTATCACTTTGCTGCAAAAACTCTTGGTTGAACAACCCCAATTATCCATAGTTTCCATGTATTAGTTAACTTAGCATCTGTTTTCTAGATTATTAAGGTATTAAGGAAAATGGAATTTTTATTCCTTACATAGAAATTATCCTTCTATAGTCAAATTTAAGTGAAATGTATGAAAATAAAGACATTTTCATACATCCACATTCTCCAAATTGCTACCACATTGCTATCCACATTGCTACCATCCTTCCTTTCTGATTAATGCTTGAGAGTTTATGCACCCTCCGGACAATGGAGTACTCCAAAAAGGGAAGATGGAAAGTCTAGAATGCAGTTGACCAACCAGAAAATACTATAAAGCCCAGGATGATTATTAAGGAGATTTCTGGACAAGACTATTAGAGCTATATGAAAAACCTCTTGTTTTAAATAAGTCATGAATCAATCATGTCCCAAATGAAACATATAAGCTGTCACATATGCATGGAGAAATACTAGTGGGTAATTAGCATATGGAATGATGCTGAAATTTATTTCTTACTAGAGAGTAAATTTAATGATGTGTACTCTGATTTGACCCATTTTGTTTCAGCTAATTTTGTATTTGCTTAGAGCTAAATAACCTCAAAATCTCTTTTGTATCTAACATCCAGCAATTCTTTCACTCTTATTAGTTAATTTAGTGTAAGATCAATGGTATCATATTTGATTGATTTGAGATGTCAATTTCTATCATTTTGACCAGATTATTTGCAGTACCCGAAGTAAAAAATTCTCTTGAAGTATACCTGGCATTTTCTTTACATGCCATTTTCAGTAAAGTGAATGTCAAGCTGTCTAATCTGTGAATATGGACTTAAAACATTGCCCATGTTTTGCTAAGTCTCCTGGGGTTACAAGTAAAATGCCAGGTGGATTTGGCTAGCATTAAAAGGACCCACTTATGTTCTGTTTACTAATTTACATTTTGTCGATTCAAGCTGTCAAGTAATAGATGTCATGTTGCAAAGAATACATTTTAAAATAATTTTTAACTTGAATTCATTTAAGTCAATACTAAATACAATACAGAAATACTTGGTAGAGTGTGCATATGATGCTATGACTAAAATTACTTACCTACCAGCCACATTTTTTTTGTGCATGTGTTTGCTGGTATTGAAGCTTGAAATCAGGGTCTGATCTCTGTCCTTCAGATTTTGCTATTCAGGGTTGGTACCACTAAAGTCTCAACTCCACTTCTGATTTTGGGTGGTGGATTGGAGATATGTCCTATAGATTTCCTTCCTGGATGGCTTTGAACCATGATCCTTAGAACTCAGCCTCCTGAGATACAAAGATTATGGAAGTGAGTCATCAGTCCCTCACTACTTACCAGCCTTCTTATTAAGACATTAACCCTAATATGAATTATGTTTATTATAAAGCAATTGTACTATGGAAAGAACACACACTAGACAGTAACAAACACAGCATTTGTGATAGTGTTAGAATTAGATTAAGAATTTGATAGGTATTTCTTTCTACATACTACTACAATATTTTTGAATCATACTGGGATTTGAATCCTGAGCTTCCTGTTGTCAACCTGTTCTTTACCTCCTGAACTATGCCTTTGGTCTCCAAAAAAATAAATATTTGAGCCAGATGTCTGCAACTCCCACTTATAGCCCTATTCACTCAGGAGGATGAGAGTTGAGGAACGGTGTTTAAAGGCTGGCCAGGCAGGAAAGGCCGTGAGGCTCTTTTTGTTTTTGTTTTTATTTTTGCTTTGGTCAATCATGGGGCTTGAACTTAGGGTCTGGGCTTTGTCTCTGAGATTTCTTCCTAAATGTTAATACTCTACTATTTTGAACCACAGAGCAACTTCTGGTTTTCTACTGGTTAATTGGAGATAAGAATCTCAAGGACTTTCCTACCTGGGCTGTTATCTAACTGCCATTCTCATATCTCAGCCTCTTGAGTAGCTAGAATTACAAGAGTGAGCCACCAATACACAAAAAGAAAAAAGTAGAGCTATGGGTAACCTTGAAAGAGAAAAGCACAGGGACAATACCCAGATCCAGAGCTCAGTTTCCAGGACTGGCACCTATATATTTATATATTTTTTGGGATGAAATTTAAAATTTTACCGATGCTAGGCAACCACTCTAATTTTGCCTGCTTTTCCAGGTGAAATTATATATTTTATATCAAAGTATATCTTGAGTTATTTATTCAATGTTCCACATTTCAAATCTTTGATATTTGCTTGTGAAAAATCATGTAATCAGTGGTTTCTACAAGTGTTTCATTGCCTTTATAATATATTCAGCCTTAAGGCATATTGTATGTTCAATATCAGTCAAAGATTAGGAGGGGAATGACATTATTTGTATTATTTGAAGTTCTTCCTAGTAGAATATATACACACACATGCAGAGCAAAGGTCAGAGAAAGACAGAGACAGAGATAGACAGACAGACAGACAGGCAGGCAGGCAGGCAGGTAGGAGAGAGAGAAGAGGACGGAGGGGAGGGAAAGGGAGGGGACAGAAGAGGAGAGGAGAGACAAAAACAGACTGACAGAAAGACAGTAGGGGCAGAGATAGAGACAGAAGACATTACTATTACAAGAATGTAGGCAATTCCTAGGATTTACTAGGATGCAGAGACAAACATGACATGGGCTAAGCAGGCCAAGAAATTTGTGGCGCCTGTTACATGAATTTCAGTTTAGGCAAACGACCTTTAAATATTAGATAGAGATTACGACTGTATACAACTTTTGTCTTTTAAAAGTAGATACGAGATCAACCATAATACTTTAGACAAAAGGGCTAGATTTTAGGGCATTTATTTATTTATTCATCCACTGATTCATTTCAGAAATAATATAGGATATAGCATGTACTAAACTTCTCTTGTACATAAAAATTCAAATATAAACAAGACTAAATACCATTAATAGCTAGAAACTTAAGGCATAGCATCAAATACTTAAGCTTCAAAAAACAATTATAATGCAATCTTGCTAAGCTAGTTCATTACTTGGTACATAGAAAGGTGCTTACCATCCAGTGATTCATGATTTAAATCACAGCATATAACAATTAGAATCTAGTTCTTAGAAAGTAGACAACAATGAGTTAATTTTGGAAAAGTGTAGGCTCAAGGACACTCAGAAAATCCATAACTCCTAGGCCTGAAGAATTATACTATTTCAAGATTTCACTGGAAATGGCCTTATAGGTTTCCTCATACCAGTCAAAATCCATTGATGAAGTAAATGGGTAACAGTGTTCAAAACAGGGAATGTACTCATTATCTGTCTTATGCAATGGTAACCCCTCTGTACAATACCTTAATAATAACAAAATCATTTAGAATCATCCATTGATATGTACTTCTTTCAGTTCAATTTATCAGCCCTTCCTTATTCAAAGATTTGTAACTTTGCTTATTTCAAAATACAGTATTTAATAAAGTTATCATTTTTGATAAATTGTTTTATCATTTTGATAAATAGCTTTATTCATTTTATTGTATTTTATTTCAGCATTTCCAGTGTCTTTTACACATTTTACCTTTCTCGTCTTCTACTTTAGGATTTCTCCTCTTTGTACATTACCACATATATAAATACATGTTTTGAACATTTATCTGTTAACTTTCCACTGTTTTGTTCACATATTTATAGGTGTTATAAAAGCAAAGGTTTCAATCCTCAGTTGATCACCTGGTTTGAAACTGGAGTATTCTTGAATATCTGATTATTTATCTTAAGTATTTTGTTTTGCAACATAGTGACAATGGTTATATTTAAATATAGTTTCAGGATGAATTGAAATTTTGTATAATATTTATCAAACAAATTAAGTAACTAAATGTATTTTACTACATAGCCAAGCATGGATTTATCAGAGTATAAATTTATTTATCTACAATTAGGTTACAGCCTCTAAAGTATTAGGAATACAGTAGTGCAAGAAATACTTTTTGTACTGAAGAGCTGAGGGACAACGCTCAGGCCCAGAGTTCAAGCCCCATACCAACAAAAAAAAAGGAAAGAAATACTTTTTGTGTGCATGTTGGTACCAGGGCTTAAATTTAAGGTCTGGGCATGGTCATTCAACTCTTTCTACTGAGTCACAGATATGCTTATGACATTTTGTTGGCTAATCAGAGAATCACAGAGTTTTTGGCTTATTTAGCTTTGAACCTGGACCCTCAAATCTAAGCCTCCTGAGGATCCTAGCTAGGATTTCAGGTGTGAGCCAATGGTACCTGGCAGTGAATTCAATTTTTAAAAGAAATAACCTCTATTTCCCAACGCATTATTTAATTTTGACAGAGAATGTATACAATACTTCTTGATACATAAAAAATTGTTGGTATATTCACTTGTTAAAGTAAAGAAAATAAGACCAAATAACCTAAATTGCAGATCTCCAAGACGTTTAAAATAGAGACTGTCTGCATTGAGAGATATACATTTTTTTACTATAACGCTATCTCTCAGAGGATCTAAGGCACACTGTCAATAATTTGATGAGTCCTAGCCTAATAATAATCATAATAATAACCCCTGTTTTCACTGTATTTGATGTTGGTATAATTTGTGGAGGAGAAGGGAAAAAACAAATTAAATAGCGATACAGGTGGACCCATTGCAACAATGAGAGGTATAAGATGTTATGTTGAAAAACGTACTTAATAACTTTGGCAGGAGGAAGAGGAGGAAGAAGGGAGGGCAGGGATGGTAAGGGGAAACAAAGAAGGAGGCAACAATGCTTGATAAGAAATGTATTCATTACCTAGCTCATGTAATTGTAACCCCTCTGTATGGTATTTTCACAATTTAAAATAACCTCATTAAAAGAAAAAAATTATTAGTGTAAAAAGGATTGTAAGATTATCTTTGGTAACATTGTAGTTTTATTTTAACCCTAAATGTATTCTTCATGGTTGCACTTAGATCTGCAATTGAAAGCACCCTTTTTTAATGTTTTCTACACTATCATGTCTAATTCCTGGGCCTGCATCTATTTCTGGCCATTGCATAGAAAATATCAGCTAGATGCAGCTGGGATGACCGTGGCATTGTCAGATTGAACCCGTTTGGAAGAAAATGGTATTATTTTTAGCACAGGTCTTTGCTATATTTCCCTATTGTTCTGTCCTTTTGTACTCACTAGTTTTATTCCATGTTAAAATTAGTATGAGAGAAACCTCATTTTTTATTGAAGTGTGCCATTTCCTTTTTGTCAATCTTGTAAAAATTGTGTGTGTGTGTGTGTGTGTGTGTGTGTGTGTGTGTGTGTGTGTTTCTGAAAACTTACTATTTGGGCTAGGTGGTTTGACACTGGTTAATTGTATTTAGGTTGCTTCCTATTCTTGTTAAACTTTCATTAAGGAATCCTGTTTAAAGCTCATGAAATTTTAGGTACACTCTGTTCTTGTTAATTATGACAACTGTTTTTGTTAATTAAGCCACATCCTGTTGCAAATTGTGGACCACTCTGAGCGGAGGCAAGGGACAGAACCCCTTGCCTTAGGAATAAAAAAAAGTAGCACCTAACTCCTTTAGGTGCTTGCCTGCTAGATTTCAGCTGATGGTCCACCCTTCTGTAGAAGTAAGCTTTGATTTGTTAAGTATCTTTACAGTTAGCACCTTATTATGACCCAATGAATCTTGAGAGTCATTTCACTTAACATCTTTTATGGTCATATGTACATAGCTTTTGAGCTTTTCTGATTGTCTGGTAAAATTATCTTAGACATATGCTAGTTATTGCAAATCACTCTGTACAGTACCTTTACAATAAAATATTTTAAAAAGAAATGTACTCTCTGAATATCACCTTTACAATAGCATAAATAATTTAAAAATGTTAAATTCAGCATGCTAATGTTGAGTTGCACATCGATTTTATTTCTTAGTAATCTGTTCTTAGTAACCTGTTTGTTTGCAAATTGAAGTTCTACTTGCTATTTTTTTTTTCGTGTCTGGACTGTTCAAATAATTTGAGGCAGTGAGCAGCAAGAATTGTGAGTCTCAAAATCAGAGATACAATTTGTTGATGAAGTAGGGTAGTTGGGGCATTAAATCAGCAAGGGAAATGGCTGACTGCCCACTGAGAGGATAGAAGAAATTTCAGCTGGGTGCTTATCAAGAACTGAGAATGTACTTAGAAATTTCTAGGGCTGGTTGGGTAATCTAAGAAATTGTAAGCTCTGAATAAAAATATATGTGTCTGTATCCTGAGTTTTACATCCCGAAAGATGAGTATCCAGCCCACTAGGGTTAGAGTTATGTGAACTACTCAACTAACAACAATCAGTGATCTTACTATACCAGGAGTAAACATAGATTCATGGGGAATAAAATCAGGCATAGCAGGACTTTCTCCTCTGACCATCAATGATGGAATAATCAGTATAATCCTATGGTCACTGTAAGGATCCTTTTAGGGATCCTTCTGTTTAGCTGTTTCAGACTAGGAATTTTTACCAGTTAGGAAAATCTATTTATAATTAATGGAGCCCACTATATGGAGCCTTCTGATGTCTTCCTCCTTCCAACACTTCCTCCTAGGCCTTAAGGCAATTATTATGAGGTAACTATAACGAGGGTAAAAGATTTATGACCAGCCATGGCTGTTAAAACTGTGTATGGCCATTGGCTCACGCCTGTAATCCTAGCTACTCAGGAGGCTGAGATCTGAGGATCATGGTTTAAAGCCACCCTGGGCAGGAATCTCCATGAGACTCTTATCTCCAATATACCACTAGAAAACCAGAAGTGGTGCTGTGGCTCAAGCAGTAGAGCGCTTGCCTTGAGCAGAAGAGCACAGGGACAGCGCCCAGGCCCAGAGTTCAAGCCCCATGACCAACCAAAAAGAAACAACCAAAAACTGGGTATGGCAAAACAAATGCCTGCTTGATTGAATGGATAAAATATTCTGTTGGCAGTTATTATGCATGTGTGGCAGGTAGACCAAGATCTCAGATCTTCTCCTTCCTTTTGAGATGAATAATGGATCCTGCTGGCTTGGCATGCATGATAGCCCTCTTCCAAGACAAGATAACTTGGAGGAACAAGTTCAATAACATGTTGTCATTACTATTTCCTATGATTAAGGACTCAGATGAATTAAAGCCAACTAGGTTGGTTAAGTCAGTTTCCCATAAATGTAACTTCATCTCATGCCGCTCTAGGCAGTGAAGAGAATCAAGAGTTCCTAAGAAAGATATTTGGATACAGTGAAATCCCTTCTTTTGAGGAGATGGGAATGCATCTGCTCTCACTATTGCTAGAGCTCATGTTTGGTAATATTGTAGAGGAGTTAAATGCTTGAAGCTCTTCTGTCAAATGGAGCAGAGGCTGTCCTTTGGTTCATTTTTGGCTATCTCCTTCACCCTGGCATTTTAAAAACCAAAGCTGTCTCCAAGCCTAGGAATCAAATAGCAGCTGGATATGAGCCACGACTATTTTGATGCCACTATTAATATTAATGTGAGCTAGGTCAATTATATCTATTATAACCAAGAGAGGTTTTGTCACTTTTATAGTAAATGGAATTGTAGTACAATTATGACCCACTAGCAAGATGGCACGGGAAGCAGTATATGGTTCTTAATACAATTCTGCTAGAAAATTTGGTGGGTCTATATACCCTGATTTTTTTTTGGGGGGGGGGGACGTCAATGTTGTACCATGTTTTCTGAACCTAAAACCCTAGATGGGACCATCAACTAAAAAGTCAGAGATAGATAGCCTCCTTCATAACTGGCTAACACAATCATTTGGAAGGGCATTATGGACTTAATTCTTTTTTATTTTTGGGGTCTGTCGTGGAGCTTGAAATCTGGGCTTGGGTGCTGTCCCTCACCTCTTCAAGCTAAAGGCAATCACTCTACCTCTTGATCCACAGCACCACTTCTGGTTTTCTAGTGGCTTATTGGAGATAAGAGTCTCACAGACTTTCCTGCTGGGGTGGCTTTGAACTGTAATCCTCAGATCTCGGCCTCCTGAGTAGCTAGGATTACAGGTGTGAGCCACAGGTGCTGGCTATGATCTTAATTCTTATGTCCTTTACATGTCCCTCATGGGGACAATGGCATTAATTGGGAGTTATGCGATTAATTTATAGAATCATCAATACTTCCTTAGACAAATTTCAGTATTATACTATTAGTTAAGTACAGCTGAGGTAGAGAGGCAGATAATGTTAAAAGAATTTGAAGAAAACATCAGAAGGTACAAAGAGGGGGATTGTGAGAAAGGGCATCTTTTCTATCAGCAAGTGTGGCTTCCTTTCTGTTCATCTTGAGAGAATTGTCCTGAAAAATTCCTGCTTTGGCCAGATGGCTTGGCCCTAGTTGATTGTCGTTTAGTTGCATTCTATTTCTGGTACACTTTTTAATTAAGATGCCCAGTTCCTGCTAATAAGACATCCTGTTCCTGTTAACGGATGTATCCTGTTCCTGTTAATTATGTCACATCCTGTTGCTGATTTTAAAGTTGAGCTTAGCCAATCCAAACTGGGGACAAGGCCCTCTGCATTATGGATAAAAGAGGAGCAGCCTAACTGTTTTCTGTGCTTGTTTGCTAGATTTTGGCTGATGGTACACAATTCTGTAGAGGTAAACATTTGTTTTTTTCTTTATTTTTTACCATGTTTAAATAGTTATACAAAGGAAGTGCCATTTAACAAAGATATGTATGAATACAGTAAATCTTGATCAGTGTTAACCATGTGAACATTAACACCACCCTTTGACCCACCCCTTTCCTTTTCTTAATTTTGTATTATGTACAATTACTTCTTGACTGTATTCTCTTCCTCTTCCCCTTTCCATTTGTCTCCCTTTCTCTTCTTGGCCTCATCCCCTCTCATTAATATACCTCTTTCCTAGTGCTTAGTTTGTTGGGCTTTGATGTAGTCTTTCTGAAAATTATGCTACTTGAACTTTCCAATGAGTCTATTATATATCAGTTAATTCATTTATAACCACTTGCATAACTCCCAACATATTTACTTTGTCTTGACAACTTCTTTTTGGGTTAGAGTCCTTATTCCTAGGTGACACATCAACATCTAGAGGTATATCTAACAATAATATGCAGCATGTAGTTTCTTTAAAATTGAATTAATCTCTAAGTAACTTACCATGAGAAAGCACCTTTACAATGTTAAATTTTCTCATTCTTATGACCTCTTTATCTACTTTCCTCTCAGGTCTTTTATATTTGTCAGGGAAATCTGGTTTGAGTTCCGTATATTTTATGTAATAATATTTAAAATATATTTTTATTTTTGTAATTGTGAATAAAATGTGTTGTTTCTAAGCTCCTTGCAGATGGCTAGTTATCATCAATTGTAGTGAAATAAAATTTTGACTTATCAGAGCACACTCATGTGAATAATAGATTATACCACAAACTAATAAAATCTAAATGGAAGCTCAGATATTAAGTGTTGGTTTCTGAAAGATGTAGCATATGAAATCATCTTTCTCATTGGTTCAGGACCTGTTTGTGTTGGAAGCTGATGAATCACATAAGTAACCCATAAGTACACTGAGATTACACATAACTATGCTTATTGTTTATGCTTATTGTTTATGCTTAAGCATAAACTATGTTTATGCTTATTGCATAAACACACTGAAAACTAATTTGGAGTATATTTTTCTAGTTAACAGGCAAGTTTCAACTAATTGAACATAATTGAGACAAGACCACACTAAAGCTACCAGCACAACTATGTTTATTGCAACATTATTTACTATAGCTAAGATATGGAACCAACCCAGATGCCCCTCAGTAGATGAATGGATCAAGAAAATGTGGTATATATACACAATGGAATTCTATGCTTCCATCAGAAAGAATGACATTGCCCTATTTGTTAGGAAATGGAAAGACTTGGAAAAAAAATATATTAAGTGAAGTAAGCCAAGCCCAAAGAAATATAGGTCCATGGTTTCCCTTATTTGCAATAATTAGTATATGTATGAGTCAAGCAGAAAAGGTCAGATAAGGTGATGTTGGGAAAATGAACCCTAAGATATGTATTTAAATGCTCTTTTTTCTTTCATGCATTTGTTTCTAACGCATTTATAAGATTATTTCTTTGTTGCTTTGTATGTCCCTCCCCCACAGTATAACCCCTGCTTTCACTGTATTTGATGTCCGTATAATTTGTGGAGGGGAAGGGGGAAAACAAGTCGTTTACATAAGGATTAAGGTGGACCTGTTGCAACAATGAGAAGTACAAGTAGTCATGTTGAAAACGAACTTTACAACTTTGGTGTGGGGAGGGGAAGATTGGGTGGGGATGCTGGGGGACGCTGGGAAGGGACGCTGGGAAGGGATGGGAAGAGTAAACAAAGGAGGAGGCTACAATGCTTGATAAGAAATGTACTCATTATCTTGCCTATGTAATGGTAACCCCTCTGTACAGTACTTTTACAATAAAAATAAATGAAAAAGAAAAAAATAAACATAATTGAGAATTAGCCAATCATTGGCAGCCAACTGGATATTCTGCAACTAAGCAAATGTTTACTATAATTAATAAGATTTTTTAAAGTTTTTCTTCTGTTTGATCCTCCAAAATTCACTAATGACACTGCTAAGTGGAACTTTCCCAAATTCTATTGATTATGAAATCTGTTTAGTGTGTGCTTCCCAATTCACAAATTATTCTTTATTCAAATAAACCAGTAAATTTCATTTAACAAAGTTTTGGTTTTAAAAGATTATTTTTTCTGTCAGTCGTGGGGCCTGAACTCTAGGCCTGGACTCTGTCCCTCAGCTCTTCAGGTCATGGCTAGCGCTCTACCACTTAAATCACGGCACCACTTCTGGCTTTTTCTCCTTATGTAGTGCTGAGGAATTGAACCCAGGGCCTTGTTCATGCAAGGCAAGCACACTACCACTTAGCCACCTTCCCAGTCCCTAAAGGATTAAAATTTATATGCTAATGCTCAGGTAGATCTCAGGTCAAAAGTATAGTTGGGGCCCATTTGATTAGACATAGTTTTTGAGCGGCTGCATACACACAGGGATTATGTCCCATTATAATACTTTAAGAACTTTCCCAAGTATCTTACTGATGTTATCTCACATTCAAATACTTACAAGTTGGTCTAGTACATATGTATGTGTGTGTTTAATTGAATTTTTAAGAACTACATATTGTTTTACACATTACACAGAAAATGTTACTGAATAGAGCTTTAGTTGGATTATTAGCATTTTCTTCTTTAAGATAATTACAATGATGCTTTGAGTGAGGAAAATAGCTATTTTATTTGGAATGCTAAAATGTCAGCAATAATAACCAAAATATTATTTTAGTTTTATATTTTCTTGTTGTACATTCTTTAAAAAAATCCCCTACAACTTATAATCAATCCCAAATAAGATTGGAAGAAAGTAATTAATCTTTAAAGCAACCAACCTTCAATATGAGAAATGTTATTCTAATTAAGCATTTTCCACTTCTGCAGAAAGGGAGCAAATAACTTAGTGTACTGGGCCTGAGAATTTGATCAAAAGAATAGGTTATGTTAAAAGTGCTAAAAAGAAAAAAAAATCTCTGAGAGATATAACTAATTCAACTGTCTTTTATTGGATCTGGAAAATAAAGCTTTAGAAGTAAGTAAAAACAAAGCAAAACGATAGAACTAGAATCCCTATACTTTTTGGATACTTGTAGTTCAAATTATGGAGATTAGATCTGAATCACATTTGTATTTAACTGTTTGTTCACTTTCCAATTAATGCATACGTTAATAAAGTTGCTTTTTAATAACAAGGCACACTTATTATATTTACACCATTAGTGTTTCCTTAAACTCATGAAAAATTATATTCTCTAATAATATGTTACTTCTGTTTTATTTATTATAGTATACTCATTAAAAGCTATTTTCAATGTTATCTTTACTTTCATCTTTATTTACTTATAGTGCAAAAAATGTGATATGGAAATGGCACTGTGTTCACACTACAAATTTCATTTTCTTTCACTCTGATTATACTTGTTTATAACTTCACTTATTTTTAACTCATATCAAATGGTTACTATAAAATAAAATAAAAGGCAACATATTGTCTCAGTGGTTCAAGACAGAAAATTAAGAGAAATACATGAATGATTTTTGTCCATTTAAGAACTCAAACATTGAAATATATATATATATATATATATATATATATACATATCCATATATACACAAACACAACTCTCTCAACTCTTGCCACATAGACTATCTACATATCTACTATATATCTATCACCCACTGTATATCTAGCTGTTATCTTCTATCTCTGTTATCTATCTACCAAGTATCTCAGTATTACTTATCTGAAATTCTTGGAACCAATATTTTTATTTTTTTCAGATTTTAGAATATGTAGTCTGGCATGCTGTAAGACTACTAAATAAGAAACTTTAAAAACAAAAGTCCTTAGGGTTTTAATTGTACAATAATTTACACCACCCTGCCCCATCTTGCCAAGAAAAGGAACTATTTTTGTACATAGTTTAACAATACCGAATAAGCTACCTTTCCACTAGTCAATATCTCTCAGATATAAAATACACTTCTATTGTTTTAGTGGAATTATTCAATTGTTATAATAATATTGGAATAATATGTCAGGTACAGTTGTCAATAATGATTGTCTATGTGGTAATTTGCTCAAAACACATTTGAAGTTCCCACTTTGAATACACTAAAGAACTGTATGTGAAAAGTTCTTAATAGGAATTTAACATCTCAGCAATAATAACTAAGCATATAAATATATGCACTTATTGGAAAGAGAACAAAGCAGATGTGACTCATAGCTTATCTCTGTAATTTGAAGTACAAGTACATATTCTTTTTTTGTCAAATTCTTAGGGCCAATACAATGCATAGCTTTATTTTCTCCCTTCCTATATATATGAACTATTAGGACATTCCTAGGAAAGTCCAAATTCTGTACTGAGATTGCCGAATTCTGGGAAAAAATGAATTTATGAAATTGTAAAGTGAAATCTGTGTTAGTTTTACTGTCAAGCCTCAAACTACAAATAATATAAACACAGTGTGTGATGAATTCTTTGTTGAGAATTTTTTAAAAGGCATTAAGCTTGAATATGTAGAGGGAAAAATATAACACACAGAGCATTCAGTATTAGCTGTAGACTGAGGTATCCACTTTCAAATATGCACTGAAGTTCTTGGAATATATATCTCTTGCTGAGAAAGGAAAACTCCTGTAACAGAACTCCTGTGATAGTAAAAAGAGCATCGCTTATAGATCTGCTAGTAAACTTTTCTTTCTAGTCATAACATCGATTAAGAACAAAAAGCTCCCTTTATTTTCTTCATATTGATGGTTCAAACCTATAATCCTAGCTGTTTATGGTACTGAGATGAGGATTGTTGTTTAAGGCATTCTGAGCTCCTACCTTCTTTTAACCATACCAAAACCAGAAACGGAAAAGTGGCTTATGTAGTATAGAACCAGCCTTGAGTAGAAACACTAATGGACAGCACCCAAGCACCCAGACCCTGAATACAAGCCTCTGTTCACACACACACACACACACACACACACACACACACACACACACACACATACACACAACTAATAATAATGTGTCTACAGATTGTCACGTGAATATGAAATATTTCCTTCTTTTTATATGAATACATTTTGAAATGTACCTATTGAATTACATATAATTCCATTGTGAAATGCTTTCCTTAATTTATGCATTAAAATTTAATTTTAAGTGGGTGAGAGTGTTATCTATTAATTTTGTTTCAGGTTAATTCCCAATATTTGGCATTATGTATCTAAGGTGTAAGCTGTGTTTAACAGGGATAGAATGTAACTCACAATTCTTCTATTACTCCTGTTAATGTCTGGCTCTGGTCCTACTCTCCACTTTTGCATAGATCCCTTGTGCTTTTTCCTGACCTGTTCAATTTTTCAAATAAAGGGTATCCTTAACAATTTTTTCTACTAGACTTAGCTGATTTTCTGGTACCCTTAATTCATTATATGTTTCTATGGCTGGGTTGTCCTATTGTACTATAAAATTTATTTGCCCATTTCCTATTAAAACATTAAGATCCAGTGCAAAAGAGCTATGTAATTTAGTCATTTTATATTGAATTGTCTTATGCATAGTATTTAGTGGTAAGTATTAAATAAATTCTGTGTTGTAAGTAAAATGTATGAAATTAAAAGTTTCTTTTTAAGTTTTATTAAACATTCTGAAATATAATTCCTTTATATTCAGTCATGGAGCTTGATCAAAGAGCCTGGATGCTGTTGCTCAGCTCTTGCACTTAAGGCTACTTGCACTCAAGGCTAGCACATTACCACTTTAAGCTAAGGCAACACTTCCCATGTTCTGGAGGTTAATTGGAGGTAAGAATTTCATAGACTTTCTGGTCTGGACTAACTTTGAACCGTAATTCTCAGATCTCAGGCTCATGTGTAGCGAGGATTATGGACATGAAAGGTAATTCTTACATTTCAAAAACCCCTCCAAAGTACATTGAAAATGTTTTGTTAAATGTAATGATAGTTAATGATATTCAAGAAAATAATTTTTAAATACATAAAACTTGAAATTATATGTATAATTTTGCTCTTGGAAGGCATTTTAATTCTGGGTGCATCATTATGTTCTTTTTAATTTAATTTAATTTAATTTATGTTTTTTATCCTATACTGGAATTTGAATTCAATTTTGCTTAATTTTTTACCTTCAAGTTTGATGCTCAACCTCTTGAGCCACACCTTCACTTCTGACTTTTCCTTAGTTAACTGAAAATAATGAGTCTCTTGAATTGTCTGTCCAAGCTGGCATTGAACCATGAACTTCAGATCTCAACCTTCTGAGCATGTAAGATTACAGCTATGAAGCACTGGTTCCCTATTCAGAACAATTGTATTCTATGTAAAACAATCATGAAAACAAATGAATAAAGTAGTAGTCCATTTTTTATGACTATGTACTTTTATCAATACAGATATGTTTCTTCAGATGAAAAATATAAACATCATCTTTCACACCTTTGCTATTTTATTATTTAATATAACCATATTGATACTTTCTATTGTATACATATGTCTATTTAGGCATATTCCAAAAGTGTACTTCTTATTTCACGAGTCCTATGTAACATAAATACTTCTTTTGAAAAGTGTATTTTTTAAACAGAGTCTTTAACTTGCAGTTCAATAATTATCATTTGCATTGATTAAAATCTCCCCTCGTCTTTAACAATACACTTTTCTACTTAGAGACACTGTAAATTGTTATGCCTTGTAATGCTCATAACCTAGCATTCTTGTACCCAAGTGCATCTTAATTATTATATTCAAAGACAGTTACTTGACTCCCCCACCCCCAAAGTATTCTTGACTTCCCTCTGCTTTGTTTATGTAATAATGCTAGTTGTTTTTTAGAGTCTCTTGGGTAAAAGTCTGTGATTAATATTCAGTCTGTCTTACTTTGTAATCAGTGTTTCTGAAAGGTTGTTATCAGTTCTCTCCAAGGGCCTTACAAATCCTGAATCAGGGAAACATACCACGGCAATTTAATTAAACTTTGACCTCAGCTTCACATCAATGCCAAAGTTATATACCTACTCATTATCTATGCAGTAAGTGATGGTTCAATCTTTATTTTGCTATTGCAATAGCATGTTTATCTATACATGTATGCATTTGCAGCCACATATTTTAACACATAATATGTAAGTACAGTTGTGAACTGTATACCTGGTTTGACTAAATTGCTTAGCTATCCCTGCCCCTCAAGAAGACAATAAGTATCATTAAGCAGCCCTTCTGGGACAGTCTATCCTTGTACCTTTCCTGTAAATAGTTGCAAGCCTGATAGCTCTGTAGTAAGTTCAAGATGGTTCGTATTATTTAAATATTATCACAGGGCAGTGCAACCTGTTCAAAATCCTATGTGTCCTGGATAAGGTTTAAGTAGCTTCTTTTAAAAGGAACATTAAAATAAGAAAGAAAAAATATATTGAAATTTATACACTGTCAGTAGGAATGTAGAATTCCATTATTTTCTTAGTAAACCTTCCTGAGAAAAGAGTTCCTACCACAAAAGACTAGAGCTTAACGAGTACAAATGAATAAGTAACTGAAAAATAAAGCCTATATAGTAGTACATGTACTAACCCTAAAGGAGAAAAATAAGAAAAAGGTGTCTCTATATTTGCATGATTTTGTAACATTCTGTCTTTGTGGTTTGTGTTTGCATTGTTTTTTATTTGTGTGTGTGTGTGTGTGTGTGTGTGTGTGTGTGTGTGTGTGTGTGTGTACAGGCTTTTAGTGTGAATTTGGAGTCTCTCCCTCTTACTTAGGTATATCCTGTCAAAGCTGGTGCACTACAACTTAAGTCACATCTTCACTTATGGCATTTTGATGATTAATTAGAAATGAGAGTATCATAGACTTTTCTGTTCAGCTTAGCTTCAAACGATCATCCTCTGATCTGAGCCTCCTGAGTAGTTGGGATGACACATATGAGCTGGCACCCTTGATTCTATACTTTTTCTAAAAACATTTCTAAATTATCTACTGTGAACTACTTGCCATGCTCTCTAATTTATCTTATAAAGCTATGCAATGTTTTGTGCCATTATTGAACAGATAAATATAGGTGTGTCAACTTACTTATTAAAATAAATAAGCGTTATGATAAATCCTAAATACTTCATGTTAAATAAAAATATTTCAGAGGCCAGGATATAGATTGTAAGATAGGAATGCCAAGATGCTAACTTAGTTCCTCACAAAAATAATGCAAGTAAGCAGTCATCACCACAGAGTGTAAGAAAATAAAGCTTATCATAAAGAGAGAAGGGAAACATTTTGAGAAAAAATGTCATGGTGTTAATGGTCTCTGTGATCTTAACATACATATTTCAAAGTGAAAAAAATCAGCAATTGTAAGCAAATATTCAGAATTGCTTTTGAGGATCTTATTTCTTTTTCATCACTTAATTTCTGATTTGACAAGTGAACAGGTTTAAATCATTAAATAGAATGCTTATGTCATTAGGTCTTATTTTATATATTTTAAGTGGAAATTTACCTAAAATATAATGAATCATTCAAGTATGTTGACTTTTCATGAATTATTTACTCATTAATTTGTGTCTATAGGAAAACAAGTTCAGGTAACATTCAGCACTTAGTTATTTCAACATAGATTTCAGAAATAACCATTTTTCATAAGGGATGTGTCAGTTTATATCCTTTAATGTGAAGTATAATGTGTGCATTGTTGATTTATAAAGTTTATGAGTTTATGAAATTTTTTTGAGTTCACTAAAACTGATATTTGTCTGAGACACAGATAACAAAGGAACATGGACCCCGGTTCTTTTTTAAGAAAAAACAATCAGCAGGAACAAAAATCAAACCACAGAAAGGGCTTTGTGAGCAAATTGTAATGAATTGTCAGCATACAGGTAGGATTTGGATCAATTTCAAATTTTTCAATGCCTACTGTAAATTATTTTGACTGAAATCCTAAGTGGTTTACTTGCATTCTCACCCTACATCCCATATCTGAAGATTATCTTTCATAGTCTTATTAATGATGTCTTTCTGAAGCTTCTAGTGTTACCTGCTCAACATTTTTTAGGTCTAGATCAAATATTGATATAAACTGTAATCCTTTCCTCAAATAATGTGTCACATTTTGGTCCAGTGTCTTCTTTCCTACCTATGCAATTAACCACAGATATGCTTCAAAAGGAAGAAATAACTTTTTGTCATTGAATTCATCCAGTTTGTATGAAATTGGTTTTTATGATTAGAATGAAGTATATAAGTTAATACATTAATGAATAATTAATGATTATGCAATGATTCATCTCACTTAAACCACCCTAATTAAGGGCTGGTAAGTTGGCTCAGTGGTAGAGTGCTAGCCTTGCATACATGAGGCCCTGTGTTTGATTCCTCAGCACCATATAAGCAGAAAAAGCTGGAAGTGGTACTGTGGCTCAAGTGGTAGAATGGTAGCCTTGAGCTGAAAAGCTGAGGGACACTGCCCAGGCCCAAAGTTCAGGCCCCACGACCAACAAAAACCAAAAACACGCTAACTAATAAAAATATTATTTCTTTTTAATATCATACTCAGCACAGTTTCTGAAACTTAGTGCTAAATTTCTATCACACTGACAAATACAATCCAAGATGATACAACTAGATGTATTTATTGGTTGCCTACAATATACCAAAGAATGAAGCTTTGTAGTTTAACATATGCTTACATTTAACTTCTGTGTGTTTATTAAGTAACATCACAATACCTGATTAAGGGAAGTGGAACTTATCAGAAATGTTATGTGATTATTAAAGGTCATGCACTAATAAATAGAGTAACAACTCACTCCAGGAAAGAGCTTTTCCAGAGTAGAATGGGAAATAGTAAATGGTTATGTTGAAAATAAGTTTTCTTTTTTTGCGGGGGGAAGGGTTCCCGTCGTGGGGCCTGAACTCTGTGCCTGGGCGCTGTCCCTCAGCTCTTCAGCTCAAGGCTAGCGCTCTACCACTTGAGCCAAAGTACCACTTCCAGCTTTTTTTCTTTTTGCTTATGTGGTGCTGAGGAATCGAACCCAGGGCCTCAGTCATGCAAGGCAAGTGCTCTACAACTGAGCCACCTTCTCAGCCTGAAAACAAGTTCTCTATGTAGAGAAATACAAGAGTGTATTGAAGAAACTTTCACATGATTGAAGAAGCCATTTTTAGGGAATATAGTGTGACTATAGAAGCAGGCAAAACAGAAAAGAGTGACAAATAATCAGACAGTTAATTTGAAGAAATATATAGACAATACAGAGATACTTATTTTAAGCTTTGTGCCTGAGGAAGAATTAAGAATTTACATGGTATTATCCATATGCAGAATTTTTTAAAGAAATAAAAATTATGAAGTTACTGAGATTACTCATATTTGTCAAATATGAAAGTATTTAAAGAGAGAGTCTATTTTTCCTTATTTTTTTCTTCCCCCATCTCTATTTCAACTCAGTATCTTTTACCTGTTCATCTGGTGTTCTTTCACTTGGACCCTGTCTCCAGTCTTGCTTTTCTTGCTGAGCATTTTAGAAATAAAGTTTAGTGGACTTTGTTGCCTGGGCTGTAAAATAATGAGAAACTGCCTCGATGATGATGTGTCACTATTGTCTCTTTTGCCTTTTACTGAAACCATCTGTCCTCCCTACAGCCATGATCCTCTGCCTCAGCCTCCTGACTAGCCAGAATTAGATGCATGAGCCACTAGCAGATGGTCTGAAGCCAGATTTGCAATAGATCATTTAATGTATGATCAAGATATTTGGTCAAGTCTAAGAAGATAAGTAATTGTGAATCAAAATAGAAGTGTCTTTAAATGCCTAGTTCAGGACAAGTAAAGTTCTGAGTTTCATAAACCAAGTGTTCTGTGAACTGAACTATCCTAAATCAACAAAATTCTGTTATTCTGAAATTTTCAATAGGCCACTGAATTACCATTTAGTCTCACCCCTCTGTGTTTCATAGAACCAAAGGAGATGCTTCTGAAAAATAAAATAAAAGAAAGGAGCATAATCTAAGTCTGTAACTCAACTTAGCAAGCTGTTTAAATAAAGGACAGAAGTTAGTAATATTTGTTGTTTATAAGTAAGGTTTATGTGGGTTTTGCTTGGTTCTCCTAGAGATTTTCTTTTGGGGGTCCAGTTGTGGGGCATGAACCCTGGGGCTGTGCACTGTCCCTCAGCTCTTCAGCTCAAAGCTAGCACTCTACCATTTCAGCCACAGCGCCACTTCCTGCTTTTTTCTTTTTTCTTATGTGGTGCTGAGGTATCAAGCCCAGCTCCTCAGTTATGCAAGGCAAGCGCTCTACCACTGAGCCACCTTCCTAGCCCTCTTCTAGAGATTTAAAGGAATGAATACAGGGTTTGGGACAGAGTTTGCATGGTGCAGCACTTGTCTAACATGAGAAAGCCTTAAGTTTAGTGCCCAATACTTCAAACATAAAGAGATCTAGAATTCCATCAACTCCAAACTCTGTAGTTATTTGTGATGTTTGAGAAAGGGTAATTCTGTAAGAAAACAAAATTAGCTTCCACATTCAGAAAATAATACAAGGTAAGAATTTAATGCTTCATCTGTATAAAACACATTTTTACTTTTAAATCCGCTTTGACGAATGCATTCCAACATTATCCCGTGCCTTGCACTTTATTTATTTTAAACTATTTTGTGATGCTTTGAAGTAATATACAATGAACTACAATTGCATTCTTGCCAATTAACTAAGCTTTCTGGCTGACAGGATATCAGGTAATATGTAGTTTCTCAGAAATATATTTGAAAATACAGAGTCAGTAGTGTGTACAAAATCAGGTCATTAAAGTTAATGAACTTTTACATTGGCAGTTTTCAGAAATTATGCCAATTAAAATGGAATACATTTGGCCACTAACATCTGGTATTATTCAAAGATTTTAATGTCATGTAAAAGAAAAACTAGTTAATAGGAAGAATGAGGATAGCATATCTGAAAGACATTTCTCTTCCACAAATCATGCCTTCGCTGTTTTCCCCACAATATACAGTTTTGTTACCTCAACTCTGGAATGAGACCCTGCACATTACTGCCATATCCTGCCTGAGCATCAGGGAACAACCACCAATTGGTCACTAAGGAAATTTTCATCATGGCACAGAAGGAAATGGCTTTCACTCAGACCACATGAGAACACAGATCATTGTCAGAGAAATCTCCCTAAATGTAAGGAAAATGTGCTTTACATATGATTGGAAAAGCCGCAGGTTACATCGGAGCTGCTGCCAAATTAATTTTCCTATTTAATATCATTTCTCCGTCATAACAACCCTGATATCATTATCAGTGTGAACAACCCTTTGGTTGATCAGATTTGATCATTAATTCATGGAAAGAATTCCAAAGAATTATTTTGTAGTCCATGTAAGTTACCCTTGCACTATGGGTTCCCCCAATTTCTCTTTAGCAAATGAAATATCCCACTGAGATACGATATAAACCACTTGAAGTGACTGAATGCTACAGAGTATTTTATCCCTACAGTTTGTACTCTGAGATGCAATACATACTCTTTGATTTTGAAATCAGAATGCTCTGCATACAAATCTTGATTTCATCATGTGTAAAAATTCCTTACTTGCGGGGAGCCGGGGCGAACGCAATTAGACACCGCCCGCTCCCTTGTTGCTTTGAGGTAAACAATTCCATATTAGGCAGTGCTTGGCAGGACGGTGGGTCCTGGGCTTTGCGCATGCGGGAGCCACGTAAAGTCCCCAGCCAAACCCGTGGCACTTGGTGATGGTGAAAGGCAGACGACCAATGATAGAACGACACGTGTCCCTATTCCCTATATAAGCGGCCATGTTTTTTGTGCACGCTCTCTCGCGCTCAAGCTCTCCTACAAAGAAGAAGGCTCTCCAATAAAGTGTGATCTGAGAAGACTCCTGGTGTGGTGGTCGTTCTTCCTCGCTGGCCGAGAAGGCATTCTCCGCAAGTGGTGCCGAAACCCGGGACCCACGCGAGAGGCCAAACAGGAGCCAGAACTCAACACACAGAGAGGAGACATCAGTAAGTATCCCCCGGTATGCTGTTTACTGTAGATTATTGGTTGCTTGCATGCTTCTTCCCTTGTGGTTTGTTTTTCTGGTGGTTCTCTGTGCTTGCCTACGTTGTGGGGAGCCTGGGAAGGTGTGCCGCTGTTAATAGCCTCAGGCCTTAAGGGCGCACCATGGGCAATAGTCAGGGGACCGTTTATGGAGCAGCGGATTTTTACACTCCCTTACAGGCTTTGTTAAGGCAGCGAGGGCTAAGAGTGTCTAAAAGCACCGTTAAAAGCGTTCTGGGCGATTTCCATGAACATGCGCCCTGGTTCACAGTTTCCAGGGACCTCACTCTTCCTTGCTGGGACAAGTTGGGTAAGGACCTGACTAGGGCTCAGGAGGAGGGTCAAGTAACTGGTGCAACCCTCCCCCTTTGGCGGATGGTGCACGCCTGCCTCGAGGAGGGAGGGTCCGATTTACTCCAGGAGGGACGCAAGGCATTGATGCAGCATCAGGATAGTCTATCGGATTCAGCATCCAGTAAAGGGGAGGAAAATAGGCCAAAAAGGAAAAAGGAAAAAAGACAAAAGGATCCTAAAGAGTTAAAACAGGAGGGACTGCAGCCCTCACAAAAGGAAAAGGAAAAGAGTCTTAGGGACGACCGCAAAGAGGAGGTCTCGAGGGGACCCCTGTACCCTTCTTTGGAGGAATTTTCAAACCGGTTCTCAGCCCTACATGTGCAAGTGCAGGACCAAGAAAATAGTGACCCTGTGGGTGACTTTGAGGAGGAAATGTTAGAGGAGGAGGGAGAGCAGCTCGATCCAGCTGACTGTGAGGACTTAGAAAAGGCTGCGGCTGAGTATGAGGCAGACAGATATGGGGGGTGGCGTCCACTAGGGGTGGGAGTACCGCAGCAGCCAGAAAGGAGGAAAGGAGCTGGCCCTCGCCCATCGGCCCCCACCCGCCGTACCCGCCGGCGGGGCGGATTCACTTTATAAAAGGGAGCACATGGTCGCGGCTGGCGGCCGCCTTTCCGGTTTTTGAAAATCCAATTACTAATGAGAGGAGTTTTGAGCCAGTTTCCTACTCCCAGCTTAAGGATTTAGTTGAGGCAGTCCGGACTTATGGAGTGACGGCTAATTATACCACTGCCCTGCTCCGAAGACTGACCGTTAATGCTATGACGCCCACGGACTGGTTTGAGGTAGCCCGTACCTGTCTTAACCATGGGCAATTCCTCGATTTCCGGTCTATTGTTCAGGACAAGGCTCAAGCCCAATACAGACAAAATGTCCATGACAGGCACCCGGATTGGACCGTAGATATGCTTCTTGGGCAGGGACCCTTTGCTGTAGGTCAAACAGGATATCCCTTTGAAGTGTATCGACAAGTGAATACTCTTTTTTACAAATCCTGGTGAGCCCTCCCAAACAAGGGAGAGACGGCTGGCAATCTAACAAAAATCACTCAGGCCCCTAATGAGCCATTTTCTGATTTTGTTGCCCGTATGCTGGAGACAGCCGAGTGGGTGTTAGGAAATTTGGAAACAGCCATGCCATTTGTACAACAAATCATTTTTGAACAAAGCACCAAGGAATGTCAGAGGGCAATTACCCCAGTTAGAACTCAAAGCCTGGAAGCTTGGTTAAAAGCCTGTAGAGAGGTGGGTGGCCCCCTGACCAATGCGGGGCTGGCGGCTGCTGTCTTGTCAGCTGCCAGGGCCGCAAAAGATAATAAAGGAAAAGGATGTTTTCGGTGTGGTCAGTTGGGACATTTTAAACGGCAGTGCCCACAAAATGGTGGTCCTGCGCGAAACACGCCCAGGCCGCCAAGGACTCCAGCGGTGTGTCCTCGTTGTAAAAAGGGGAAACATTGGGCCAACGAATGCAGGTCAGTTAGGGACATTAATGGACATCTTATCCCCCAAATTATTTCAAACACTGATTCGGAACCAGAGCCAAAAAACGGGAGGAAGGGCCCTCGTCCCCAGGGCCCGAAAATTTATGGGGCATTTCAGACTCCAGCTCCCGAACAGCACCCACAACAACCCCCCAGCCAAAAAGAGCAACTTCAGGCTCCGCAGGTTGGACCTCTGTGCCACCTCCGGACTGGTATTAACACAGCAGATGGGAGTCCAGATTGTAGAGACGGACATGACAGGACCCCTAGATGAAGGCACTGTAGGAATAGTTTTAGGACGCTCCTCCTCCACAATGAGAGGATTAATAATTTTCCCGGGAGTGATTGACCCTGACTATACGGGGACTATCAAGGTCCTCTGCCATGTTCCCCATGGAGTGGTGTTCATTTCTCCCGGGGATAGAATCGCACAGCTCCTGCTTTTGCCTTCTCTTCACGGCAACTTCCCTGCCAAGGAGATAAAGAGAGGAGATAAAGGGCTAGGCTCCACAGGAGTTGACCTTACATGCCTGTCCATAACTCTAGACCAAAGACCCATGCTAACTCTCCAAGTGGAAGGGAAAAAATTTGAAGGACTGGTAGATACAGGGGCAGATAGAAGCATCATCCGAAGAGGGGAGTGGCCAAAGCGATGGCCAACTCAGAAATCCTCCCAGACCTTGCAAGGGTTGGGCTATGCTGATGCCCCACAGTTAAGTGCAAAAGAATTGACTTGGAGAACGGATGAAGGCCAGGTTGGAAAAATGCAGCCATTTGTGGTAGACGTCCCTGTCAATCTTTGGGGAAGAGACGTGCAGCAACAGCTGAAGTTAACTTTAACTAATGATTATTCTGAGGCCAGTCAGAACATGATGAAACAACAAGGATTTGTTCCGGCCTTGGGGCTTGGTGGATGTCTCCAAGGACGCAAGGAGCCGATAGAGCCACTTCCTAAACAGGATAGAAAGGGTTTGGGTTTTTCGTAGGGGCCTCTGAAAACAAGGCTTCCACTGAAGGTGTGGTGCCCATACCTTGGTTAACACAGAGGGCGGTGTGGGTTCCCCAGTGGCCCCTCTCTCAAGAAAAATTGGAAGCAGCTCAAACTCTTGTCCAGGAACAGCTGCAGCTGGGGCATGTTGAGCTTTCAGTGTCATCTTGGAATACCCCAATTTTTGTGATCAAAAAGGCCTCCGGAAAATGGAGATTATTACATGACCTTAGAGCAGTAAATGCCCAGATGCAAATTATGGGACCCATCCAAAGGGGACTTCCATTGCTCTCTGCGTTACCTCGAGAGTGGCCTATTTTAGCTTTAGATATTAAGGATTGCTTTTTTTCCATACCTCTTTATGAAAAGGATAGGGAGCGCTTTGCCTTTACTTTGCCCTCTGTTAATCATGAAACCCCGGATGCTCGCTATCAGTGGAAAGTTCTCCCCCAAGGGATGGCTAATAGTCCAACAATTTGTCAATTGTTCGTGGGAGCTGCATTGACCCCTATTAGGAAAAATTTTCCAAAAGTACGGATTATCCATTATATGGATGATATTTTGTTAGCTGCTCCCTCGATAGAGATTCTCCATAGAGTGTTTGGGCGGGTGTCAAAAACCTTAGCTGATAAAGGATTGATTATTGCCCCTGAAAAGGTTCAACAGACTAGTGTTGTTCAATTTCTGGGAACCATTGTTTCTCCCACTGAGATTAAACCACAAAAACTTTCCATTCGAACTGGTCATCTTAGAACACTTAATGATTTTCAGCAATTGGCCGGAGACATTAATTGGATAAGGGGATTTCTTTATCTCCCTCGGTCAGAGTTGTTACCTTTGTTTGCCATTTTGGAGGGTGACCCTGAAGTCACCTCCTCTAGGTCCCTGACACCTTTAGCACTAAATTCCCTACAAAAGGTTGAGGCAGCTTTGTCTAGGGCTCAACTTTCACGGGTTGATTTAAAATTACCTATCGATTTATGTATATTAAAAACGAAAAATTATCCCACGGGGGTTCTTTGGCAAAATGGCCCCTTGTGGTGGCTTCATGGCAACTCGGTGGGAGCAAAGACAGTCCAATATTTTCCTGAATTAGTGGCTAAACAAGCACTTTTGGGCATAAAGTATTGTTTGATGCACTTTGCAAAGATCCCAGATAAATTAATCATTCCATATACCCGTGAGCAAGTTGAGATTTTGGCCGCTACAGTGGATATATGGGCAATTCTTGTTTGCTCGTTTCCCAATGTAATTGATAATCATTATCCTAAGCATCCCCTGCTTGCCATTGTTAGTAAAAACCTAGTGTATTTTCCTGTCGTTACTTCAAAGGAGCCCCTAGTTGGTGCCCCGACCATCTTTACGGATGGATCTAAATCTGGACAAGGTGCCTTTTTTGTTCAAGGACACAAACAGCCGGTGATCTTTAACTTTCGCCCAAATGTCCCAATGGCTGTTGAAAGTTTAATTGTGCTTGAAGTCTTTAAAAGATTTGATCAACCTTTTAATTTATTTTCTGATTCATTATATGTTGTAAATGCCGTTGCCTCCCTTGAAGTTGCTGCTTCAATTAAGCAGGCCAGTACAATTTCTAATGTTTTGTTACAGATTCAATCCCTTATTCTAAATAGAAAGCACCCCTTTTATATTGGACATATTCGCAACCACTCTATGTTGCTGGGCCCGATGGCAAGGTGTAATGATTTGGTCGACCAGGCAACTCGGGCTGTGGCTCTGATCCTGTAGAATTGGCAAAGGACTTTCATAGATTGTATCATGTACCCTCAAATACCCTTAGGAAAAAATATAATTTACCTAGGCATGTGGCAAGAGATATTGTTAAAGCCTGTAAATTTTGTGTTACCTTTCTTCATCCTCCCCATGTGGGGGTAAACCCCAGGGGGTTGAGACCAAACACCCTATGGCAAATGGATGTGACTCATTTAACAGAATTTGGTAAATTAAAATATTTACATGTGTCTGTCGATACCTTTTCCGGTGTCATTCATGCTACACCTCTGGCAGGAGAAAAGGTGTCTCACATCAAAATACACTGCTTAGAAGCTTGGGCAGCTTGGGGAAAGCCCCTTAGACTTAAGACGGATAATGGCCCTGCTTATACTTCCCATGGTTTTCGTGCCTTTTGCGCACAAATGCAGGTTGCCCATACCACAGGATTGCCCTACAATCCTCAAGGACAAGGTATAGTAGAAAGAGCTAATAGAAGCATAAAAGAAATGCTTCAAAAACAAAAAGGGGGAATTGCTGAGTCAGCGTCCCCCAGGGAAAGACTTTCTCTTGCGCTCTTTACCCTTAATTTTTTAATTCTAAATGACAATGACCAGTCTGCCGCAGATCGGCATATGACAAGAGACCCCATGGATACTAAAGACATGGTTATGTGGAAGGATGTTATTAATAATAAATGGTATGGACCGGATCCGGTTATTACGAGATCCAGGGGAGCTGTTTGTGTTTTTCCACAGGATCAAGAAACACCACATTGGGTTCCAAGTCGGCTAACGAGACCTGTCAAAGAAAACCAGGACAAGGAGGAAGATGATCGTGAAAGTGTTGAGTGTGACAATATTACTGATGGTCAAGATCTGCCTCAGCCAGGGGGAACTTTGATGGGGAATCCTGTCGGTATTCCCGAGGCCGATGCCAGTCAAACATGATGCCAGACTGTTCCCACGGTTATTTGGGACCAACAGGACCATGGATATCCCATATATTTTGCTAGATGCAGAGGAAGCCCCACTGGGGGACAACAGGTCCCTTGATTTGCAGGGAAGCCTGTGCTTTCAACTTGTCCGAAATACGTCCCTTTCTTCTTATTCCTCATGCATTTTGCTTACATCACAGACAGCAGGCTGGTTTGACATTCCTCGTGGGCCACTTTGTTATCAGGCCAATGCCTCCTGGGTCAGTGGGTGGTGGCCAGCAAGGAGGGAGGAAGGCGATTTGCCTAGCTTTCCAAAGTGGGCTCCCTTCTGTGTTGGTCGACATTCGGGAAATGCCTGGCCCTGGACAGGTTGTCAGTCCCGTACTGGGACTTGGGTTACTAAAGACAAGACCTTTTTCTTCTCCCCTGGTATAAGCACGGGGTTTAATCAGACGTATAAGGGACGAAATTATACTGATCAAAATCCCAATCAGGCATATGTTTCTAACCCCTTTGACAATTGGTTGTTGTGTGGTGTGAATGGGAGTTGTATGAACTTGGAGCCCCTGGTTATGATTGGTGGGGGAAAGATCGGGTTAAGCCAGTTTGGGTGGAGTTCCTCCAAACCATGGGCTTCCTGGGACCCACAGGAAAAGTTAACTGCAATCTCAGCAGGCGCAGCCACACCACTCAAGTGGAGGACCGATACAGGCTGTCATGACGACGGAGTTAAGCCATATAATAACATCACTTATGGTCCTACCCCAGTTTGTGTGTATCCCCCATTTGTCTTTGTTGTTAGCAACATAGATCCTGCTAATTGTACTAATAGTTCTTGCTTCTATGCTCAATGTTGGAATGCTTCTAGATATGAATATGCCGTGATAACCTGTATGCCTCGCTGGGTGCCTGTGCCCGTTAATGCTTCCAATGCGTTGACCTTGTTTAGACAAAAGAGAGATTTTGGCATTTCTGCTGCTATAGTTACAGCTATTTCCTTGGCGGCTGTAGGAGCTGCCACAGCAGCCGTTGCAATGAGCCATACGGTACAAACGGCACAAACCTTAAATAATCTTTCTGCCAACGTAGCCCATGCCCTGGATGTACAGAGGGGCATTAATTCTCAGTTGCTAGGAGGATTAATGGTGGTCAACCAAAGGATTGATCTTGTCCAGGAACAAGTGGACACCCTTTGGCAAATTGCTCAGCTTGGCTGTCAGTGGAAGTATGAGGGGTTATGTGTGGCAAGCATTCAGTATGATAACCTTACCCAAGCTGCAAACTTATCTAAACAGTTGTCGAGTTATCTTCTAGGTAACTGGACTGGTGAGTTTGATGATATGCTGGATCAGCTGCGGATCGCCATTGTGACCGTGAACTCAATGCGAGTGGACCCTGGATTGGTGGAGGGACTCCAGTCGTGGATCTCTTCTGCAGTCTCCTGGTTTAAAGAGTGGGTGGGAGTCGGAATGTTTTTAGCCTGCTGCCTGGGAGGATGCGTGGTCTGCCTATGGTTGGTCTGTCGCCTTCGAGCCCAAACCAGAAGGGACAAGGTTGTTATCTCGCAAGCATTAGCCGCTTTGGAGAGTGGATCCTCACCCCAGATCTGGCTTTCAGCCCTTAGAGGCCATTAAGCCTCACAAGCTTGCATAGCCTTTGCACCCCGAGGGATCAAGGGATCTCATTGCACCGGGACAGGTATGCAACTTGCAATTTGGGACAGGGTGCGAGGCAAGTGCACTGCACTTGAGGAGGACCACCTCCTCAAGAAGAGCATGTTGGGCTGCAAGTGGGTTGATGCCCAAGATCCCACCTCTGCAAAAAAGGCATCGGACGGGCCTGGTCATCACTGGGGAAGGCGCCCCTCAGGCGAAGGCCAGTGCAAGGTCCTCTCATTAATGTTTTAGACAGAGGCCCAACCTCTACTCTTACCTGTTGCCAAAAAACAAAAAGGGGGAACTGTGGGGAGCCGGGGCGAACGCAATTAGACGCCGCCCGCTCCCTTGTTGCTTTGAGGTAAACAATTCCATATTAGGCAGTGCTTGGCGGGACGGTGGGTCCTGGGCTTTGCGCATGCCCGAGACACGTAAAGTCCCCAGCCAATCCCGTGGCACTTGGTGACGGTGAAAGGCGGATGACCAATGATAGAACGACACGTGTCCCTATTCCCTATATAAGCGGCCATGTTTTTTGTGCACGCTCTCTCGCGCTCAAGCTCTCCTACAAAGAAGAAGGCTCTCCAATAAAGTGTGATCTGAGAAGACTCCTGGTGTGGTGGTCGTTCTTCCTCGCTGGCCGAGAAGGCATTCGCCGCACTTACTATTCTGATTCCTTGATTTGTGAAGCAGAAATAATAATATAATTCTTAGAAGCAAATCTTCAAATAGAATGTTAGAGGGTTTTCCAGTAACTGCTCACTCAGGATATAGTTCTGGTGAAGCACACCCAATTGCAACTTGGTGTTTCTGTGCTTTGGCCATATAACTTAGAGATAAAATAGATTTTCCAACCCCAAATTTAAGCCCTTCCAGTATCTTTTCAAAGTTTTTATTTTAGTAGAGTATTAATAACACCTAACATGCAAGGTTATTTTGTATATTACAAATATAATAAATATATCATAGCAAGGATTAAGGATTGTTTGGTTCAATTGTTATTTTAGTCTTTGTATAAAACCTTACATTTTCTCTTTTAAGGATTTAAAGAGATAAAATGAGTAGAGTAAAAATTCCCCCTAACACAAAGCAAACAGAACACAAAGGAACAAGGTGTTCAGGGTGGTAATATCTGGTAATATCTCTAATCAGTTTGGCTATTGCAGAGTCTATTAAGAAACAGATGAATACCCAGAATGTACTGCACCCCTGTAATTTCAGCATCCAAAGAGTCAAGTATTATGAGGAGCAGACCACCCTGGGATACACTGTCTTATAAAGAGAGAAGAATAAGAGAGAAAGGAAGGAGAAAAGGAAGGGAGAAATGGAAAGAAAGAGGGATAATGAGAAAAAACAGAAATAGAGAAGAAGGAATGAGAGGGAGAAAAGAAGAAAGCAGGGAAAAGAAGTGAAGGTTAGAGAAAAGGCTTAAAATAAGATTTAGTTGTACTTTATGGAGATTATTAGGGGATTGTGCTATACTTCCACGTAACCAATAGTCTTGATTGCCTTTTACAATAGATAATACTTCCTATGTATATATAAAAGGCAAGTGGTCAGTTAGCATTCATTCCACCTTACTTTTAACCCATGGAATCTTTTAGTTCCTGCCCAGTCAAATAAGAGGGGATGCATATTTTTTAATAGTCCTATCTTCTTATTATATACTATAGATTTGTGGTCATTAGTTCTATCTCTTACAGTAGAAAATGGTGTTGAGCAAACTTAGGCCTTTTCTGCATAATAAACTATTGTTTATTTCTACTCTGTTTTTATCTTATCTGAGAACATAAAGCTGCAATTTCAAAGTCATTAGGAATAGAAAGTCTGTCCTACACTTGAATATCCTTCATATGAAGTGCAATCCTGAGGAAGAATTTAATGATTATAGTAGCAGACTGATGCTCTCAACACCCCTGAAATTCTGGCAGGAAGGTCATCCTGCAAGGAACTGCTCAAAGCAGAGGTGAACAGCTCTGCTCAAAGCCCAGAATAAGCACTTCACTAGGATGATTCCAGAGGTGAAACTGGTTCTTACTCTTCTTACCTTGTCAGACACACATCTCTCTGGCTTTATTTTAAATTTAGTACTATGGCTGACATCAAATGGAGGACATAAAGGCAGGCACTGCCTCAACATCCACAAGAGCGTGAACTGAGTTGCTAAGCTAGAAACTGCATTTCTAATTTCACCCATCCAACTAATTTGAAAATTTGAATGCTATCACCACAAATATGTCTCTTACCTCCTCCAAATAGTACCTGCAAAAGAAGTCGTTTTCTTAGGTGGGCATAAAGATTATAAACAGAATGAGTTCTGCTGACCCTCACCAATATGTAATTATTCAAATGTTGTATTTAATATGCGTCTCATTTTATAATGTTCAGATTATCTTGTGTCATACTTTTAAATATTTTAATATTAAATATTTTAATAGTATTGTTTAATCCATCAGCTAATTCAGCTAAAATGGAAATGTATTTTCTTAGGAAAATAAAGTCTCCAGGAAGAATGAACATACTGAGAGAAGAAGAGACCAAGATTTAACTCTAAATTTTAGAATGCTTTTTCAAGGGAGATCATCATGAAGATGAGCCATTAACAACACATGAATTAACATCATAGCAAAGTCACTAGAATGTAATGGTAACCAAAGATAAATGCTTTAAAAGCCCTTATAAGTCAGAACTATTCACAGAAAACAATCATAAATAGTCACTTAGAAAACTTTTGTGAAGTTTTAGGAAGGAAAAGGTACCCAAAGAGATTTATGGCAAACTAATAATACCAAACTATACATTTTTCATTATTCATTATTGCCTTCATCTTTCTCTTTCTTGCTTATAAATATTATATTCCATGATGAAACCTTTCACAAACACTATTAGTACTTTTGACACTCATTAATTAATCATACAGAAATGATAAAACTCTGAAGTTTAGGTAAGCCCACACTCTGCTCTCAAAAAACTACATTTCAGCTAAGAACATCGTAAAACATGATTCACTAGTCTCTTTAATTTCAGAAACATCTGACTCATATTGGCATTCAACACCATCAAACTACAAACGTCTGTTTGCAAACTTCTCATACCAAATATATTTCTTAATATTTCCTCTTTTATTATAATTTATTTTACTTTTTTAAAAATTTCTGGTTATATCATGTCAAGATGGTCTGAAGGCTAATTTCACTCCTTGTTTGGCTGCTCAATTCAGGGAACTCCCTTTAGCTGGAGAGATGTTTGCCTTCTTGAAGTCCCAGAGACCTCAAGGGGTAAGAATTAGGCCTAGGTATACACATCTCCCAGATTTCAATTTGCCTTTGACATGTTTCTTGTTAGAGAAAATAGTTGCTTTGACGACTACCTTATTTATTGATTAAGTCTGTAAAGGGCAGTGTGGGACAGGCTTGGTCATTCTGTTGGAGAATTCTACCTTATATATAGTTCTTTCTACTTGAATCTCATGCAGGCTCTTCTAAGATAAAACCAATGACACATTAAGTATTGAACTACTTTGCCCATCTGTGTTGTGGAACAATGACGGCTTCATAGGCTGAAGGCATTTGAACATATTCTTCTCATAAACTGTTTCTGAATCATCACAAGATTATTTCTATTATGTTCAGCCATGATGAACATAGTTCAATGATGCCCTTGAACATTATTCTCTTTTCTCTTGAGAAAAGTTGATATTCAGTCTTTTACAAAGTCATAGAACTTTTTCCCATCAAATCTGAAAGGAAAGATAGTTAAGTGTTGTGTCTTTGATCATGTTTTCTAGAGCTCCTCTCCCAGCATTGAAATCCTGATTGTGCCAAATATTAGATGTGTAAGAGTTGGCAATTCACTTTCCTCTTATGTTTCTCAGTTTTCCTACTTACAAAATAGAAAGGAAAAATGCTCTCTAACGTTTCTGTGTGAATTCAGTTATTATTTAAAACAAGGTCTGATAGGAGATGGGTAATAAAACCTTTCCTAGAACCATGTGGTGGGGTTAGTGGAGTGGCTCAGTTGGTAGAACACTAGGTAATAGTGAAACCATGAGGTACTGAGTTCAATTCCTGGTCCTGGACCAAACAGCAACAACAACAAAAGAACCTTGTGGCATTTTGTTACTGACTATTATAAATTCAATGTAAAAAATTACTACAGGACTTCTCAGTGTAGGTAATAAAAGATTATGTAGACTCTGTCTCTCTGACTCTGTTTCCTCTCTTTCAACCACTAGAGTACTTCTAATCAACAGCCAAGGTTTATTCTCTATATAGGTGAGGGGGGTTTTAGACAACTTTACCCAAAGCCTTTGCTTAAGGTCCTACAGATCGTAGAGCACAGACAAGTCATAACTAAGTCAAAGTCTTGACCCACAAAGTCCATGAGTGTAAAACACTATCTTATGACACTTAGCTATAAGTAAGATTTTGTGTAGTTTTTACACTGGAATATTTGTTTTTTATAACTAGTAAGAAGACTCTCCATTAAAAATTTCTTTTTATAATGTTTTCTAAAATACATTTGTTTATTGTAAAGTTACTGTATAGAGAGGTTACAGTTACATGAGTAAGTTAATGAGTACATTTCCTATCAAACATTGTTACCTCCTCCTTTGTTTATTGGAGATATGAACGTTACAAAACTGAACTAAACTAAAGAAAGTGCTCCTAGAAGATCTGAAATCCTTCTACTAGGATTGTTAGCAAAAAGTCAGAAATATACATTTAAAAAAAAAAACCTCTGGGCTGAGAAGGTGGCTCAGTGGTAGAATGCTTGCATTGAGGCACTGTGTTCAATTCCTCGGCACCACATAAGTAGAGTAAGATGGAAATGGCACTGTGGCTCAAGTGTTGGAATGCTAGCCTTGAGCTGAAGAGCTCAGGGACAGCACCTAGCCCAGAGTTCAAGCCCCACGACTGACAAAATTATTATTATAATAAGTGCAAAATTGCATACCTAAAATATTATTATCCAAATCAGTTCATAAGAATAATGCACATACAATTTCCCAAAATAAAGTTGATGTTTAAAAAAGAAAAACAAAACAAAAAAGTCCTTAAAGGTGAAATCTTTATTTAGTGGAAATGTATGGGATACATATATTCGACTGGAATGCATAGATTACATATTGAATTTGCTTTTCTTCTTTACAAATAAACTAATTTACATAATCAGAAAATATATTAAAGATCAAATTTTTCCCTACTTTTCTGTTCTACAGTGGTACTTTAAGCTTAATCAATGTTCTAAAAATCTTAAAAAGATAATAAACTCAATTATTCAAAATTTTTTGTGTTGATGACTGAGTTTATATAAAAGTTCTTTTAAGGTCTTTCATTCAGGTTTTTTCCTTATTGATGTGAATCAAATAAATGAATAAAATTAAGTCTGATCTCAATAGCTCATGCCTATAATCCTAGTTATTCAATAGGCTGAGACCTAAAATTGGTGTTTGGAGCCTCATGTGCAGACAAAGCTGAGAGATTCTTATTTCAAAATAAATGGCATAAAATTAGAAGTAGAGTATGCCTCAAGTGGTAGGACAGGAGATTTGATGAAAAAGCCAAGCAAAATGGTATTATCCTGAATTGAATCCCCAATAATGGTAGATGTACATGAAAAATAGAATAATTGTTCCAGAAGATGGTGGAATAGAAGCTAGAAGCTAAACAAGCTCTCACATAGAAAGCAGTTTTAGGGTTCCAGTGAACAGTCCTAAGCCAGAAAATCACACCAAGTGTGCCATCACAGGACTGAGAGTTAGGCCAGAGAGGGAAAATCCAGGCAAGGAGACAGATCTGAGCTCTTGCCAGCAGTCACCACCGCCGCGTCGGCAGCAGTGGTGGCGATGGTCGCAGCCATACCTGAATCACAGAGAGTCCAGGACAAAGGAGCCAGATGCAGCAGACGAGCAGATTCTACTCAACAACAGCAAGAATTGACAAGGAGCGGACATCTTCATCCTGCAGTTCGCAGACCAGAGACAGCCCAGGAACCAAACTCGGCATGAGTAGAATCCTGACGTCCTCACTCCTTCTCAGGGAGCAGAGGAGGGAAGGCCACATTCCCTCCAGCATCTGTTGTTATTAGAGATCTTGAATTTTGCCATTCTAACTGGGGTGAGGTGGTATCTCAATGTTATTTTGATTTGCATTTCTTTTATGGCTAGGGAGGTTGAGCATTTCTTCATGTGTCTATTGGCCATCCTTCTTTCTTCTTCAGAGAAGTTTCTCTTCAAGTCTTTAGCCCACTTATTTATTGGGCAGTTGTTTCTTTGAGGATTTGTGCCTATGGAAAAAACACTGGTTACCACATGTGGATAGTTCTAAAGACCACACCCAAATCCAGTGTTTGGAACTCAAACTCAGCCAGCATTTGCTGAACTCCTCCTGAGCCAGGCACAGAGCTAGACAATATGTTTCCTCATTGTGTGAGTCTACAGAAATGGCCGGGTGCCCACATGATCCCCCAAAGCCTTTGCATCTTCATAAAGAGAAAAATTACTACAG